>NW_024412412.1:24583177-24719345 GCF_014898765.1 Herpailurus yagouaroundi | reverse complement strand
TTTAAAAAAAAAAAAAAAAAAAAAAAAAAAAAAAAAAAAAAAAGAAAAGTCAATTACAGGATATTCTCCCCAAAAGTATCTGCTTCTAGGATAAGGTTATTAAAAAATATTTAGCACATTAGGAGACATGAATATAGTTTATTTAAAGTATAGCTCCTTGGGGTGCCTGGGTGGCGCAGTCGGTTAAGCGTCCGACTTCAGCCAGGTTACGATCTCGCGGTCCGTGAGTTCGAGCCCCGCATCAGGCTCTGGGCTGATGGCTCAGAGCCTGGAGCCTGTTTCCGATTCTGTGTCTCCCTCTCTCTCTGCTCCTCCCCCGTTCATGCTCTCTCTCTGTCCCAAAAATAAATAAACGCTGAAAAAAAAAATAAAGTATAGCTCCTTTGATCAATGTTTTCAGTTAAAAAGCGTTATAATGAATTATGTATAAATATTCAGACGATAAGGAAGGTTTTTAAAATAAACATAAAAAATGAAATCTTGAGCTATTGAGATGCTGGAAATCACTTGGAGCTATCCACAAATTATATAAAGACCAACATATGATAAAATATTATCTGGGTTGAATAAATGAAGTTGCAATCTCTTTATCATTAATATGAAGCTGGCTCATATTTGAGAGATGCTTTTTGAACATTTCAGACTTTTGACTCTTTGCCAAGGTGGACATTTTTGGAATAACATTAAGTATATCCTGGTTAGACTTGAATAACACACCCGGGACTGACCAGGGAGCCCATTCTCTTGAAATTATCTCCCATACTTATAAGACCTAGACTCAGACATTTATTAAGACCTAGAAAAAAGTCTATCTTTAGAGTCAACGTATTCTGATTCGAGAGAATAGTTATTAATAAAATTCTGCCATGTTTTAAAAGAGGCTATCCTAGGGGCGCCTGGGTGGCGCAGTCGGTTAAGCGTCCGACTTCAGCCAGGTCACGATCTCGCGGTCCGTGAGTTCGAGCCCCGCGTGGGGCTCTGGGCTGATGGCTCAGAGCCTGGAGCCTGTTTCCGATTCTGTGTCTCCCTCTCTCTCTGCCCCTCCCCCGTTCATGCTCTGTCTCTCTCTGTCGCCCAAAAAATAAATAAACATTGAAAAAAAATTTATAAAAGAGGCTATCCTAAAAGGATATGTCGTGTAAAAGAGTAAATGGGTTGGGGTGGGGGTGGTTCAGAAAGATAAAGATGGGAGTTCCTTGACCTGGTAGTATTTATTTCACAGAATCTACTTTGTGACGTTGCATTTACTTCTGTTTTCAGAGTCATTCAATGCATTTACTTAACAGATGTATCTAACGCCTTCTAATGCGTCAGGGAGGTTTTAATTTAGTGGGGTGGTGTGGGGGGACGTCATCAAATAGCTGCAAACCATGAAAGAAAGGCTGTAAAGAGTCTGGGGCAGGGGTGGGTATGAAGCCCTTCCTGAGGAAATGGGATTTGAAGGGGTAACAATAATAAATCACATAAAAAGAAGGGGTGCTGACATGCCAGCCAGAGAACTGCTTGAACCAAAGACCTGAGAACCTGCGTTTCGCAAAGCCGGAGCACAGACTGACGTCCCAATACTGGAGCACAGAAAGTTGTGCAAGATGTGCAGGCAGTCTCGTAAGGATGGTTTCAGCAGTTCCATATTTACTCTAAGACATGGTTGACAAAGAGGTGATCTCCTGGCTAGAAGATCTGCAGACGTGTTTTTGCTTGCGCTTTTCGGCCATCATTTTTTTTTTTTTTTTTTTTTTTTTTAATTTGGGTAGGGCAACATTCCTGAATTAGTTCAGAGGCCACCTATCCCCCGTCGGCCGCAGACAAATATTTGACCTCTGAGGAAAAGGAGTTTGTTAGCTTTTCTAAAGGATTGTCAGATTTTATATTTAAAACAGCACTACAGAAGAGCCGCTGGAAAGCAAACACGGTCCGAGCCTTGCACACCCAGCGAGACCTGCGCTTGTGTGCGCAGCGCAGAGGCGAAGCTGGGGAAGGCGGGGGAAGAGGAGGGGCTCGGCGCCTGCCCGCACCCACTGCGCATGACCGCATGACGCTGCCGCCCCCGTTGCCAAGGCAGCGGGAAGGCGTAGCCCGGAAGGGGAGCCTTGCTGAGCGACAGCCCTGAGACTGATACCCGTTGCGCTCGGGGCTCGCTAGTTCCTGAGCCAGTCTTGACCGGAACAAAGCCGATGAACACCCAGGTATGATGCAAAGGGATAGCCATCTGCACAGAGGAATTCACAAGAGCCAGGGGAACTGGCCCAAACGGACTTGAGGGCTATGGCAGACCTTTCTGAGGACACCATTCCTGATGAGATACAGAGTTCCGGTTCATTCAGCTCCTCCAGAGGACTGCAGCCCTGGCCCCAGGCCTCTGGGAACAAACCTGCGAGTGGAAAGCCGACCACACCCTTGGAAGACGGAGACAAACAATCTGAGCTTCCAGACTACAAAAATAATGAGGAGAAGTTCAGTAGAAAATGGATCAACTATCTCAAGGGCAAAGAAACTAACTCTGGACAGTACCAACCAGACGCTAAACTTCAGACACAAAGCACTCGGGTATCCGATGAAGAACTGAAAGCCCAGCAGTCTTTTTGCGCCGTTAAGATAAGCCTGATCCATCGCAGAGCAAACTTGAAGGAGAAAAAGAGCAGCAGACAAAAAAAGCCACAGCTTAGATTGGTTGCAGAGGCTTCAGAGATAGATGCCTTAAACTGTACTGTGCCTGATGAACTTTTGAACAGAATCTACTTAAAAAACATAAGGACAGCACCAAAACAGGTGGCAACAGCTGATCAACACATTTCTTCTCAGTGCCCCAGTTGCAACAGAAAAAGAGCTGAACTGGCTCAATCGGCCTTTCTGAGACAAAAGAAGACTTTACTGGAGTCACTTCTACTCCAAGAGAAAATGGATGAACATCTTTATACCAGAGACTTTCTTACCCTTATTGGAGATGCACATCAGGGCCTCCCCAGGCTTTCAGATGATCCCAAAATAATCTGGAAAAGACTGAATGAGAAAAGTCAGATCAGAAACTCTGGTTTTGAAAGGTCAGATACAGAACAGGTGTGGCAGAATGAAAAAAGTGTTTGTCATTTACCTTTTCTCCACCACCTGTCCAAACCACTTACGCTATCCAAACAGGACACAGTATTTATTAATGATAATGTGTAATGTGGATAAATGTTTCTGTTGTGTATTTGAATAATCATCATTTTTACAGGCACTTTGGAAACCAATTTAAGACTTTACTATGTTTTCTTCACAGAGGTGACGACTAAAAACTTTCCATCCAGTACATTTTTTCACATTATAGAGGGCAACATTGTAGTTGGTATACTTGCAAAGTTTTCACAATCCAGGAGAGAGATGTTGGTAGTTTAGGGTTTTGACCATACCAACAGAAAGAAGTACAGAAATGTAAGAGATGGTTAGGAGGTAATAACAGCCTTTGGTGAAGTAATGGATATGGGATTTAATAAAGGGTAAATGTTAAGAATGTTACTAAGTTTCTGACTTGTGCATTTGGATGAAAGATAACATCATTAAGATAGGAATATTGGAAAAGATCTTGTTTGATGGTAGTGATTAAGAGTGTGATTATCTGGACAAAGTTTAAGGTATATTTGAGACATCCACATTGAGAGGTTGAGAAACGGTTATTTGTGGGTGCAGTCTAAAGATAAGGTTGAGCCTAGAGATTTGAAATAAAGTTGGAGGGGTGGTGGTGGTGGAATCATTGACATCTTGTTGGGAATTGAAATAAGAGATACGGTGAGCTTTTCTAGAAGAAAGTAGAGTGAGAGAGAGGAGGGGCTATGAGCAACTCCTGAGAAATTCAGCAACTATCGGCTGGGTGGGAGAGAATAAGCCAGCAAAGGAGGTTGAGAAGAAATGATCATAGGAAACCAGGAATGTGTCATGTTACAGAGATCAAAGAAAGAATATTCCAAAAAGGATGGGTTGTCTAAGCATGCTAACTCAACAGACAGTTCCTTTGAGATAACTAAGTTATGTGTTGGATTCTGTTGACCTTAGCAATAGTCACTTCACTTACAGAAATTGGGCAGACCAGACTAAGTGGATTGAGGAGTAGATGTAAGTTAAGGAAATGAAGACTTTGAATACACTATATTCCTGGTTAAGTGCAGGGAGATGGGGGCGAGGGGGTAAGCTGGAGGTAGATACAGAATTGAGGAAAGAATGCTCTAAAAAGCCATTTTGTTCATAAAGATTCTATGAAAGTTTTCTTGTTCCTCCTAATTTCCATTCTGATGAAACAGTATCACCCCCTGGAGAATACCATGGTAATCTGAAAATACATTTGTTGTAAAAGTGTTAGATGCATTCCAAGAAATTTTATCTGTTATTTCCCTATAAAAACATAAATCCTAGAATTACCGACAGCATCTGGACATCATTTTTCTACATGTCTAACACCTAAGCTGTCACAGTCAAAAAGAAATTTGTAAAAATCAGCACAAAACAGTTTTTGTATCATGTTCCAATAACACTCTTTGGAGTTTAGACCTTCATTTATGTATAAAGATACTGTTGTATCCTGTAGAATTTAGCCTATTTCCTGTTAGTCATTCCTAAATAAAATGGAAAACAAATCATTACCATTTTCATAGTAACTTTTTATTTAAAATCCACATTATGTCATTCTTTCTTTGCCATCTCAATATATTCACATTTCACAATCAAATTCAGAATAATTTCCCATTTAGAATTCCCCATTAAAGGTCATAATCCACCCCTTTAGTCAACTAAGCTAGAAATGTTAGAGTCATTATTTGTTCCTCCTCTTTTAACAACCCCCAAGCTAACTACTTTTCAGCAAGACCACTGGATCATTCTTTAGTATCTTCTGACCATGACTTCTCATTTCCATCTCATTACCACTATCCTCGTCATGTCAGCCTCTCACTCCCGGCTTCCCTCCTCTCCAGTCCATTGTCTGCACAGTTGGCAGAATTATTTTTCTAACACAGAGACCTGTTCAACTTATTTCCTTGATTAAAAAAGTAGTAACTGATTTATCAGTGTTGTAGAAATAGCTCAAATTAACCAATGCCACATAGAGGTTCCTTCATATCTGGTCCCCATTTACCTATCTAATCTCATCTTCTTCTATGCCTCCCCCCCCCCCAACCCCCATATTTTATCCTCTACACAACTTTCGCATCTCTGAACTCTCTTGTTCTTTGTGCTGCTGTGGTCTACAAGTAACATTTGTTTTATTCAAATTCTCTTAATTGTCTTTTATAGCTGGTGTACTCTTTAATTTTGTTTTAGTTCTTCTATTTCATTATAGTAAATAGGTAATATAGTTACACGGTTTAAAAAATCAAAATGATGTTAAAAGGTTTTAGTATGCAGTTTTCCTACCACCCTGATCCCATCCCATCCCACTTAATTCTATGCTGTCCAGCCAGACCCTTGCCTGCCAGGGGTTAACTCTTTACTTGCTGAATGATCAGACAACCGGGTATCCCAGGATGAGGACAGAGGTAGAAGAAATGCAGGAATTGGGGAACGGCCATTTACCAATCAGGACAGAGTATTTCTAGATTTTAAACAGTCGGAACTGAATTAGTGTGTATGAGCTGAATATTCATGTTAACCGTAAGTAGCCACTTATGCTAGTTTCTTATGCCTTTCAAGTGTTTATGCAAACATAAACATCAAAGATAACTTATGTACTCTCTTCTGTACCTTGTTTTTCCCCCCCTGTTATAACGTGTGTGTGTGCGTATATATATCATAAAATTTGCTATTTTAGCCATGGCTAATTGTACCATTCAGTGGCATAATTTACATTTACAATGTTGTATAGTTTCTCATCACCCCAAACAGAAACTCCAGATCCATTAAGCAATAACCGCCCCCTCCCCCCGCCCCATTTGCTCCTTCCAGTCCCTGGTAGCTGGCCTCTAATGTACTGTGTCAATGAATTTGCTTATTCTAGACATTTCATATAAATGGAATCAAAATATTTGTTCTTCTGTGTCTGGCTTATTTTGCCACACATCGTTTTGAAGATTCACCTATACTGTAGCATGTATCAGAATTTCATTCTGTTTAAGACTGAATATTATACCGTTATATGCATATACATTAGATGTATGTTTATTCATTCATCTGCTGATGGACACTTGGGTTGTTTCCACTTTTTGGTTACTGTGAATAATGCCACTATGAGTGTTGGCATACAAATATCTGTTTGGACACCCGTTTTCAATTCTTTGGGGTCGATACCTAGAAGCAGAATGGCTGGGTCACATGGTAATTCTAACTTTTTGAAGAACTGCCAGATGGTTTGCATAGCAGTTACAGAACTTTACATTTCCACGAGCAAGGTACAAGGGTTCCAAATTTTCCATGCCTTGTTATGTTCTAGTTTCTAAAAATGATAACCATGCAAGTAGGTGTGAAGCAGCGACTCATTTCACTTTGGATTTTCATTTGCCTGATGAGGTTGAGCATCTTTTCAAGTGCTTATTGGCCATATGTGCATCATCTTTGGAGAAATGTCTATTCAAAGACCTTTTTTGTTTTAATTGGGTTGACTATTTTATTGAATTGGAAGAGTTATTGATATATTCTGGATCTGAAAAATCTTATCAGATATGTGAGTTGCAAATATTTTCTTCCATTCTGTGGGTTGCCTTTTCAGTCTCTTAATAGTGTTCTTTGGTGCATAAAACTTTTGGATTTTAATGTAGTCAAATGTGTCTGTTTTTTCTTTTGTTGTTTATACTTTTGTTGTCATATTTAAGAAAGCATTGCCAAATCTAAGGTCATGTGTATTTGTCCCTCTGTTTTCTTCTAAGTGTTCTGTGGTCTTAGGTCTTGTGTTTAGGTCTTTAACCCATTTTGAATTTTCTTATTTATGGTGTGAAGTAAGGCTTCATTCTTCTACATGTGGATATCCAGTTTTTCCAGCACAATTATTGAAAAGACTGCTCTTTCCCCATTGAACAGTTTCAGCACTCCTGTCAAAAATCAGTTCACCATAAATTTGAGGGTTTATTCCTAGACACTAAATGCTATTCCACTGATCTGTAGGTCTCCTTATGCTGGTACCACAATGTCTCATTATTGTGCTTTGTAGTTAGTTTTGAAATCAGTACATGTGAAATCTTCTTCTCTGGTATTCTTTTTCAAGACTGTTTTGGCTATTCAGTGTCTCTTAAGAGTCCATATAAATTTTAGGATGGTTTCTTCCATTTCTGCAATAAACATCATTGGAATTTTGATGGGGATTGCATGGAATCTGTAAATTGCTTTGATAATATTGTCATCTTAACTATATTAAGTCTTCCTTCCAATCCAAGCACAAGGGATGTTTTTTCATTAATGTAGGCTTTTAATTTCTCTCAGCAGTGTTTTGTAGTTTTCAGTGTATAAGTTGTAGGATTCTTTTGTTGAATCTGTTCCTAAGCACTGTATTTTATTCCCTTGTTTGCTACTGTAAATGAAGTTTTTTCCAATCCAATTTCTTCTTGGATGTCCACTGATAGTGAATAAAACCACAACTGATTTTTTGCATGTTGATTCTGGATCCTGAAAATTTGTTTCAATTCACTTATTGGCTCTAACAGGTTTTTGGGGTTTTTTTAGTGGATTATTTAGAGTTTCCTAGCTATAAGATTATGTCATCTGTGAACAGAGGTAATTTTACTTTTTCCTTCCAATTTGGATATTTTTTTTTCTTTTTCTTTTTTGCTTAATTTGGTTCTCACTTCTAGTACTATAATGAATACCAGTGGTGAAAACAGACATCCTCATCTTGTCCCTGGTGGTTTTTTGTTTTTGGTTTTTTTTAATTGTTTTAATGTTTGTTTATTTTTGAGAGACAGAGATAGAGTGTGAGCAGGGAGATGCAGAGAGATAGAGGGAGACATAGAATCCAAAGCAGGCTCCAGACTCTGAGCTATCAGCACAGAGCCTGATGCGGGGCTCAAACCCACAAACCCTGAGATCATGACCTGAGCCAAAGTTGGATGCTTAACCCACAGGAACCCAGGCTCCCCCGTCTTGTCCATGGTTTGAGGGGAAGAGCTTTCAGTCTTGGACCATTGAATATGATGTTAGTTGTGGGTTGTTTATAAGTGGGCTTCTCATATTGAGGAAGTTCCCTTCTAAACTTGTTAAATTTTTATCACAAAAAAATGTTTAATTTTGGCCAAAAAAAATTTTTTTCTGCATCAATTGAGATGATCATATGGTTTGATGTACCATTTCGCCCAACCTAAAACCTTGTTTTCATTGCACTCATTTGATAACCCTAAAACAATTGACTAATTAAAATCAATCATGCTCCTATGGGATTAATATAAATTCATATTAGAATACTTGTGTCTCAACATGTTTTTCCTTATTACTTGGTTGTGAGCATCTCAAGTGTAGAGACTTTACATTATATCATATCTATGGCATGTAGCACAGTTGAGCATGAATGGGGCCCAACAAAAGCTTCATGGGTGAAAAAACAAGTGCATCAAAGCAATGAAATTTAATATGTCTTTTGTACCAAAATAGGAAAAATAATTCGGGCATACCCTTTTCTGTCAACATTTTGCTTTTGTGCAGCTATCATTTTTCTTTCTCTTTCCATGGGTTGATGCTTCCCTTTTATCATGAATACACATACATTTTCTCAGTGGCAAATTAATAGAATGTTTTTGATAAGACATCTTTCCAGAAGTATGTGACTGATTAATACAGTTTTCATTTTAAAAAAATATAAAAATATTTCTTTGGAATCCACGTTTTCAGATAGAAAAAAAAATCATCTGAATTATTCATTTTAAAGATAATTCAGGGGCTCCTGGGTGGCTCAGTCAGTTAAAGCATCCGACTCTTGATTTTGGCTCAGATCATGATCTCACAGTTCATGAAATAGAGCCCAGCGTCAGGCTCTGTGCTTATAGTGCAGAATCTGGGGGTTCCCTCTCTCCCTCTCTCTCTGCCCTTCCCCTGCTCACTCTCTCTCTCTTAAAATAAATTAATTAAAAAAATAAAGATAATTCATGGGTTTCTGCAGTTTTGAAGCAACAAGTTTCTTGTTGCTAAACTTGAACAAAATTTTTTATTGCCTCTGAGTACATCCAAAAGGAATGAATATCCTTTTTCCAAACTCTTTATAGCTGCACTCAAGAGATTCCAGTACAGCTGGAAAAGAAAGTCCAACAGATCAGATGCTGAAAAACCACATATTTCCCCAATGCACTAAAAACGCATCCAGCAACTTAGGAATATACAAATATGCAATTTGTGTAATTGTAAGATACAAATTACATAAATATGCATCTATTTAGTTTACCTTCTGTCATCTAGAATTGTTATAAAAAATTCTGCCTCTGCAAATCTCTATGCCTTTAATAAACAATATAATAATGAAATCCTTAAGGCAGAAGTAAGTGATGTGTCAGACGGAGAGAAAAGAAAGTTCAGTTCTGAACGTCTGAGTCATTCAAATTCCAATCTCAGAGCTATTTAGGAATGTTTGGGACACCCAGCTCAGAATATCTCCCATTTTAAACATATTAGTTTGTTTCATGATGGAACCTAATATAGTAATTTAGTTGTATCCGCAGCAGCATGAACAAGTTGCAAAGACATAGGAATTGTGGCTCTACCTAGGTGTGGTCTTAGCCCCTCATTTTTTTTCTGGAATTGACAGATGAAAATGACATATATACATAGTTAATTTAACATACAGAAAAGGAAAAGTCAGCTGAACTTCTGTTCTCAGTTGCTAATACCCTTTGGAATAGGAAATACAGAAAATTTCCAACTTGCGGCAGACTCAAATTACAGGGAAAAATGCAAAATTCTATCAGGGTGGCAGAAATAATCTTAACGCCTGGTTTTGTTGACCCCACTGTTTGTTGACGTATTAACTGAGGTTTAGGAGAAAGTACATTGTGGTGCATGCCACCAAAAATTTGCTTTGGATGTCAAGACTGATGACCCCACACAATGCCTGAGAGGTTACGAAAGGTTTATTACTCACATAATGAAGTCTCCTCGGAGGGACAAAGGGCAAACTCCCAAGCAGATCTCCAAATGGCTCCAAAAAGAGGAAAAGAGGCCGCCTTGGCTTTTCTTGCCATTAGAGACTGGAGCTGAGGTGAGGATTCCCACCTGTGTGCTGGGACCAGCATGGTTTCAATTTCCTGCCAGTAACAAATAAGGGAGCACCTGGGCTTTCTTCTTAGCTAACCCCAATGTAGGGCAGAAGGGTGGGGCTGGCAAGTTTTGACTGTCAAACATCAAAAATGCAATCAGACTCTTTAGAATAACTCACCCCTGATATCTGACTGATGACGGAAATACACTATATTGCATTAAATGAAATTTTGACTCATTAAAGTATGCTGTAATGATGCTCTGTGAATCCTGTAGCCTGAAACTGGTGAGGGTAATAGAAGTCCCACCTACCACTTGTTCAAGAGACCAGCATTGTGTATTTTTAGAAGTGAAATGGTCACTTTGAACAACGAGCTCCAACGTGGATGTACTGTGGCTTTAATATGTAACCTTGATTTATATTTTGAGGATCTGTCAGGCAAGAGATTCCCATAGTTACGTTCACCAAAGATAGAAACTTTGGTTACCTAATTGCTGTTGCTCTCATTGGTGGAGCTGCTGGCAATGGCCCACGAGTCTGTCAACAGGCACAGATGGAACCAATTGTTGGCCAGGGTAGGATGACTGCCGTGCTGTTTTGATCCTGTCCATAAAGGGTACATGCCCCCGTTGCTGTTCACTCATGGGATCCCGAAGGGCTACCTAAGTAACCAGGGGTTTGAAAGAGAAGCAACAGGTCCCCCTCTCTTGTAGGTGGAATACTCCTAAGGGTCCAGACTTCGCTGTATCTCGTAGGTAACATTTCTCTCTTGGGGAGGCTCCGGTGTTTCTGCTGAGCTTGTAGAATGCTGCCTCCATGACCCTCAGAACGATATGGAGCTTCAAAGACTCAGGGCCTGTGAGAACCTATGTTTCCAGAAGAGCTCAGTCTGCAGTCCCTAACTGCCACTCTAATGGAACCGAGAAGGGCAGTGACGCCACCAAAAATCTATGGGTGGTCCAGAAATTTTAGGAAGGATGACAAGTGTGAGAGAAGCATGCTAAAACCTCTCCAGTGACTGATTCTCTGGGGGCAGGGAGAGGGAACACTAACGGAACTACCTGTGTATTGCAATTTGAACAAATTCTAGAGCCCTTTGTTACAAGGGGCCCCAATTCAAGATGGGCCTATTTGTAAATAATGGCAGAAACAGACTTAAGTAAAATGTGTAAGGGAGGACTAAGTTGCCTCCAAATCCCAAAACGGCCTAAAAGATACTGGGCTTAATATGGTGGCTACAGAGAGTGACAACTGCTACTTCTTGATAGTGTTAAAGATGTAGTAGGGGCGCCTGGGTGGCTCAGTTGGTTAAGCGGCCAACTTTGGCTCAGGTCATGATCTCACGGTCCGTGAGTTCGAGCCCCACGTCGGGCTCTGTGCTGACAGCTCAGAGCCTGCAGCCCGTTTCGGATTCTGTGTCTCCCTCTCTCTGACCCTCCCCTGTTCATGCTCTGTTTCTCCCTGTCTCAAAAATAAAATAAAACGTTAAAAAAATAAATAAATAGAGATGTAGAGGCCTTCCACTTAACAAATAATTTTCAGGAATTTGACCAGGGATGCTGGGCCTTGAGACGCCCATTCCCCTTTTTGAGCTCCCTCTTTTCTTCCTTCTTTGTTTTTAATTTCATCCTTCCATCAAAAAAAAAAAAAATTATTGTATTTCATGCAACGTGGAGTGCACACATCAAAGCCACCTAGAAAAAATTTTAATGCATTAAAGACAATAATAACAACAACCTCTGTGTGTGTGTGTGTGTGTGTGTGTGTGTGTGGTGTGTGTGTGTCTGTGTGTGTGAAGCAGGTAGACTACATGGACAAAATTCTGGTCCCCATGGGGGAGAAAGCTTTGAGGAAAACACCCCATCCATTTGACTTCATCTCTTAAATGAAAGAACGTTTCTATTGCCTCGGGAGGTTATCACACTCTGCTCCAGGATGGCAGCTTTTCCAAAGTCAGGATGTGATAATGCACACCCCTGGAGAGATTTTCTTCCACAATGAAGTGGTATGAGGGAAAAAACAAAACAAAACAAAACAAAAACAAAAACACAAACATTTGCACAACCACTCTCTTCAAGATAATACCATAAATATGATATTTAATATTTTCATTTTACAGTGTAGGCCGTACAAACTTACTAATTCCTTAGCAAAACACGGATTCTTCAGGGGGGAAAAAGCTGTGTAAGACAATCTGTCTCTTCCTCTTGCCTAGTTTCTGGTGGTTTGCTGACAATTTTTTATATTCCTTGGCTTATAGACACATTATCCCAATCTTTGCCTTCATGTCAGGTTGAGTCCTCCCTGTGTGCATGTACAAATTTCCCCTTTTTATGAGGACGCCAGTCGGGGCGCCCCCAATTATCTCCTTTTAACTGGACTACCTTTAAAGATCCTATCTCCAACTAAAGTCACATTCTTCAGATTAGGACTTTGATATGTAAATTAGGACTTTGATATGTAAGCGGGGAAGGAGGGGAGTGGAACACAATTCAAACCCAAGCAGAGGGGGTGGCAGGTAAAGGATTGGGATGAAATTCCCAGAATTTCATTTTAGCTAAATCATTCTAGAATCTTAAGTTGAGGACAGGTAGTCAAGATAATAATTTTTAATCATGCTACACATTAGGATTACCTGAGAAGCTCTCAAAATAAACCACTACCCAGGCTTTCCTTCTAGGCATTCTGACTTGTCCTGGGGCAGAGACGTGGCAACAGTATTTTTCAGAAGCTTCTCAAGGGAGTATAATACACAGCTGCATTTGGAACTACTTTTTTGGAATGATAAGGCTGAAGGCAGGAAGACCAACTCTGAGGTTGTTTTGTTAATCAAGGAAAGAGATAATAATGCTCTGAAGCTGGCATCAGCAGTGGGAAAGAGAAAGAGAGGAAGAGATAGGTGAGTTCTAGAAACAGGAAGTAAATCAGCAGGACTTAAGACTGAATGGGGTGGGGGGGTTGGTAGGGAAGAACAAAGTTGATGCCTCTGTTCCCATCAGCTACGTGCTGGTGTCATCAGCAGACATTAAAGATAAAAGAGGTTTGTTCTCTTGGGGGAGAGCGAAATAACTGAACTGATGGAGTTTTTAACAAACTTGTTATTTTGAGATAATTATAGAGTCACATGCAGTTCTAATAAATAGTACAGAGAGATCTGATGTACCATCTACCCAGTTTCTTTTGATTGTAACATCTTGCAAAACTAATAGTATATCACAGCAGGATGTTGATACAGTGGAGATACAAAACAGTTCCAGGGGTACCTGGGTGGCTCAGTCGGTTAAGCATACGACTCTTGATTTGGCTGATCATGGTTCATGAGTTCAGGGCCCCATGTTGGGCTCCGCACTGGCTGTGTGCAGCCTGCTTGGGATCGTCTCTCTCAAAATAAATAAACATTTAAAAACAAATGGGGCACCTACGTGGGGCTCAGTGGGTTGAGCATCGACTCTTGATTTTGGTTCAGGTCACCATTGCATGGTTTGGGCGTTTGAGACCCGCGTCGGGCTCCGTGCTGAGAGCATGGAACCTGCCTGAGGTTCTCTCTCTCTCTCTCTCTCTCTCTGCCCCTCCCCTACTCGTGCACTCTCTCTCTCTCTCTCTCAAATTAAATACTTAAAAAAAAAAACAAAACAACACTTCCATTATCACAAGATCCGCTGAGTTTGAGATGCTGGCAGAGAGTGGTCAGGTAAGACTTGCTCTTCCTTACCTAGTTTTGATCACTCTAAGGTACCAGAAATCTGCCAAAACTAAGTAATATCCACCTATGTCAGGGACCTCAATGTAATAATATAACAGAGGAATTTGTAAACTTAGGATTGTATGTTTGTGCAGTGGGGTGTTGGAAATACACATACCTCTAGAACCATTCAGGGAAATTGTTTCTACACACATACTCATAATGCACGCACACTCACAGATGCACACACATATATACCACAAGACTGTGCAAGCACAGAAACCATTCTTATTAGAAGATTTGGAATTCTGTGAGTGGCCACTCCATGAACCCCTCACATTTGAAGTGACAATACTGTCTTTTAAAGGGTGTGTTTCATTTTAACTACAGCCAAAAAGTGAGAGATTAAAAACAGCTGGAACATACGTCTATTTTCACCTCCTCCATCTGGAACTTTGTTTTTGGATATCACAGACATTTTCCAAACAAAACTCTGCTGAACAAAATGATAAATGTGGAAGAGACATGTATGTTCTTTTTTTGTTTGAAGAGCTTTATAGAATTCAAAGCATTGGTGTGTTTTTCAAACATAAAGCTAAACCTTTGAACATCACAAATAGAGTTTGCTTTCGACGGGTGACGTGGCATTGATTTCATATTTGAAATTGGGCAATGTTGTGAGCTACAATGCTGGTTCCTTAATCAGTAGGTCCTTTTAAATGGGAAATAAAAATGAAGTCTTTTCTTATATGTTGATATTTAAATACAACAACTAGACAACTAAAATAATGTGCTAGTCAATCTTGCAAGTTTCTGTTGGTAACTTACTAATTCATCCTTTTCCTTAAACTGCCCCACCAAAACTACTGTACTAGACCCTTATCAAGTCCTGCCTTAATGACTGCAATAACTTTTTCATTCTTTCCCTGACCACGCTATGCTTTTATGTCAATACCTCTATGCAATTCCAGGTTAACATTTAAAAAATGCTTTGGTAACATCATTTCCATTGTGTGTGGACTAAACTCCAAAATTCTTGACCTTTATTGTGTAGGTGCTAGTTTGAGCCCAGATTTGGTTCAAATGCCAGTTTTTCCAATTTTCCAAGTACATTCTGCAAAGGCTCATTGTCCTAGATTAACTGGTATGATAGTTACCTTAAACTACTGTGTGGATTGCCAGAGAGAAAGAACCCAGGAAAGATAGAGGTTTGGCATGGGGCTCCTGGGTGGCTCAGTCAGCTAAGCATCTGACTTCAGCTCAACTCATGACCTCAAGGATCACGAGTTCAAGCCCCAGGACAGGCCCTGTGCTGACAGCTCAGAGCCTGGAGCCTCCTTAGGATTCTGTGTCTTCCTCTCTCTCTGCCTCCCCCCACCCCCCAGCTTATGTCTGTCTCTTTCAAAAATGAATAAATATTTAAAAAGAAAGAGGTTTGGCACAATGAGGCAGAAATCATTATTTCGAATTTTGTCTATGACATCTAGGTAAATATCTTGATTGAGAACCAAGGAAAGAGAGAAGCAAAGATAAAACTTTTGCAGGCAGTAAAAAATTATAATTGCCATGTTCATCCAATGTAAGACTATTAAATATAAATTTACTACACTACAAAAACATATAGCCTGGGGGTATAGCATATTTAAAACCCCCAATTTTACTGGATAATAAAGCAATAGAATTAAAGCATACTCTATAAAAATGACAGAAACAATATTAAACAAAAGTTCAAATAAAAATCTTGGTGCCATTTACCTCGAACTTTTGGCTCAATATACAATATTTCAGAGATTATGGCTATTTGACCATCTCAGCAGCTGTTTTAACAGACTAAAGATATAGACTTGGGTTTCATGGTTAAGTGATATTTATTAGACTAGGAGAAATATGGGGGGGCTAGGAGGGGTCATGGCTACTCTTTTGCACCACATTAGGGAAGTTCTTTTGTTTTGTGACCAAGCACATAGTTTTGAGATAAGAAAAGAGAAGGTCACCTGCCTAACAAGCTAGTTTACCCCAGGGCAGTCAACCAGGTGACAGATGGAGTCAGATTGCCCTCACATTCCTATAAGAGAAGATATTTTTCACAGTTCTGGACCATATCCACTCAACATAAAACAGAATCTGATAACGATTATGGGTTGCTAGTGCACAGTGAGAAGTCAAATACCAAAGCTAGCCCTTGCCAAGTTTTTCTTTGTATTTTAACCACATGATCCATATTCTTCATTAGGCTATCCTTCATCTGTCTAAACAACAGTCTGGTGTTAGTTTATAAAACTTAACCATTCTTAGCCCAGATACTTATGCATCCTTCTTTGGAATATATTTGTGGAGATTTAAAATCAGCAGTTTGATATAAATATCTGGAGTTTGGAGGTAGAGATGAGATATTGGTTCATTGACATATGGGAATTAAAGCCTTACAATTGGCTGAGGTGGCCTAGGGAGCACCTGTTGATAGAGAAAGAGGCCAAGGGTAAGGCACCTGGGTAATCCAACAATTAGAAGCTAAATAGAGCAAGGAGGCCAAGCACATGGAATGCAAAAAAGTAGCTACATGGGTGTGATATTTATTGACTTTTGGAATGACTTCTAGAAAATTTTAATTCGAGTGTTCTGCCTCATCCCCCTATTTTTACTATTGGATGATTTACGACTTTTATACTTCAATGACGCAGATTATTTGTTCTGATGCTTTAATTCCCTCCCCCAATTAGCCTTTTGTTTGTTTCACTTATATTTTAATATCTCCCTCATTTTTTGTAGTCAAACTTACTGGTTTCTTAAAGTATTACATAACTCATTGCTTTTTTTTTTTCTTTTAAGTGTTCTTATCCTTCCACAATATATATTTTTTCAATTTTTGACCAGTATCTTTTTCTCAATTTTTATGAATTCTTAAAACTTTAGCTCTTTAATTCATCTGGAATGCATTTTTATAACTGAGAAGACATTTGTTGAAACTATGATGCGAATCGTGGCTAGCCAGTCTTGCAGCCAAGGTTTTTCCCACTGAGGAGGTTTCTCTCATTCAGTATCCTGAATACTACTCATAACGAGAACAGCATCCAGAAGACTATTGCCTGAGCCTGAAGCTTCTTATGGTGCAGTTTTGGGGGCCTTAGGATTTTTTTTTAGTGTTTAGTGGCTATGCCACGATCAATCTCTGTTAACAAGGTTTGGTCAAGTTAGCTTCCCAACTATTCTATTTGAATTTGTTGCTTGTAATTAATCCCACAAATTTTATTGAGTCATGCTTGTTAAACAGGGTCACACCCTCGGGCCCCCTCCTTTTTTCCTCCCAAATATTTCAAGCCTGAGTGCTATTTCTTTTTATTTCTGTTCAAGCGATTTCGCTTCAGTGTATGAATAAGATATTCTGGTCTGAGGTGGCAAAGTTGTTCAAATTTCTTCTGAATTTGCACTGCAGTATTCCGTAACGCACTTCACCCAATCTGTGTTCCAGTTGGATTTGATTTTTCATAAGAGCCATGATCAATTTTGTGAACAGAGGCCAAGAGAAGGTGTTTTGGAGGGGGAATCTGGCATCCCTGATTCCAAGTGCCTGGATCCCTTAGTTGTTTTTATCAGCACACCCACTTTCGGAGCACCAGAGAATTTAACTGCTTAAATCCAGTGGGGAACATGTGGGAGCCATTAGTTCTGTCCATCAAATATTTCTAGTTGCTTCTAGGCACACGGTAGGATTGCAATTCTTTGCTCCCCTGAAACTGAGTGTGACCGTTCGATTTGTACTGATCGGTGAAATGTTGAGTAGAAGTGATGTGTGTCACTTCTGGATGGAAGCTTTAAGTGTCAATTCACTCTTTGCCAACCTGTCAGTTCTACATAGAGGCTACCCTGCTAGCTTGGATGCTGGAGATGGGCCAACATAAAGGAGATCAGCAGATGTGTGTTTCCAATGAGAAATAAACCTTTTGTCGTTTTAAGTCACTTACCTAACGGGGTTATTCATTATTAGAGCATCATGGAGTACCTCTTGCCTGACACAAAATTGGATTTCTTAAGGTGGGTTTTTATGGGACTAACCCGATTTCACAGTTTATTTTAAAAGAGAAGACATATTGTTATTAGCTACACTTAGAACTGATACAATAAAAATTGATTAGGAAATCAGTCCTGCATGTCCTTGAGGAAAGGCTGTCCTGGTGACAAAGACCTTCATCCACGTGGGGGTGTGCTCATAATGGTTACATTGTTGTACCCCAGGGTGAAATTGTCCTATTGTGACAAAGCACAGCTGAGAGAAAATACTCACATAAAAATCCTCTCGCCACGTGATAATAATAAAACTTCAATAAAAAGCATGAAGCCAGGGCCCCTGGGTGGCTCAGTCGGTTAAGCATCTGACTTCAGCTCATGATCTCACGGCTCGTGAGTTCGAGTCCCACGTCAGGCTGTGTGTTGACAGCTCAGAGCCTGGAGCCTGCTTCGGATTCTGTCTCTGTCTCTCTCTCTCTCTGCCCCTCCCCAGCTTGTGCCCTGTCTCTGTCTCTGTCTCTATCTCTCTCTGTATATATAAATAAGCATGAAGCCCAAATATAAGACTTCCTAATTTAAACAAAATCCTCATGATCTTCTGAGGTATAGACAGACCTCTTTCATTGATTTTGCCTAGGGCAATCTGCCTTCCTCAGGCCTGTATTCAGTTTCGAAGAGTTGTCTGTAATTGTTGATTTTATGGCAACTGTTTTGATCTGTTTTTGGGGGTCAGCCAAATTCCTTGCTTCTGTAACTGCGGTCTATCCCAACACCGTATCAGATTCTTCCAAGTTACTTCCACCTTTTTGCCTGCGTTCTGAGCAAATTTCCACAAACCCATGCTGCACAGAGCTCTTCAATATTCTGCATAATTCTCCTGAAGGGAAGGAAAGGGTCTGTAGAGGGTCTATAATCCTCATTTTCATTGTACCTTATACATTGCTGTTTTTTTTTTTTCTAAACCCAGTCTTTACCTCTCCTATCGTTGGCTTTTCAAAACAATATTCTGACCCCTTTCCAGACATATACTTTCAATCTAGAGATTGCTGCAGAAGTTAGGAAAAATGATCTAATTTCAGTTTACTCTTATGATATTTTAAAATTTCATACACAGCAGGTGTAAGTCAACAACTGATGTCACTATCACGTTTTAGTCTTGTACACTGTGAACACTCCTTTCAAATGTGATACTTGATTGACTCAATCTTGGATTCCTACTTTACTGTGGATTTTTCTATATTTCTGTGTAGATATCTTTATTTCTTGTGAAAAACTGGGGTAGTATGAATCACAGACACTGCTTTTCTCTTCGGACATGTAGTGAATCTGAGTGGGGTGACTAAAGGTCACCAGCGAAATTGTCATTATTACTTTTCAGTCACAGGCATTAAGATCACTAAGAAAGAAATGATAGAGATGCTTCTTGCCTGTCCTCCCCAAAGGCACATTTAGTTACTTATTTATTTATTTATTTATTTATTTTTTGCTAACAAAAATCACAAGCATGTTCTTTTTGAAAGAGAGTAGTGTTCTAGATGTCAGGTGACAATCCTCCTGCTGATTATAAATGTGTTCGTTTCATGAAAGTATATAAACTATGAAACCAACAACAGTGAATACAGCATCTTGAAATGATGGAAGCAACAGGTAAACAGAAACAACCTATCTTTTGTCACTTCGAAAGTCACTTTTGTGTTTGGAATTTTGATAAAGAGAAATGCATCAAAATGTCCTACTTTTGGCATTGTGAATAGCCTGGCCATGAATGAGATGAATATAAAAAAAAAAAAACTCTAAAAATTACTTTTAATCTTGAGGTCTTCAAAGATATTTCAAGATGCTCCCAAGTGGAGAAAGATTACTAATCATGGAAATATGTATCATTAATGCCGTGCCAAACCTTGCCTGTGGTTTGTTGTATTCCAATATCTTAAAGAAGATCTTTAAATAGAACTGCCTTTTTTTTTTTTTTTAAACAGACCCACCACTGTTAAATCAACCTAAATAAAATGCTTTCAATAAATCTTGTGGGAAACCTATGATCATGGCACATTATGCCACTGGAATTTTTGTTTCTAACTCTGTCACTCAAAAACGATCTAGAAAAACGCTACATTAAGAAATGTCTTCCTTTTATATATGCTACCCTTACATGTATGTATGTATGAATCTTCTAGACATATATCTGATGAGTGTAAAAATTCTCTGAATTAAGAAATTTTTAATATACCTATGGCAAATGGTCCACTTTGTATAGGTTCCCTTTTTAAATGCTTATTTATTTATTTTGAGAGAGAGAGAGAGAGAGAGAGGGAGAGAGAAAATGTGAGTTGGGGAGGGGCAGAGAGAGAGAGAGAGAGAGAGTCCCAAACAGGCTCCGTGCTGTCAATACAGAGCCCAGCACAGACCCGATCTTAACGAACTGTGAGATCATGACCTGAGCAGAAATCAAGAGTCCGAATCTCACTGACCCACCCAACTGCCCCTGTATAGGCTCTTTTGAGATGAAAATGATAAAGGTTATATGGGGGAAGTTAAAATGGTGAATAAATTAATTCCAATACTATCACATTTTATAGTCAATGACTGGGTGGCTGCTTTAGCTTTGTGAGAAAGCATTAAGAACTGTCCCACACGGCCTTCTATTTATTTATGACTTTGTCCTCTGGAACTAGTAGGAGGGTGAGGTTGGAGACAGTTTGAGGACTGAAGGGTGGGTTTTCCTGGTAGAGCCTCTCAGCTGCTGTGGCTCATCACACCTTGAAGTAAGAGCCTTCAGGCTTGACGGTCTCTAATTTCAGGTTCTGCCACAGAGTTTTGCGGAACGTTCCCAACCCTCCTCAAGCATCAAGAGATTCCTAAAGATCTGTCTTAAACTTCGTTGATACTTTCATGGAAAAGATAATGCTTTAGCTTCTGAGAAGGTTGGCAGAATAGCACTGGGATTTTCTGGACCATTGTGCTTTGAACGAGAGCAGATGAGCTCAGAAAGGAGGAAGAGAAAACAGCGATACATAGGGGAGTCTTTCAAATTAAAGGTTTACTTCCTTTATACATTTTCCTAGAGAGCTCCAGGTTCCTTCCAAAACCCTGACTTCATGAAACGAAAAATAATCACATGGAACATTCAAACAAACTAAGGCTGTGCTAGGAAGTTAAAGCTCAAGAAATGCTAAACACTTATGGCAACGAATGTCTTAGCAATTGTTACCTGCAGGGGTAACTGTTTTAGAGTCATTATAACTGTTCTACCGTGTTAAATGCCTGTGTACTCAGTGTGGGGGTGGGGTACGGATGGAAAGCAAGCTTTTACATCTGACTTCTAAATTCAGATGTAAACACGCCCTCTTCTTTTCTACAATGCTCTGTTGTTTGAAAGAGAGAAGAGTTGGGCCATCTTGTTCTTCATAAAAAAGTCCAGCAAGGACAAGGAAAATTTACATTTTTCATATTATATGCCTTCTGGAGTTTTTATATTTATTGCTGTTATACTTGCATTACTGGAGCCAAATTCTTACTGAATTTATTGATATTATTTTTTTTTAACATTCAGAAACAAATGGTCCACACTTAATTTGGAGAAAAAAAATCAGATGAAAGATGGATGCATTTCCAGCTTATATCTCAAGTTTTTTATTAGGGTTGACATTGGACAATTTTCAAACCAAAGTAATGACATAAAAAGTGACTGGGCCATCTGCTTTGCCTCTCCCATTACTTATGAGAATTAATTATGCAATCTTTGTTAGACTGCTCATTTTGGCCACTTGAATGAGTTTTAACACCATGTTAAAACTAACAAACAATTTGCCTTAAACATAATCCTATTTTTTGGACTATACTTTTCAGCATATCGATACATCTTACTCTCTTTAACTTAAGTTGAAATAAGCAACTCTTATACATCTACAATAGGATAAAGATCAGTGTGTGTGTGTGTGTGTGTGTGTGCACGTGTGATGGAGATAAAATCTTGAATGGAGTTGCAGTAGGCACAAACATAAGAGACACTGACCAGGCTATAAGAAATGATATCATTACGTATTATATATGGGTATATGTATTTAAGGAAGATATTTTTATTCAAAGTCAACATCTTGCTCTCTTGGAGGTCCCCACTCAAAATACACTTCGCAACTACACAGACAGACAGAGTAAAAAAACAAAACAAAGCAAAACACTTATATAGACACATTCTGACCTATTTTCATCCAAATTGCTACATGCAAGATTTGAAGTGACATTATATATAGAATAAGATAGCCACAAGACAACTAAATTTAGCCATCTTTGTGTGGAATGCAGACTTGAATGCCTTATCGGGAATTAAAGTAGTTTATATAGAAAAAGAAAAGAGGTGTCAAGAGTCTGACTACTAATTTTACTCTGCCCTCAGCAGCGTCTGGCCTTTGTCTAAATAAACCTCATTAGTGTCCCATTTTCTAATTTTTTTTAAGTTTATTTATTGAGAGAGAGAGAGAGAGAGAGAGAGAGAGTGCACGAGCAGGGAGGGGGAGAGAGAGAGAAAAAGAGAACCCCAAGTAGCCTCCATGCTGTCAGCACAGGGCCTGATGTGGGGCTTGATCCCACGAATCACGAGATCATGACCTGAGCCAAAATCAAATCAAGAGTCTGATGCTTAACCAACTGAGCCACCCAGGCAATTGCACCCCCCCACACACACCCACTTTCTCATTTTACAGAGAAGCTAACTTTTCTAAGTTTGGGGAGTGTTAGTTCAGATTTTTATGCACAATTATAAGTCCTACAATTTCAAATGAAAATAATTATGATACTTCAGAGAGGAGTAACGACGAAGGTGAAATCCGACCAAAATTCCACTATTTTTCCCTTCACGTCATTTTTCAAGTATGTAAGAGTGTTCTGTGCATGCTGCTAGTCGGAGCCCTTTCGCTGCCCTCTGCTCAGTAGGCCGAGGGGACAACTGGACAAGCCCAACCCCTCCTCAACTCTGCTGAGCCCACTCATGGTAGTCCTGCTTTGATTACTTTCATTATTTACATATTCAACACCTGTTCTCTTTCAAGAAAGAGTTTCTTGGCCAAACAAAACATATGAGTGAGTTATCATCTTTCTTTTACTCCAATTCATAAGCTGATATTAACAAATTTACATTTGCATACATGAGTACACATTTGTACTTTTCTTCAGCTGACTCAAAGTAAAATGTAATATTATTGCATTATTACTTTTGTTACCCTGCTTTAATAACCAGTATGTGATAAATCAGTTTATGCAGTGGCCTTAGAATATGCTATATCAATCCCAAGTCAACTCCCTCATACATACTGTTACATCAACTTTGTTTCACTCCATGAACAAGCTGAAATTTTGAAAAATAATTAAGAAATAATTTTTTTTACTATCAGGAATAATTGCAAAACTAACATTGTAATTATTCTGAATAAGAAAATATGAAATTCTTTACAGAATATAAATGTGAAAATTGTCCATGTTTTAGTTATATTCAGAAAAGTTTAATTTTTCCTATCATTAAAACAGAATTGAAAATAAGTCAAACATTTAACTTAAGTACCAAAAATAAAGCAAGAGAAAAGTTGCAGAAATAAATTAACACAGATGACACTTAATAATTGTGAATTAGAAAACTTACAAACAGGGGCGCCAGGGTGGTTCTGTTGGTTAAGCATCCGACTTCGGCTCAGGTCATGATCTCACAGTCGGTGAGTTCAAGCCCCACCTCAGGTTCTGTGCTGACAGCTCAGAGCCTGGAGCCTACTTCAGATTCTGTGTCTCCCTCTCTCTCTCTGCCCTGCCCCCACTCACACTCTGTCTCTCTCGCTCTCTTTCGAAAATAAATAAACATAAAAAAAATTAAAAAAAGAAAACTAACAGACATACTGATTGAAATGCTTGTTTTTATAAAAAATACCAATAATAAAAAATTTCCCTGTCATGTGTGATCAAAACAAAAAGAAAAGAAAAATATGACATGAGAAATAATAAAACAGATATATTCACTAGAGCAGGAAAGATTAAAGAATTATAGAGAGCATTATGCCAATCTCATGTTAATAATTTTATACATTCAGATAAAAAGGATAATGTCCTAGAAGAATAATAAATTACTAAAAGTAAATTGAATACAAGAAAATAATTCAAGATCTATGGGGAAAATTCTGTTAATTATTTATCAGTAAAAGAGAAGCTGGGCTCAGGTGTTATTTTACTAACATTTTTATATTAGTCAGAATATTTCATATGACAAAGAGATAGAGAATATCTTAACTCCTTTTACGATTTTATTGCCAAATATTGATGAAGAAGGCAGGAACCACGGTTAACCATGAACATAAGTATCTAGGAATAAACTACAGAAGTTGTAGAAGTAATTTACCCAGAATATTATAAAACATTATTGAGAGACATTAACAAGGATCTAAATAAATGGATGCATATGCTAAGTAGACAGATCAGAAGACTCCATATTGCAATGTCAATTTTAGCCAATTTATATATAAATTTAACCCCTATAAAAATCTCTCTTTTTTGGTAGATATTGACAGTCTGATCCTAAATTGGAAAATGTAAAGGTCCTTGAAGAGCTTGGACCATTCTAGAAAGAAAATGCACTATAAATGTCCTCATATAATAAGTAAAATATACAGGTGAGAAAGGAAAACAAATCTCAAACTTCCTATGTATGTATTGGTTTGTATGAGGTATGGACCTATTGGACATTCTGATTCAGGGTGAGTATCCTCATACACGGCCTGAATCAGAGGTACTACCCAGTTTTATTAGTTGGAGATGCTGACCCAGATGGCCATATCTAAAGAACCCATAAGCCCTGTCATTAGCAGGCAGTAACAAAAATAGGCCTCTCTTCTTTTAGGAGATGTGCCAAAAATTCAGACTCTAAGTGGCCCTGAATTATGTAATTCTCAAGTATTTCTTTATGGATTTATATTTAAGTAACTGTACTATGAGGAGACATACCTGTTCCTCTGATAACCTTCCAATTAATTTACAAACTCTCTTAAGGCATGGGTTGAATAGAATTCACTGGTTGAAACCTTAAGTAAGAGGAAATCAATTAAGGAATTCCTAGGGGAAATTAAAACCTAAAGTAATTAAAATGTCTCAATGGGACTCGACATTTCTACTAAAGAAATATACCAGCATGCCTCAGAGACACTGTGGGTTCAATTCCAGACCACTGCAATAAAGCAAATATTGCAATAAAGTGAGTCAAATGAATTTTTTTATTTCTTAGTGCATAAAAAAGTTATGTTTGCACTGTACTGTAGTATATTAAATATGCTCTACATTATATGTAAAAATGTACATATTTTAATTAACAGTACTTTATTGCTAAAAAATGCTACATCACCTAAGCTTTCAGTAAGTCATAATCTTTTTGTTGGTGAAAGGTCTTGCCTTGATGTTGATGGTTGCTGACTGATCAGAGTGGTGGTTGCAGAAGTTTGGGATGGCTGTGGCGATTTTTTGAAATAAGACAGCAGTTTGTTCCTTGATTGACTCTTCCTTTCATGAACAATTTCTCTATAGCATGTGATGCTGTTTGATAGCATTTTACCCACAGTAGACCTTCTCTGAAGATTGGAGTCAATCTTCACAAACCCTGCTGTTGCCTTAGCAACTGAATATATGTAGTATTTTATTTTATTATTTTTTTATTTTATTAAAAAAGAAATGTTTTATATTTATTCTTAAGAGAGAGAGAGGGTGGTATCAGGGGAAGAGCATAAAGACAGGGAGACAGAATCTGAAGCAGGCTCCAGGCTCTGAGCTGTCAGCACAGAGCCCGACATGGGACTCGAACTCACAAACCGCGAGATCATGACTTGAACCAAAGTCGGACA
Source organism: Herpailurus yagouaroundi (assembly GCF_014898765.1). NCBI lineage: Eukaryota > Metazoa > Chordata > Mammalia > Carnivora > Felidae > Herpailurus > Herpailurus yagouaroundi. The sequence goes on along the minus strand of NW_024412412.1, from coordinate 24,693,658 downwards.
CTCAACCCACTGAGTCACCCAGGTGCCCCAATATTTTAAACCCTTCGTTGTCATTTCAACAATCTTCACAGACTCTTCACCAGGAATAGATTTCATCTCAAGAAGCCACTTTCTTTGTTCTTTCATAGGAAGCAACTCCTCATCCGTTCAAGTTTGATCATGAGGCTGCAGCAATTCAGTCCCAGCTTCACGCTCCACTTCTAATCCCAGTTCTCTTGTTTCTACCACATCTGCAGTTAACTTCCTCGACTGAAATCTTGGACCCCTCAAAGTCATACATGAGGGTTGGAATCAATTTTTTCCAAACTCCTGTTCATATTGATTTTTTAGCTTCTTCCCTTGAATCATGAATGCCCTTAATGATACCAAGAATGGTGGATCCTTTCCAGAAGATTTTTGATTTACTTTGCTCAAATCCATCAGAGGAATCACTGGCTATGGCAGCTATAGGCTTAGTAAAATATATTTCTTAAATAATAAGACTTTGAAAGTCAAAGTTCCAAGGCGGTTGGGTGGCTCAGTTGGTTAAGCGTCCGACTTCAGCTCAGGTCATGATCTCACAGTCCATGAGTTCGAGCCCCGTGTCGAGCTCTGTGCTGACAGCTAAGAGCCTGGAGCCTGCTTTGGATTCTGTGTCTCCCTCTCTCTCTGCCCCTCCCCTGCTCATGCTCTGTCTCTCTGTGTCTCAAAAATAAATAAAAACATTAAAAAAAAAAAGAAAGAAAGAACGTCAAAATTCCTCATTGATCCACGGGCTGCAGAATGGATATTGTGTCAGGAGGCATGAAAACAATATTCAGCTCACTGTACATCTCCATCAGAGCTCTTGCATGACAACGTGCATTAGCGATAAGCAGTGGTATTTAGAAAGTGATCTATTTTTCTGATCAATAGATCTCAACAGTGGACTTAAAACATTCGATAAACCATGTTGTAAACAGGCGTGCTGTCATCCAGGCTTTGTTGTTCCATTTACAGAGCACAGACAGAGTAGCTTCAGCATAGTTCTCATGGGCTCTAGAATGTTCAGAACGTAAAGAAGCATTGGCTTCAACTTAAAGTCGCCAGCTGCATTAGCCCCTAACAAGAGAGTTAGCTTGCCCTCTGAGGCTTTTGACTTCTTCTCTTTGGCCATCTAAGTCCTAGAAGGCATCTTCTTCCAAAATATGGCTGCTTTGTCTACACTGAAAATCTGTTGTTTAGTGTAGTCACCTTCATTAATTATCTGAGCTAGGTCTTCTGGATGACTTGCGGTAGCTTCTACGTCACCAGGTGCTGCTTCACCTTGCACTTGAATGTTATGGGGATGGCATCTTTCCTTAAACCTTAGGACCCAACCTCTGCAGCTCCATGCCTTCCTTCTGCAGCTTCCTCCACCTCCAGCCTTCGTAGAATTGAAGAGAGTTAGGGCCTTGCTGTGAATTAGGCTTCGACTTAAGGAAATATGACCGGTGTGATCTTCTATCCAGACGGCTCAAACTCCCTTCATAGCGGCACAAAGGCATTTTAACTTACCATTCATCTGTTCACTGGAGTGACAGTTTTAATTTCCTTCAAAAAATTGTCCTTTGCCTCCACAGCTTAACTAACTGGTGCAAGGGACTGAGCTTTCAGCCTCTCTCAGTTTTTGACCGGCCTTCCACACCAGCTTAGTCACTTCTCGCTTTTGATTTCAAGGCAGAGATAGGAGCTTCTGTGGTTCCCTTGAACACTTACAGGGCATTGGAGGTTATTAATTGGCCTAGTTTCAATATTGTGGTATCTCAGGAAATAGGGAAGTCAGAGGAAAGGGAGGAAGATGAGGGAACAGCTGGTTTGGAGAGAAATTAGAAGACACATTTATCGATTAAGTTTGCCGTCTCATGTGGGGGGCGGTCCCTAGTGCCCCAAACAATTACAATAGTCATACCAAAGCCTACTGATCACAGGTCACCACAGTAAATAAAATCATAATTAAAAAGTTGGAAATATGAGAGAATTACCAAAATGTGACAAAGGTGAGTGAATGCTAGCGGAAAAATGGTGTGGATAGACTTGCCCAAAGCAGGGTCGCCACAAACCTTCAATTTCCAAGAAAAATGTAATATCTGTGAAGCACAATAAAATAAGTTATGCCCGTATGGTTACTCATGCTCTCTGAATCACAGAAAATTAGCTATAACTGGGGTGTCCACAGAGATTTCAAAATAACATTAAGAAATTTTACATTTTTTGTCAATTACTAGACAACCCTCAAGCAAATAATCTTGCCTCAAATCAGAAAGTACATTATAGTTAAAATGAAGGAACAGTGACAATATAAAACTCTACCACAGTACCCCTGGATAGGATTACTTTTATTCCTAATAAAGATTTCCTTTTATTTTTATGCCTTTCAAAACCTTAGGTAGTTGAAGAGTTCTTTTTTATTTAAAGCAAACATATTTTAGCATAAAATCATGGAATTGGTATAAGCAGCATCCAAAATAAAGTTCCTTTTCATCGTTTCATTTTCATATTGTGTACATACATACATTTACAAGCACCAACTGATCAGGGCCTTGACTCTATGTATTCGCCTATTTGCAACATAAACTCGTTTAACTACTCTAAATGGAATTTACTCATTTTATACGTCATACCCATTTTATAAGACCATAATGGATATTTTCCCAATTTAAGTTGTGTTTCATATTTTTCTTATTCAGTACTTCCTGACAAATACATATTTGTTTATTTTCGGTCTTATCAAATGGAACTCCACTTTCATCCAATCTCTTAAGATAATCATATGAACCCTGCCTGAGGGATCCCCTTGTCCCATTTAATGTTATTCTAGGTGACAGCTTCAAGCAGCTCGAATGTAATGCCTAGCCATCCACTAATAAGTTAGCCTTGTTCTAGGTCTGGTTTCTCATACTTTAGTTCCGGGAATCAGGTTTCTGATTAGCTCTTGAGCCCCAATTCCCATATTCCAATAAGCAGATGCTCTCTTATACTTTAATGCAGAAGTTCCTGTCTGCGAAAATTATCACTTAAAATATTCTGCCCATGTGATCCCATAAGCAGAACTTAAAAAATGTTGGCATTTTACCATGTGAGCCACAGTTCTCAGATAGCTGGAAGCAGGACAAATATTATTTTTCAGGCTATGTGCCCTCTTTTTGATTCCTGGAAACCTCATTGTTACAACCAAGTTAATATTCCCAGGGGAGTAACTGTTAGAATAATCAGAGTAACAATAAAGCTGGTATGTGAGGCGGCAACTTGAATAACTTGGTTAAGCGTCCGCTAAAGAGCCAGAGTAAGAGGTCAAAGAACAAGAAAACGGAGAAAAGAGAAGAGGGGAAGGAGTTGAGTGTGCATTTTCTAACAAATTTGAGACATTTCATTTTTACTATGTATAATTTCAAGTTCTAGAAACTGCAGGCATATATAAGAAAAAAAAAACATCCTCTTTGGTGATTTTGCCAGCCAAGTAACCTAGAAGTAATATTCATACTTCATTTGGGGTTATGTTTCCATAAGTATCTTCAATGTGTCCACTATTTTTCAGAATCAACTCTCTTTTTACATTTCAAAGTAAAATATACAATATTGAACACCAATGGTTGCTGGCATCACAAAAAAGAAAGCAATCACACGCTAAATGCCTCCTGATGGAAGAACAAGGCTAACTCTGAAGTTCCTGGCCTCAAACAGAACCTGGATCCTGAATCCGAGTGGTTGTCTAGACTCAAATACCAACTTACAAACAATCCAGAAGGCAGCGAGATACGGAGTACCGTCACCATAGTACTATACTCAGCAAGCCCAGATGGGAATTCCCTGAGACTTAAAACCAGGGATTTTTCCACAAAGTGCAAGGGCAAAAAACAGAGAAGGAGAATTTGTAGATTAAAACATTTTTTTTAAAAATCAATGAATTTCCAGGTGTGAACTTTAGATCCTGATTTAAATAAATGTAAAAAAAAAAAAGACATTTAGGAGACTACAGGATAGTTGTACATTTCCTACTTATTTGGTGATAACTAAGGATGCTTATTTTTTAAACTGTGATCATGGTATTGTGGTACAATTGACCCTTGAACAACCTGAGGGCGAGGGGTGCCCTCATGGTCGAAAATCTACGTATAACTTTTGATTCCCCCCAAACCTAACTACTAATATCCTACTGTTGACCACAAGCCTTACCAATAACCCAAAGAGTAGCTTAAGACATATTTTGTAATGTTATATGTCTTATACACTGCATTCTTACAATAAATAAGCTAGAGAATAGAAAATGTTAAGAAAATCATAAGGAAAATACAGTACTGTACTGTTTTTATTTTTAAAAATCCATGTAGCTCAAACTCACGTTGTTGAAGGGCCAACTGTATTTTAAAGAAAAAAGCTTATTAGCAATGCATGCTGAAATATCTACAGATGAAATTATATGATGTCTAGAATTTACTTCAAAATAACATGGAAACAAGGACAGACTGAAGGGTTATGTGTGAAACAAGAATGGCCATATGTGATTAATTACTACCACTTGGTCCTACACTACTCTGTCTGCTTTTCTATATGTTAAAATTCTCATAGAGTTTTTTTTTTAAGTTATAGCAAAATAAAGGCTTTTCCAGGCGACCGAATAAGCAAACAAACAAAAAATAAGCCTTTCAAGTTCCTCCTATTTCCATGAATTTTGTGTTTTTTTATACTTTCCAATTCCGTGAAGGTTTCAAGGGAAGACCTTTGTATTCTCCTCTATTTTTAAAAAAATTATTTAGATAAAAGCGTTTGCAGCAAATATAATTTTCTGTCATCAGACCATTTTCACCTGTACTGATAATATAATTGAATTTTTTTATTGAAGTAAGGTTGACATACAATGCTATTTTAGTTTCAGGTGTACAACATAGTGATTTGGCAATCTTGCACATTAAGTTATGCTCACCACAGTAAATGTAGTCACCATCTGTCGCCATACAACATTACAATATAATTGTATATTTGTATAATTGTATAATTGTAATGATTTTAAGGCACAGGTCTTTTTACTAGGGTGAAGACTTATTTTAAGACACTAGAAATTAAGATTTCTTAAGGTTTTTACGTGGCAATACTTTAGACAGCCTGACTATTAATATAACATAAAGAAGTAAACATGCTAAATTTTAAGATAAATTGAAGATGATAAATAAATTAAAGTGTTCAAAGAATGAACAAGTTTTGTTTAATGGAGAGTGGAAACAAGAATGCAAATGCATTCAAAAAATTATCTTGCTCTGTAAATTGTCTCCAATACGGAATGGTAAAAACATACTGACTAATACTTAACTTGTAATCATTTATTTTTGCACATGAAGACAGTAATGGAAATATGGGCTCAGTTTACTGTCAGGGTGCTGACTTTTACTGTCATACATTTCTATGTAATGTTTGTGACATCTCATTGGTTTATGAGTCTTAGCAATATTAAAAAAGTAATTAATAAATACAACTCATAGCCTAATCTAGGCAGAGTTTGATTGATGAGAATCACTGAGTTTTTTCTTCAACATTTTATTCAGAGTTTCCTACATCATATGGAAATAGAATAGCAATTGAATCAACAGAGAACTAATAAGATCATAATTAGGGTCTTATAAGGTAAATTTATAGTAATATCAGCTTTCTTACTAATCATAGTAGATAGCAGATTCAACATCACATTAAAAAAAAAAGATGCACGGTAAATCTTAATTACTTACACTGAAAGGTCCTACTCTCTACATCACATTGACAATTTAAATCTTCCTAGTATAACTGTTCAGGACCTTTGCCCTGTTTGAAAACAACCAAGTAAATGCAAATGATTTTAAATCAAGGATGACTGTGCAATTACTTTAGGGAAGGAAGAATTAGCTTATCCATTAGTGTTATAGGTTGCTATAAGGAGAAACATGCTGTCTGTTCATTCAATTAGCCCCCAACCTCAAGGCAACCAATCATTTCATTTGTAACATTGCTGATTAAGCAGCTCTGAATTTTGTAAAAGCTATGCCTTTAGACAATATAACCTTGCTAACATATTTCTCTGGGAATGCTTAGATCTATTTGGTACCTTAGTTAATTGTCAGAAGACATAAATGATTTATTTACTAGATTTTGATCAAATTCTATTTAAAAATTTATGATAAAAAGAACACTATAAAATTAATTTTTTAATCCAAATCACCATAAACATACATACATATTACTTCAAAATGCAATGATAACTTGATGATATATGTACTGAAATTATTCAATAAAATAATAGAGAATGGAAACAAGAATCCAAATGCAAATCTCACACAGTATTGTCTGCTTTAAACTGAACAAGTATTTTCACTTTGAACTATGCAGCAGAAATATTAATTCCAAATAGTTACATAACAGAACATTGCAACTATCAATTATTGTTCAAAATTTATGCTTCCACACGAAAGTATTATATGTTTTTAGATGAATGCACCTTCAATCAATACAAGAAAGCAACCCTAAGCATCTCAAGGTTTTTTAATGTACATTTAATTTTAGACATTTTTATCTACTTACAGAACTTCATTTCAAGAGTAAAGTATTATAACTATATTTTCAGAAATGTGAACATGCAAACCTCTCAGATAATAATGCACATATATATGTATCATATACAGCAATATATACGTATATACGTATATATTGCTGTATATGATATTAAATATAAAAGGAAGAGTAAGAGCTTTACCTGGTTAATCACCTGTGTTGGTCTAAAGCTGAGAAGAACAAATGGATTCACCAGCAATGTCTTGTCTGGTATCATGAGCGAGGTGGCCGCAGTTTCAAGGGGTGGGATTTATCTTCAGTAATGAATACCCAAGGGACTGTTTCCAATCAGGGAATGCTACTGCAGACAATGAAACCATTCTCTATTTGTTGACCGAGGTTTTGTATGTGCAATCTGCTGTGGGTGTATTCATACATCAGCACAGGAACCGACATATATTTCACTGAAGTTCATGGTATGAAGGATATTTTGAAACAAAGATTATAGGAAAACAAAACTTATCATTCATTTCTCTGAAGTTTTTCCACTGGTTTATTCATTACTTCTAATTTTCCCCCTGTTGGAAAGAAAATCATGAAAAGGCTTAACTCCAAGCAGTATAATCCCTCACCTGATGATACCAGAGCCCTCTGGAACAACACTGTGGATGGATATACACGGTCTCTGCCTTGAAAATTTTAATGACGGGAGTGCCTCGCTATTTTTAGATCTACCTTATTCAGCTCAGGACAGTGCTACCTGTTAGACATTTCTCTATATTCACCAAAACGTATGTAACAGTATTTTCACCAAAAATGTATATAAACTCCTATGTCTCCTATTACAAATCAGAACGTTTTGTTTATCTGAGAGTTACATTTTCCAGTTAGGTAGTTCTAATTTGTTGTCACACATTCTTCACCCAGTTCTGTCCATTTCTTTCAAGTATATATCCATAATCCAACTTCTCACCACTTGGGCTACTACTGCCCTAGAGAGCTGGCCATCAGCCGATCTTCCTGAATGGCTTCCCTTTTTCTACACTGCGGCCCTGCAATCTATTTTCCATACTGCAGCCTGGCCGATCCATTAAAAGATAAATCAGATCATGTTATTCTCTTGACCCTCCATTACTGTCCTACTTTAATAAGTGATCTGAAAAAATTCTCTAGTAACTTCCAGCCTCATTTAGAATAACATAAAACCCCTTTAGGATGGCCTGTAATAGCCTGGCCTCTCACCCCAGCTCTCTGACCTTACTTAACTCTTATCCTTCTCTTCTACTTCCCAACTTGCTCCCTCCACTGTCTGGGTACATTGGCCTTCTGGTTGCTCCTCGAAGATGTCGGCAGCGCTCCTGCCCTGGGAACTTGACCTGATGACTATTGTCCTGGAATACCCCTTCCCAGGTGGATTTCTCTGCATTTACTTGTCAGTTCAAATGTCAGCTTAACTGTGGGATCTTTCTTGACTACCCATGAAAATAGCATATACACCCTTCATCATACTCCCTCTTATCCTGTCTTATTTTTTCTCCATGGCATTCAGTTATTTATGCATTTATTTGTTTATTAGGCATATCACCCAGTAGAATAAAAACTCCATGAGAAAGGGGATTTTGTTTTATTTACTGATGTATCTTAGCATCCTGAAGAGGGCTTTGCAACGAGTTGGCATTGAAAACATATTCTTAAATGAACGTATTATTAAGCTTTGCTTCCTTCTCCACTTTATAGAATATTCTAACCAATAGAATCTAATGGAATAAATGAATTATCAATCTATGGTATGAGCCTATCTCGGAGATCTTGAAGATTTGATTCTAGACCACTGCAATAAGATCAATATCGTAATAGAGCAATTTTTTTTAGTTTCCCAGTGCATATAAAAGTTATGTTTACACCATACTTTAAGTGTGTAATAGCACTGTGTCTATCATGTTACATACCTTAATTTAAACATACTATATTGCTAAAAAACATTAACCATAACCGCAGCTTTCCACGAGTCATAACCACGGACCACAGATCCCATAACAAATATAATGAAAAACTGCAATACTGCGAGAATTACTACAATATGACGCAGAGACACGAAGTGGGCAAAGGCTGTGGGGAAAATGGCGTCATCAGGCTTGCTCAACACAGGGTTGCCACAAACGTTCAATGTGTAAAAAACAATATCTGCAAAGGGCAATAAAACAAGGCACAATGAGACAGACCAAGTATGCCTGTAGTGCTCCCTCGTTCATGGTTTTGTTTTTTGGTGTCTGAGGTTTCAGTTACCCACAGTAACTCAGTCCAGTAGCAGATGATCCTCCTTCTGATGGACTGTCAGAAGGTCAATAGTAGCCTAACACCACGTCACAGTGCCTGGTCACCCATTTCGCTTTCTCTCATAGCGTAGGCATTTCGTGGTCTCACTTCATCACGAGAAGGGTGAGTACTGTGCAACAGAATATTTTGAGAGAGAGACCACATTCACATAACTTTTATAACAGCATGTTGTTATAATTGTTCTATTTTATTATTGTTGCTAATCTCTTTGTCCAATTCATAAATTAAACATTATCATAGGTATGTACGTATAGAAAAAAAACATAGTATATATAGGGTCCGGTAGCATCTATAGTTTCAAGCATCCACTGGGGTCTTGGAATGTATCCCCCGCGGATAAGGGGAGGGTTACTGTATGCTAATAATGGCTTATGTGACTTTGTAAACTAGCATAACCATCAAACATATATTAAAATCTTAGAACCTGAAGATTCACCCTTTGTTCATTTTCTGTTACCAGGCAGGACTGCACTGAATCTATGGACAATTTTGTTCTTGGTCTCCCTTTATACCTATTCAATCGGCTTTAATCACCATTATTATAAGAAAATACTCTCTGCATAAAACTTGGTTTCTTTCTGCAAATAATCTCTCAGGAGATTCTGAAAAGCTCTTAATAGGCGTTTCTTTTTTTATTCCTTAAAATATGCAAGGCTTTTTCTGAAGCACTAGTTTACTACAGGTCTTAATTTATATCTCCTTCACGTTCAAAAAGTATCTCTTTATTCATTTCAGCAAAATCTCTACATTTATTTGAAAGCTAAAGAATAAAATATGAGGTGTCAGTTTTGTGAAACAGCATGCAAGTGAAACTATCTTTGACCCTGTTTGAAGTGAGACGTAACTTCCTAATTGTACCTTGAGTTAATTCTAATGGTTACTTCCAGACAATGAGAGAAAAAGTGATACAACCAACAAATAACTCTCAATTTGTAAAAGTTTTAGAAGTTTGATATATCATCGGTCAAGATATAGGAGGTGATATGAAAGCTACTGTGTTAGGGGCACCTGGATGGCTCAGTCAGTTAAGCATCTGGCTTTGGCTCAGATCATGATTTCATAGTTGGTGGGTTCGAGCCCCACGTTGGGCTCTGTGCCGACAGCCCGGAGCCTGGAGCCTGCTTCAGATTCTGTCTCCCTCTCTCTCTGCCCCTCCCCTGCTCACACTCTGTCTCTCAAAAATAAATAAGCGTTAGAAAACATTTAGAAAGCTATCGTGTTAGGAGTCAGGGATGTAGAATGTTTAGGATTGGGATAGTAGTAGAATGGTCAGAACAAACAGATGTTTTATTAAGTTGGTTTTTTTTTAATTTTTTATTTTTTTTAAGTTTATTTATTTATTTTGGGAGAGAGAGAATGAGAGAGAGAATCCCAAGCAGGGTCTGCACTGTTAGTGTGGGGCTCGAACTCACCAATCGTGAGATCATGACCAGAGCTGAAATCAAGAGTCAGACGCTTAACCGACTGAGCCACCCTGGCACCCCTATTAAGTTGGTTTGTAAAACAAAGCTTCATATCACTACTAGGATTTTGGCATATTTATCTATGTTTCTACATCTCTATATATGTGTCTATATATCTACCAATGTATCTATCTACATCTCTATGTCTCTATCATTTATCTATCTATCATCTACCTACTCACCGTACTTATATAAAGGAAAAATATTTAGAATATTTGACAAGTTTAGCTGAGGTAATAAATAATTGGAAAGAATTTTGGCCATCATCTTTGGAGCAGGGTCCTGGAGGCTCCTTATTTTCCAGGTATCACACTGATTTCATGGATCACAGAGACACAGAGTCACAATGTAGGTGCTGAGCCACACGAGGGCACTCAGGGCTCCTGGGTAGCTTAGATCAAATGTGTTACTCACTCTATTGCACAGACATTTTATTCTTAGTAAAGATTTCTTAAGCTTACTTAAAAAAAAATCTTACTATAAACATATAAGTTAAGGTAATGACTTTCTAATGACTTTTATCATTTTTTTTAATGTTTATTTATTTTTGAGAGAGAGAGAGATGCAGCATAAGCAGAAAAGGGGCAGAGAGAGGAGGAGACAAAGAAAGGAGGAGACACAGGATCCAAAGGAGGCTCCAGGCTCTGAGCTGTCAGCACAGAGCCTGGCACGGGGCTCGAACTCATGAACCATGAGATCATGACCTGAGCTGAAGTTGGAGGCTTAACCAACTGAGCCACCCAGGTGCCCCTCTCTAATGACTTTTGTAAGAGGAAATATGTCCTTTATATTTCCTTTGGGATACTTTCTCAATAACCTTTGAAGCAGTGCTCATAAAATTACTATGTTCCAGGCTTTGAAAACAATTTTCTCAGATCACATACAAGCTTAAGGTACCATTTAACCATTCTTCAGTAAAGGAATAAATTTGTTCATTTCTGAGTTCTGTGTTGTGCTTATATTAAATTACTGTCTAACTGGTTTCCATCCACTTTCCAGATTACCTTAATAGAAAATAACATTACTGCCCCAGGTCATTTCTCCTGATATAAATGGATTAGATACGTATATTTTCTTATTCCTCCTTAGAGAGGTTTAATCTGGCAGCAGCATTTTCTGAATTTGACACTGGTTAAGGGACAATGCATCCATTAGTGGCCAAGGTACAGCTAGATGTTAATTAAATCATCATGCTCTTTCGTAGGTGGATTATGTTTTCTGTTAGAGAAAATTAAATTCATAAAATAATGCTTTTCCCTTGAAAATGGAAAATCTTTTTGCATGGTTAGCAGCTGCCATTCTAATTTCTGATGCGGTGTGCAGGATGAGAGAAAAGACATAGTACTTCATAATCAAGACAGTGGCCCCGAAGAGACTGCAGTCACTTCTATACCTGGGAGAAGGCTCATTTTATACTTGGCAAGTGAACATTGTTTGGAATTCTGAAATCAAACTCTTCTCTCTGAATGTGGAGACATCAGAAATGACAATTTGTATTTCACAGTATCTTTACTCTAAAGCACTTCAAGGATTGCAAATAAGCATGTGATTGTGTCTGTGGTTCTTCTTTACGGAAACAGAACATCAGAATGCTTTCCACAGGGTGTTGGGTTTGTGAGAAGCCCTCTGTGTCTAAAGGCTGGAACAAAGCCTATTATCCCTAATGATCTTCTTTCTGTACCCCTTCTGGACGAAGCCACAGGATTAATGATATATTTTTAAATTGGATTTAAAGAGTTATCTGGATGTTAAAAGTATGGTAAAGAGTTCCTTTACCCCAATTCTATACTCAGTGTCTTAGAAATTCCCTCTCTTCTTTGTTCCTCTCTATCCAGTTACCTTTCTCATTCTTAATACCTCCCTAGGTAGAGGGGGTCTGGATGGGTATAGAGGGGAGGGGACAAGTGACATTTGCATTGGCTTGAATGTCAGTAGGCAGAAAGGAGCTGTTAAGAAGTGGGAAAACAGCCTAATTTTATTGATGGTGGCCCTAGAGAGACATAGTTAGAAAGTCCCAAGCTAGAAGAGTGAAATCAAAAATTTGCTTTTAATTCTAGTATTTTAACATAGGCACAGGACAAAACAAATCTCACTATATCTTACTGATTTTTTTTTTGGTTGAAATATTAAAAGAATAATGAAAATTAAACCTATACAATGTGCATTTTGAAGTTCTTTAAACCCAAATATGCTAGTGGCTTTTCTAATTTCCTCTTCTGAACTGCATACATGGTATCTACACACTTAGGATAATGACCTACTTATCTGAAAACTGGAGCTGAGAAGGATTACACAATTTTATCAAGTAGAGTGAAGCTGTCCTTTGCACCTTCTGTTCAGCCATCCTCAGATGCCATCTGTTGGCATACCCATCCTATGACTGGAGCATCTTAAGAAATCACATCTACGTTAGGAAAGCAAAGGCTTTCTAGAAGCCGTATCCAGGAGGCCTGACTGTCCAAACACCTCTCAAAGAGAAAGAAGTTACAAAAACTGGCTTACAGTACTAAGGATTCATCCCTAGGGGCTCAGGTGGTGATCACTTCTATCTAAAATTAAGGAAATTCCGCCATGAGAACTGTCAGCAGAGAAAGAGGAGGGGACTGCCTCTGGGTTGGCAATGGCCAGTGTCAGAGGCTGCCACACCAGATGGGATTCCCTGCTTAGGATCCTTTCTACTGGGAGGCAGATTTATAATTTTGTCTTGCAGCAGTTTAATCCCCCAGAAAACTGTAGTCGCCAGCTTCTGGAATGATCATGATAATGGTATTTCCTTCCCTTTTCCATTGATTTGGGATAGGATCAGTACATCAGTACAAAAAATACTTAAATTCTGTGTAAATAAAATATAAAATATGTAATTCATAATACAACTGTGTCAAGTAGTTGGGAAGGCACGCAGTGTGTTTTTGTGGAAAATGCACCGGCTTTGGAAGCAATATTCAAATTTCAGTTCCGCCATTAACTAATCTTGTTACCTTCAGAAATGTATTTATCCTCCTAGAGACTCAATTTACTTACATAAAGTAGGAATTCAACTTGCAGGATGCTGTGAACATTAAGTAAGATTATGCCCATAAATCACTTATCACAACTCTCGACACATACAAGCTGCCTACTAAATGGTAGTAACTATTTAACTTATGCTCCAGTATACTCATTTTATCGTAAAAATCTCATGATCTTATATGTTTCTAAGGCTGTACATGTTCCATCTGGAAAATGCACGGCTTTCCATTATAATACTCTTATTAATACAGCCAAACTATTACTTACAGGAGGTTAACAGTCTGGTGCATTAGTAAAGGTAAATGAACTCTATCCCTGTTTGCTCTTCGAAGCAGGATTTTTAAAAAAATTTTTTTTAACGTTTATTTATTTTTGAGACAGAGAGAGACAGAGCATGAATGGGGGAGGGTCAGAGAGAGGGAGACACAGAATCTGAAACAGGCTCCAGGCTCTGAGCTGTCAGCACAGAGCCCGATGCGGGGCTCGAACTCATGGGCCGCGAGACCATGACCTGAGCTGAAGTCGGCCCCTCAACCGACTGAGCTACCCAGGTGCCCCCAAAACAGGATTTTTAAGCAATAGGCACATGGTCCATCCTTGCAGGTTCACTTACAACGTACCATGGAACTAAGCACTATGGATATTGTATCCTGATACTGTAAAACAGAGCTCAAATTTGATAGGAAAATAAAGCTTCTAATCATGACCTTGTTGGAAAGGTAAATGGTTTCATTTTGAGTAACATGTGGTAGAACGTACACCCTTACTTAGCTTAGGACTGGAAAAAAGCTCACAAATTCCTTTTTAGAATATCAGGTGAGCCCAGAGGAAGGTTTGCACCAGTAGCTTAATAGGCTAAATCATTTTTTCAATTTTTATTTTTATTTTTTTGCACTCACATAAAATTCTAACTATAGAGTAATTAGAATATTATTAGATAACTGAGTAAATTTTCATGTATTTATATAAAGGTGAAGTTAATTTTTATCCACTTGCTAAAAAAGTTAAATTACAGCTATTGGAGTGGATCTTTTAAAACTGATTTCTTACACAGCTGTCCCTTACCTTTAAAAGCATTCACTGGAAAAAAAAAAAAAAAACCTAGCATATTATTATGTGCTGTCTAAGATAATAAATGATTGAAGACTTAGGAGCATTTTAAGTACCACTTAGCATAATGAAATTGGCTCTACTTACCACCACATTGAACAGTAATTTAATTTGCTCTATTAATAACTCAGAGCAAATTTAATGTAAATAACAAATATGCTCTCTTTGAAATCCGCATATACTAAAAAATGCTTGCACCTCCAAACACAGCTTTCCCATATATATATTATATGAAATATATGAAAATTATATGAAAAAATATATATATGTGTGTGTGTTTCCCTTGAAGGAATTTCATCAAAAAACCCTGAAAGGTAAAAAATATGAAATAATTCACTGAAAAACACATCGCCACTATTGCACCTCCTGGGTGGAGATATTTACCCTAAAAGCAACTAACAACGGCCATGAATTTTGGAGGCTTAAAGTATTAGGTGCCCGTTGAAAAAAAGTGTCACTGTACAAGCTAGGTTAGGCAACTGATACCATAAACAACTCTTAAATCTCAGGGGGTGAATATTAAAAATGTTTGGTTTCTGCTCATATCACAGTCAAGAGTGAGTTACATGGCTGTCCTCCAAGCGACAACTCAGAATTCCCTCTCGTGATCCTACCATTTTATAATTTCAAGATAAGCCTGGTGCCATGAAGCTTCTAGAAGGCAGAAAGAGTGAGGAATCTCACACGTATGATACTTAAATACCTCAGCCTAGAAATGGATATGTATCGCTTTCACTCATATTCTATTGGCGAGAAATTGATACACGCTCTAACCTATCTACAAAGGAGAAGGGACTTGGGGATACAGCTCTCCTTCGCTCAGCCACTTGCAAGAACTTATTCTATACTATGGGAGGGGAACATGAAACTCTGGTAGTCAACTAAGTGTCTCCGCGACCATCATCAACCTTCTAAGTCTAGATTTCGAACCGTTAAAAGACAGTAAGGAGGCCAACATATGGGAGGAAGCTGCAACGTGGACCAAGTATCATCAATTTATGCTCTAGGGTCTAAGGACAGCTACTAAAAATTATTTTTCAGAAAAAGTAGGTACAGTCATTCCATCTTTTTCTTTTCAACTTAACACGATTGAGAGATGAGCAACTTTTAAAAGTCATATAAAACATTTTTTATTGCCCTTAGAGAATTAGAGTCTACAAGAAAGTATTGTGGCCAACTTTTTTGGCAGGAGTTGAGCAGAATATGTTTTAGAGAACTACTCCTCCACATAAGCTTTGATGACTGCTATCAGCATGGACAGTCAGAAAACAGGAAAAAGCGACTTTCTCCCTTCTGTCTTTAAGAATTATTAAAAATTTCCATTATCCAGAGGTGGAAATTATCTTCCTCACTATCCGACTGATCAGTTTGAAGAGATGTTAACAGGAAAGGGAGAACAGGGTGAAGATTTTCTACTAACAGAATGGATTGGTATGGAGGAAAAACCCTCCCAATTAAAAAAAAAAAAAGAAAAAGAAAACAACAACAACAAAACCCTAAATATTGTTTATGAAATAAACATTTAAAAAGTCAAGTGCAGAGCTGAGTTCACACACCCACACATTAAGAAAAGAGTACGATAAATCTGCAGAAGCTACGAATGAAGTAGGTAAAGCTTCTTAAGGCTAAAGGAGCAGTAAGCCAGGAGAAAGATGGACCTTATGTCTTCTAAATGAATAAAGAAAATAAAAATGTAAAAAAAATCAACAGAAAGTATATCAGGAAAGATACAGGATAACAGAGGAAAAAACTAAGCTAGATGTAATGGTAGTAGAAATAAAGCCAAAAATATCAATGATCTCCAAGAATATGAATGGACTAAGCCTATCAGTTATGAGAGAGACTGTTAGATGGAACACATAAGGTCCATCTAAAAGGTCCATCTAAAACTAAGGAATGAGAAAAGTTGAGAGTAAAAGGATAGTGATAAGCCAGGTGAATACTAACAAAGGAAAACTGGGTTAACT
Source organism: Herpailurus yagouaroundi (assembly GCF_014898765.1). Classification (NCBI taxonomy): domain Eukaryota; kingdom Metazoa; phylum Chordata; class Mammalia; order Carnivora; family Felidae; genus Herpailurus; species Herpailurus yagouaroundi. Next base: position 24,677,259 of record NW_024412412.1, on the reverse strand, counting down.
GGCCTCTTGTAAGGAAATGGACTTTTGGGCAAAAAAGTAAAATGGGTATAAAAAGGGCTGTTACAGGAGCACCAGGGTGGCTTAGTCAGTTGAGCATGGGACATCGGACTCTTTTTTCTTCCTTTCTTCCTTTTTACAAATTTTTTTTTAATGTTTATTTATTACTGAGAGACAGAGAGACACAGAGCATGAGCGGGGGAGGGGCTGAGAGATGGAGAGACACAGAATCTGAAGAAGGCTCCAGGTTCCCAGCTGTCAGCACAGAGCCCCACGCGGGGCTCGAACTCACAAACTGCGAGATCGTGACCTGAGGCGAAGTCAGACGCTCAAACGACTGAGCCCCCCAGGCGCCCCTCTTTTTTCTTTTTTTAAATCTTTATTTATTTTTGAGAGAGAACAAGCAGGGGAGGGGCAGAGATAGGGGAACAGAAGATCTGAAGCCTTGTCTGCGCTGACAGGCTAACAGCAGCAAGCCCTATGTAGGGTTGAACTCCCCAGCTGCGAGATCATGACCTGAGCTGAAGTCAGACGCTCAACTGACTGAGCCACCCAGGCACCCCAGCATCTGCCTCTTGATTTCGGCTCAGGTCATGATCCTAGAGTCGTTGGATTGAGTCCCACTTTGGGCTCCGCGCTGGGCCTGGGGCCTGCTTATGATTCCCTCTCTCCTTCTGCCTCTGTCTCTACCCCCACCTCGCTCTAAAAAGATAATAAAATAAATGAAATGAAATGAAATGAAATGAAATAAAATGAAATGAAATGAAATGAAATAAAATGGCTATTACATAATGATAAAAGGTTCACCCTCACGAAGAAATATAACGATTGCACACTGGATTGTAGTTATATCACAAATATTTATAGGCAGAAATTGTTAGAGCTGTAAGAGAAACTTGAAAAGTTCTTCTTCATGGGGAAAACTTTAGTATCCATCTCTCAATAATAATAGACTCTGCAGATAAAAATTCATAAAGAAGATTTGAACAACATAATTAAAAAGCTTATCAGGGTACCTGGGTGGCCTAGTCACTTAAGCCTCAGACTTCGGCTCAGGTCATGATCTCACATGAGTTTGAGCCCCGCTTTGGGCTCTGTGCTGACAGCTCAGAGCCCGGAGCCTGCTTCAGATTCTGTGTCTCCCTTTCTCTCTGCCTCTTCCCTGCACGTGCTTTGTCTCTCTCTCTCTCTCTCTCTCTCTCTCTCTCTAAAAAATAAACATTAAAAAAATTTTTAAAGAAAAATACATGTCCACAAATGCAAAGATTAGAAATAAAGATGATCTAAAAATTAGTGAAATAAAAATCGAAGTCAAGAAATTACAGAAGAAACAAAATAGACCTGAAATCATAGAAAAAAGTAATAATAACAAATGAATGTGACGTTAATGAAACAGAAAAAAACTACAAGAGAGGATTAGCAAAGTTAATCTGTTTAATCCAAAGTTGACTGTTTAAAGAGACTCATAGAGTAGTCAAATCTGGAAGAGTTTTTCAAAGAAAAAGAGAAAGGGAATGCACAAATAATACTGAAACATTTTTGAAATGTTTGAGAGAGAGAAAAAAGCATGAACAGAGGAGGGACAGAGAGAGCGGGAGAGAGAATCCCAAGCAGGCTCCGCACTGTCAGTACAAAGCCTTATGTGGGGCTTGATCTCATGAACCATGAGATCATGACCTGAGCTGAAACTGAGTCAGACACTTGCTTAACAGACTGAGCCAGCCAGGCGCCCTCCATATTAGAAATTTTAAAAATTAAATATAAATTAGTGATATATATTTATTCATGTATAAAACTTGCTAGATATACAACCAATCTACAAAAATAATTTACTACATCCAAGGAAAAAAAAAAAACATTTGAAAACATAAAGTTCAAAATACATGATTAACTATAGCCACAAAAAATATACAGTACCTAGGAAAAAGTCAATCACAAGATCAGAGAAACTATCTGGAGAACAGTATAATATTTCACTAAAAGATATTAAAGAAAATAAACGTATATAAGGAACTGAAAAATTAACTGAGCCATTCTATGTTCATGGATAAAAATAACCAAGTTAATATCAATGTCAATTCTTTACTAATTCTCTCCATAAAGGTAATGCAATTCTAATAGAAATCTTGATAGAGGTTTGATTAGCAGGATGACTCTAAAAATACATTTATTTAAAAAAAATTTTTTTTAACGTTTATTTATTTTTTTGGGGGGGACAGAGAGAGACAGAGCATGAACGGGGGAGGGGCAGAGAGAGAGGGAGACACAGAATCAGAAACAGGCTCCAGGCTCTGAGCCATCAGCCCAGAGCCCGACACAGGGCTCGAACTCACGGACCGCGAGATCGTGACCTGGCTGAAGTCGGATGCTTAACCGACTGCGCCACCCAGGCGCCCCTAAAAATACATTTAAAGAGGTCAAAGAGCTCAAAAGAAATAGAATACTTTTAAAAAAGAAAAACTTAGTGGGTGCTCTTGTCCTATGATAACAAGGCTTATAACGTTTTATTGAATAAGACAGTATTAGACAAAAGCAGAGACAAATAGGCCGAGAGTAAAGAAACAAGAATCTTATGAATTGGCTCTGACATATATAGAAAATTTATAGATGACAAGGTTGATATTATAAATACCTGCCCCCGAAAAAATAAAGGAAGGAAGGAAGGAAGGAAGGAAGGAAGGAAGGAAGGAAGGAAAGAAAGAAAGAAAGAAAGAAAGAAAGAAAGAAAGAAAGAAAGTTTTAAATTATTTAGAATAAAAGAAAGTAGACTATTTATGAAAATTTAAGGTGAGATGAAGGATTTCTTAAACAAGACAAAGGAAGTAAAAATGCTAAAGGAAAGATTAAAACTGAAAATGTCTGGGTAGCAAAAGACACAACAAAAAATGAAAAAAAAAACAAAAAAACAAGGCAGTTTGGGGAAGATACTTGGAATGCAAAAAATTACCAAAGATTAGTATTCAAAATAGAGTTTTGAAACTATAAGTCAGTAACAAAAAGAAAACAACGAAGTAGAAAAATAGAAAAAGACCCGAAAAGGCCTGTGGAAATACAGATGGCCAATAAACACAGGAACAAATTCTCACCCTCACTAGAAATGAGTGAAATGCAAATTAGTCACAAAGAGATGCCATTCCTCAGCCCTCAGACTTCAAAAAAGCTAAAAAGCCCAACAATAACAAATGTCTTAGCCAGGATATGGAGCAGCAGGATTTCTTTTCACTGATGAGGAAATATAAATAGTTTTAATCATGCTGGAGAACAGTTGGTCATAATCTGGTAGATTTGAGATACGTATAATTTACGCCCCAGCAATTCCTTTCCTAGAGATATATACAACCAATTAAGGAGACTTGTATTAACAGTGGTCATAGTGTCACTGTGGGTTCTAGCAAATAACCAGAAAAGTGAAATGTTATCAAGAGGGGAATGAGTACATAAATTGTGGTATGTCCACCAAAAGTAATACAAACATCAGTGAAAAATGAGTCAATGAGAGTTAGTATATACTCTTGGATGAGACTCACAAATATTATGTTAAGAGGGAAACAGCAAACTGTCAAGGAATTTACCAGTATGCTATGATTCACAGGAAGTGATGGGTTAGAATACATACAGATATAGTAAAGAAATGCTTGGGAATAATAAAAAGTAAATCCATAATAAAGGTAACTATGGCAGAGGCTGGGAATGTAACTTGGGGAAGGTTCACAGGAGGCCCCAACTGTGTTTCTAATATGGGTATTGAATATACAGTTGTTGATGGTATCATTATTCATGCCATTTGTACGTCAGAATGGTTTCATAACTGTCCTCTCAAAAGGATACAGATTGTGAAATGAACAATAAAAAAGTCTAGTCTGATGCTTTTGTGTGTGTGTATATATATATATATATATATATATATATATATACACACATATGCGTTTTATTGATTAAATGGTAACTGAGGGTCAGAGGGAGGAAATAACTTAATCGATACTATCTAACTAGTTAATGACAAAATTAAGTTTTCAAACCATGTATGTGACTCCAACACCAGTGCTTTATAAATCCCATTGCTAAGCAACATCAGAGAACAAAATGTTTAGCTCCTTTTTGCAAAGAGAATTGATTCTGAGAAAAGTTTAATTGACTGCTTTAATTGTGATTACAGAATCACAAAATAGGAAGTATTTTTTCCCCATCCTAACACAGTCAATAAACACATTCATCAACACAAGTGGCTTAAGCGGCTTTGATTTTCAAATCGGGGAAAAGGTAAGCACAACACGCCTGAATTTCCAGACAGAACTTGCCTGGTGTAAAAATATCCACTAGCTGATTCTGATAGATGATTTCCCTCTGCCAATGGAAGGAAGGGCTTAGGGGGAAATATTTCAACTCATGGGAATGCACAATAACTTCACCTTCAGTTCCGAGGAGGGTGCTCAGTTATGTGCTATGCGCTGTGCACAAAGATTAGTTATATTTGTGTAAGGTGTGCATGTCTGTGTATCTGTGTGCTTGCCTGCATAGAGGCTTTCTAAGTTGGAGGCAGAGAAGGACATTAGCTATAAATATTCAACTTAAGGGGGCTTAAAGAGTATGGGGGGGGGGAGGGGGGCAAATTTATAATACTAAGTAAAATCTACCTGTCAAGGCAGGAGTCCACAGTGCCAAAGAGGGTATAAGTATGATGCACAGATACATGACAAAACAGGCCTCCCATTGTGGATTGGTATACAATAGATGGTTCCAGTAGTCCAGGCACTCATCTACTATTTAAACCATCAGACGATGTACAGGTGAGATAATGACAGTTTTAGGAGTTGAGCAGCTTCACGGAGATCCCTTTCCCTTTGATAATCCTTGAGACGTACAATGGTTACTTTTGCATCTTCTTACAAATCCTGCAAACCTACTCAGACTTGTCTTGACATCTGAGCGGTCTTCTTTCTGCTGTATCAGGTGACCTGTCTACCTTCCTCTGTTTTGGTAAAAGGGATGGAGACGGATGGGTAATAAATGCACCTGTTTCGGGGCTCTACATAGCTGTCAGGCAAAAGTCTAGGTATAAAAGAAATTACACAGAACTTAGAATTTGCAAAAATTATCGCCCACCCGCACCTCCAAAATTAATAAACTTTGCAGGGTTTCTAGAATTAACGGAACAAACATGGGAGGACAAGAATCAATTTGGTTGTTTCATTTTTAATTTGTTGAGGGTGCTTCATACTGTTTTTGATAGTGGATATACCAAGTGCCTTCCTACCAACAGTGCACAAGGGTTTCCTTCTCTCCACATCCTCACCAACACTTGCTCTCTCTCGTCTTTTTGATAATAGCCATTCTAACAAGTGCGAGGTGCTATCTCATTGTGGTTTTGATTTGCATTTCCCTGATGATGAGTGATGTTGAGCACTTTATTACGTACCTATTGACCACTTGTATGTCTTCCTTGGAAAAATGTCACTTCGGGGTATATATCAGAAATAAAATCATTATGTTGAAGGGAAATCTGTGTCCCATGTTCATTGCAGCATTTTTCACAATAGGGAGACATGGAAATAGCCTAAGTGGCAGTCAATGGAAGAAAGGATAGAAAAAAATGTGGTATGCACACACACACACACACACACACACACACACACACACACAAAATATAAGAATAATATTATTCTGGAATATTATTCAGCCATTAAAAAAATAAGCAAATATTGTCATCTGTAACCACATGGAGAGACCTTGAGGCCATAATGTTAAGCGAACTAAATCAGATATACCGTATGATCCCACTTATAAGTGAAATCTAAAAATGTCAAACTCATAGAAAAAGAATAGAATGTTGGTTGCCAGGGAATGGGGGCAGGTGAGGATAATAGGAGATATTGGTCAAAGAGTATAATTTTACAGTTACAAGATGAATAACTTCTGAACACCTAATATATGTCATGGTGATTGCTGTTAATAATATGGTATCGTATACCTGAAATTTGCTAATAGAGTAATCTTAAATGTTTTCATCACAAAGGGGAAAAAAAAGGTAACTATATGTTGGATGCATTAAATAATCTTATTATGGTGACCATTTCACAATGGGGAATGAGTACATAAATTGTGGTATGTCCACCAAAAGTAATACAAACATCAGTGAAAAATGAGTCAATCGATATATGTGTATATCTAATCATTGTATTGTACACCTTAAATTTATACAATTTTGTCAATTACGCCTCAATAAATCTGGAAAAAAATAAGTTTGCCCTTAGGTTCTTACTAGTCTATGGAGAAAAGCTACCTTGGCTTAGCCTGGTAGAGAAACTGAAGAGTGGTAATAACCAAAGACCATGCAAGCAGTTGTTGTGATGGAATCTCTAGTAAAATGATGAGGGGGGCTCTATTCAAGGGAGAATACCCCATAACTTTTTGAAAAAAAGTGTTTACTTGTTTATTTTAGGAGAGAGTGCATGTGCACATGTGAGCATGGGGACAGGGGCAGAGAGTGAGGGGGACAGAGAATCTCAAGCAGGCTCTGCGCTGACCAGCAGGGCTCGATCTCATGAACCATGAGATCATGACCTGGGTGGAAATCAAGAGTCGGACATTCAACGTACTGAGCCACCCAGGTGCCCTGCCCCATAACTTTTAGGGAGAATACTTGTGATTCCTATGTAACAGGTGGTGTAAATACAAAGAAATACCCCTCCACGCTCCTCCTGCATTGTGCAGCTGACAAGGGTGTGTCCAAGGATTCGTAGAGTGGATGAGAGTGATAGGGCAGGCACCAGGGGTATCCTGGAGGAAGGGTGCTTCTCACGGATTTCCTAACTTGACAGAGAAAAGACTCAGGAAAAAAGGCTTCTTCTCTTTGTTGCGGCCTCTGAGCCCAAGCCCCATCAGAAAGCAGAGGAAGCCCTCATTTGGAAATCAATCTTCTCTGTCCATTGAAAATTTAAGGCAATTATTCAGGGCTGCCCCCAAAAGAGCAGGCTTTGGCATTAAAAAAAAAAAAATGTCAAAGTCTAGTCAAATTCAAGGAATGAGTCCCCCAAAGATGAACTGGAAAAGATTGTAATGGCTATATTAATTGGCTGAAGGCCAAATGCATCCAGCTGGGCCCCAGCTAATGTTACAGATGGTTTTATTTCAAAACAGCCACCGACAATCTCCTTAGGTCCACCACGAACAGACAGACTCACTCCAGGGGACTCTGAGGAGTCTACCGTTACAGCAAACAATTGCCACCATCGTAGCAGTGTTAATAATAAAAGAGGGAGGATTAGCAAGATATGGCCCCAAAATACTAAAATCGATTCAATATCCCTGATTCTTTTTAATTTACTGGACTTACACATTTCTGACAATGGTATCCTAAAATCTCCAAGTACGACAATGAATTTATCCATTTCTCGTGGTGACTGTATCGGTTTTTACTCTACGCATTTGGGGTATACGTTTTCAAATGCGTACAGATTTAGAATCATCATATATCCCTGGTGAATTCTTTCTTTTGCCATGACTACTTTTTATTCCTAATCTTTCAGTAATAATAATATTTTAATTATTATTTGTCTTTGATTATTATTATAAATTTGATTTTTATTTTACTAGTTTAGTCTTTTTGTGATCTATCCTTTTTCCATCTTTTCCTTGAATACCCACTGCAAAAACCTCACGAGCAAATATATGCTGGTTTTAATAAAATGAAATATATGAATGCTATTAGAACTGTATTAAAAGAACTTAAGTTTGTAATTCAGACTTCATTAATTTCCAAGAATGACAGCATTAATCTAATACCCTGTCTGATGTCATGTTAATAAGACAAAACATTTTTAAGGTAAGGGTCACTCATTTCTGGAAGAGACGTGGTAAGTTCTCCCCTATGGCCACTTACTTTTGAGGTTAATTTAACTTCGACAGGTTGTAGTTCTATCACTCCAACTAGCTTGGGACATTTTAAATTAATTTTAGGGTTTTTTTTTCCCTTGCATACTGATTTGCTTTTATTTGTTACTAGCGACACTTTGTAGATGACACTGGTAGATAGGGTGATCTTTTAGAGAACACTGTCATCGTAAAACAATGAACAACCAGTGGGGTTGCCACCGGGGAGAATAGACCAGCGACAAAGAGGTACCTCACAGATCCCTGATATATTCTCCCCTGGACAAATTCTCTGTAAGTGGACTACATGAGAATAAGAATAGTATCCAGTGTTGCTTTATATCAGAGTAACGCTCCTACTCAGATGTCACCACTAAATAACAATAGCTTTGCGTGTCTGCTTCCTAACAAATGAGTCAGAGTTCACTCAGACCTTGCTGCTCTATGGATAGCGCCCTGACTAGGCACCGTCTTTGCAGCCTCTGATCTACTGAGTCAAAAATCTGCATTTTAACAGGAGCCACATATTAAAGTTTCAGAGCTAGAGAAAACATAGGTGAAGGATGGAGTATACCAAAGGAGACAGTCCAGGTAGAAGGACAAGCATTTTCAAAGGCAGCAAAGCACAAAGGAGCATACGCTATTGGTAAAACCAGAGCCGCGCGGATTTTTTGAGATTCCAAGTAAGCGAGTGGGTATGTGTGTGAGGGGTGATGGCAGAGGCCACAGCAATAGCAATGGTAGTAATAGTAGTAAGGTAAGTAAAGGGTTTGATGCTATAGATGTAGGCAAGAATTCAATTCACTATAAAAGCTCCAGGGGAATTTAACAGGAGAGTGATGTGATGGAATTTTTTATTTGCAAAGGTCATTAATGGCAGCAGAGTGGAGATAAGACAGAGGAAAGAAAAGCTGGAGTTAGGCAGACCGTTAGCAGTTAATTACTCTAACTGTTAATTAATACTGATAATGAATGATGGAGATCTAAACTAAGGCAGATTCAAAGAAAGGGTGATTATTCAGAAGAGAGAATTCAGACTGTGGCCATTGCAGGAAGGAGATAAGGAAGATGGGGTCATGAAGACTGGCACTGACTTCCTGCTCTCTTAGATTGGGCCTCCTGGAAGAGAGACACGGAGGTAAGATTTTGTGCAGGCAGTTTTGGGGGGGAGTATTCCCAGGAATAACACTTGGAAGAGACTGAGGAAAGCAGGATTGGGCAGAGTGAGAAGTTGAACTCTGATGTACTCGCAGCAGAGGCCTTCTTTGACGTACTGGTGATCTGGGGCTGGGAGAGCCATCAGAGCTGTTCCCAGTAGAGACAGGAGGGTGGGCCTTTGCTCCTCCATATTTAGCAATCACTGGATATGGACTGTCCCCGGGGAAAAGGGCATAACTTTGGGCAAAGGAGCTCTCTTTGTGCCTAAGGGCACTTTTGGGGGAGGGACTCATCCACAAGCTGTCTGCATTCTTGTAGCAACTGGGGAAATGCATGCCTTTGTCTTAAAGGAGGGGATCTGGTGGCACACCCCGGAATCCACTCTTCTTGTCTTCTGTGCCCAGGGAGATCGTTCTAATATCTACTTAAGCGAGAATATTCAGGAGAAGAGCTAGGTTGGAGATACAGATGGGTTAATAAACCGACATCTATGTTTTGAGGTATCCAAGGGATCACATTAGAACTGATAATGGAACTGTTGAATATACGGGCCTTGAATTAGCAAAAAGATCTGGAATTATAGATTTAGGAAGCCTCAGAGTGTAGGCGGTAATTAAAACCGTAGTTACTGTTGGAATTCGGTAGAATTAGAGAAATGGCTGCAGAGACTTGGAGAACAACAGCACTTAGGAGTAGCCGAGAAAAACTTTTAAGGAGACGGAAGAAGAAAGTGATATGGTGGAAGGTGACCCAAAACATGTGTGAGAAAGAACGCATGAATGCTGTTCTCCAGGGCTTCGAAGGGCACAGAGAGTGTAAGGAAGGCTATTTTGAGAGGAGTGGGATTGTGGACGCTGAACACCACCAGTGACTTCAGAGACAGCAGGTTCGGTGGGGCAGCAGTGGGCTGTGAGGGTTTGCAGGCAGAGAAGGCAGGTTCCTTTTCCATCAGTACATGGCTCTTACTGATTGCTATAGCCAGAAGAAGAGTAGGGTCGACAACTAGGGAAGAGGCACGTTTAGTTTACTCTCAAAGATGTAAGTTAGGAGCAAGGGACCTAAGAGAGAGCATGTGAGGATCCCAGGGCTATTAAGGTATTAAGATTATGGTATTGAGAAGGAGGGAGAAAGAGGAGGGAGGGTAGAGAGGGAGAGACAGAGATGCCGGGGGGAGGGATTATCTGAAGAGGGGTACTGACATTAACTATGACCTCTTTACTTGAAAGAAGTTGCCCGTCTCCAAGGTGACTCTCCAGGGAGGGCAAAAAGGAGGTTAAATCCCTGACCCCATTCTCCTCCCTCCCTTTATTATTCTCTTGCTGGCATTCTCCATTCAAATGAAACTGAAGTCAGAAAGTATCTTTCCATGAAGTCCGCACTGAGTTGAGGGAGAAGAACGGAGAGTGGATCCAGGGGGTAAATAGAAGATCTAGAACAGCTTAACGCCCAGATGGACACGCGCTCTTTACCTTTCTCACACGTAACAAGAACTTTTGGGGTGCCCGGGTGGCTCCGTCAGTTAAGCAGCTGTCTGGCTCTTGACTTCGGCTCAGGTCATGATCTCATGGGTTTGGTTCGTGAGTTCGAGCCCTGCACAGGACTCTCTGCTGTCAGCGCAGACCCTGCTCTGATCCTCTGTTCTCCCTCTTTCTCTGTCCCTTCTGCACTTGCACTCTCTCTCTCTCAAAAATAAACATTTAAAAAAAAGAAAGAGTTTTCTTCATTCAAGGAAAACCACAGGATCAGTCTGCTATCCAGACCACAGAAGTGAAGAATTAAATCTGTAAGACTAGAAATATTTTCATGACAATGAAAAATACAAACATTTCAATTTGTAATATTAGAAAAATTCAAAGAATATACACACTACGATACATAGTAAAATATGTGATAGAAACTGTGCATTTTTAATATGTATACTAGGATTATGAGACTAGATTATAAAAAATAACAATGTCAGAGTTTTTAAATTCATGTTTTTTTGTTTTGTTTTGTTTTTAAATTTGTTCTGAAGAAATGGAAAGCAGAGAAGCCTGGAGATTTACCAGGACTGAGTCCTTCACAGTCAACAATTGGCTTTTAAACTTGTAAAATATTTAGAGCATGTGTTTTTCTTTGCTTGTTAGTTTTCCCACACTACAGATTTTCTAGATTTTGCTCAGCTAATCCAAGTGCCTGGTTCATTTCTCCCTCAACATCCTTATGTATTTCCTCTGTGGATCAAATTCCCTGTCTAAATTAGTACACATTTTTCTCGAAGGAAAGACCGAATAAAAAAAAAAGAATAAACGCAGGCCAACATTTCTTAGTGTTTTTTGAGCAAACATTTCTAGTATTATTCACTGCAGTTTGTTCACTTAAAAATCCCGACAGGGCTGTACTAAAGAAGTAATACAAATCGCAGTTACTTTTTTATGCGGTAAGAATGTTTAATATAAGAGCTGCCTTTCTATTGAATTTTTAAGTATACACTACAGTGTCGTTAACCACAGGCATTATGCTGTACAGAAGATCTCGGGACTTATTTATCTTACATAATGGAAACTCTGTATCCTTTGACAAATGCACCTACATATTCCCTGCCCCCAATCCCTGGTAACCACCACTCTATCTTTTGATTCTAATAATCATAATAATAATAATAAAGAAGGCAAACGGAAACTTCTGGAGGTGGTGAATATACAACATAGATGGTGGTGATGGTTTCCCCGTGTCCACTAATTCTAAACTCATCAAGTTGTACACGTTAAATATCTACAACTTTTTGTATGTCAATCGTACCTCAATATAGTGGTATAAAAATCAAAGGTAGGTTAAGTTTGAGATTTAAAAATCTTTTTTTTTTTTTAAGTTTATTTATTTATTTGGGGGGAGGGGCAGAGGGAGAGAAGAGAGAGAATCCCAAGTGTCAACACAGAGCCTGACACAGGGCTTGAACTCACAAACTGGGAACTGTGAGATCATGACCTGAGCTGAAATCAAGAGTTGAAGGCTTAACCAACTGAGCCACCCAGGCGCCCCAAGTTTGAGCTTTAAAAATCTTAACTAAAATTACGATTTTTTTTTTTTTTGTAATAGAGGTATTTAAAGGAGTTTAACTGTTTTCCCCACTTCTGGCCTTTGTTTACCCAGAGAGGTAAAGTAGATAGGAAGGCTTCCGTTGTATAGGGTCAAGGAGAGGTGGGGAGTGGAGTGTGGAAACAGAACCCCAGGGAAGTCTACAGAGACTTCATTGGCCCTTGGCTCACTTAACATTACAGAAGAGCCCTTCAGGAAATACAGGTAAGGACTCATGGATTCTGGACCACAGGCTGATGAATAGAAGGCAGAAGTGACCTGCAAAGGGCTTTTATTTTGAAGTGGCCCCATCTGGGGATGGCTTTCTTGAGGCTATTATTTGCTTTTATGGGGTATGGGTTAGCAGTATAAAGGATTTTTAGAAGCATTGACTTCTGTCCTAACCTACATATTTATGAGAAATTTCTCTGGCGGCCTTAGCCCTCCATGTATGCTTCACATTGCTTTAACGAAGCGTCAATTATACAATATGTTTATATTCACTGAGCGTCATTACTCAGACCAAGGTATCCACTGTGTCAGTAGAGAAAGTCAGGCAACATCCTTATTAAACTGGTCCGATGGCTTTGATTTGTTTTACTTCTAATCAATGATATAAGAAATTTGAAGGTATTTTTTCTTGGTGATGGTGGGTGGATGAAGAGTAAATGTTCACTGCTGTCAAGATGAAATGTAAACCCTATCTCTAAAAGGTCCTGTTATGGATGCTTTAGATCTTTGTCTCAAACCAGTAACAGCATACTTATAGCACACGCATACGCATAAATGAGAGCTTTACACTTGTTATAAAATCACCAATTCTACGGGGAACTTAAAACTATCTAAAATCTGTAATTCCTTCATTCCATTATTTATCACGCACCAACTATTTGCCAGGAGGGTTTGGGGTCTGAGTGATACCGAGGTGAACAAGCAAATTCCCTGCCCTCCCGGTTACTGCTTAGTAACCCAACCAGTGGAAAAGCACACCCTCCCAGTTTTCCTCAGGGAACGGATACATTAAGGGTGCCCAGTAGGAATGGCACATAAACCTGGTTAGTCCTTTATTGTCTGAACAGCCAAAGCGCCTCCTGTTGGAGAGTCTGAGCTTGTTTCTAGTTAGAGCTGGATGCAAGTTTCTTTGCTGTTCTCATATTCCTCTTTGGAAGTCTCTCCATTCTAATCTGGAATCTATCCGGTACTACCATATTAATTTAAATACCAACTGTAATTGCATAAAAAAGCTTCACGGACAGATCCTGCAGGAGCTATTCCATTTTTCAAGTAACTTTTCAAAACAACAACAAAAAGGTGAAGCTTTTCAAAATCATAAGAAATAAAGTAAGATGATGATTTGATAGGCAGTGTGTGATTGGTATTTTTGGGTTAGGAACCTGCCTTAGTTAATTCATGATCAAACAGCTCCAAATGAGCAGGTGCCCTCTTACATGGTTCACTTCGTTTTTGATGGTATCGAGTCCCTAACATCAAATCAACAAATTTATTGGATCCTTGGGGGATGGGATGCCCTTGGCACTTTTGAAAGTCTGGTAGAAACTCCAGCCAGGAAACAAAAATGGCATAAGGGTACTGCATTCTTATTAACAATGAACGTGTTCTGAAAATGAGAACTTTGATTTTCAGTACCCCACGCGTATCAGCCTTCTGTACCTTCTCATGTTTTTTTCTTCGAAGCTCCTTGGTTATCAGGACTTAGCGAGGACTTTGGAAAAAAAGAAATCCTAAGCAGGAGATCTCCTGTGGCATTCCAACTCAAGAGTATTTATCGCCAGTAATTCCCATTTTTATAAATGTCTGAGATGTGAGTTTACAAGAAAGAGTTGTCTATTTATTGTAACGAGGTCCTTATGTTCTCCCACGACAGGACCAGGCACAAGACTAGGAATTTATCTTTTCACTCTCTGTATTTACTTTGAGAACAGTGACTCTCCCCGCACTGATTTATGTATGTGTCAAAATGATTTCTGTTAAATATTTACATGTTATGTACACAAAAGCTTCAATTTTCAGAGGACTGGGGTAATTCATTAAAATAAAGATATATTGATATTTTTATAATGCAAAATTCCATTAATCCACATTAATTAAAACAAAAACAAAAACCAAAACCGGACTGAATTTAGATGTATCAATTTCAGGAAATGTTTAAAGAAAGCCAGTCTTATTATTTCAGCATGCATGTAATATAGAAGGAATACAATTATTAGGTCTTGAGATAATATAGTTTAATAGGCAAGTATGAGCCACAGTTACTATCTATCCTGAATATAAAAGGAATTCAAGAAAAATTCCAAGATAATGTATTGTTGGCATTTTATACCCTCCTTTGAAAATGTATGTTCTTTCGTACTCAAAAATATATTTTATCACAGCTTTGAGCTTGAACACATGGCATCCCAGGACATCATGCATTCTAAAATGTGAAACCTTAAGTTTTTTCACAATAAGTAAGAGATCATTGATTTTCAAACGCATGATTCTTAAAAAATGTTCATAATTATTATTTGAGAGCTTTCACCTTTCATATAAAACTCTGTTTGCTTGGATTCGTTGGATGGCTTCATGAACTCAACTCTGTCTGACACATAGCACTATATTATGTTAATACAGTATGTAAAGTTGTATTTATACTCAGTGTGAACTTGCACAGCAGCGTATACATACTTCACTGGATGACAGAAGAAAAGACAGTGTCGGCTGTGGATAAGTACCTTGATACGAAGGGATTACACTGTGCCATTTCCAGAAATGCCCTTGACTCAGCATGTCCACCAACCCATGTCCCCCCAAATAAAATTCATGACTCACTATTCACTTTCAGTCCAGAGCTTTTTCTGTACTTTTTAGAGCTTGACTGCAATAATGTCCTCAATTTTTCACCTCTCTGTCCCCCTACCCTTTGTCAGGTTACTTTGCAGTCCTTCCCACTAAAGTGTCAGGAAGGATTTTTCCTGCCTGTAATTCTGAGTTTGACTATGTCACTTGCTTTGCCTATACACTTTAAGTGGAAGCCGCAGCAAACCTGTCCTGAGTCTAGGCCTCTAGAGACCTACCCGGCTTCTACTTCAGCGTCTCCGCATCACCATGGGGACAGGTCTGAGCTAGTCTGCTGGAGGATGAGACTTGCCTCGGTCATGTCGGCTGAAGCCGGTCTAGAGGAGCAGATTGGTCGGCCCACCCCGGACATACAAGCCAGCCCAACCTTCATACACAGAGCTACTTAGAGATACCCAGCTTATTTCGGTCATTTAAACAACAGCTGCTCATTGCATGCCCTGCAGCTTTGTGTTTTGTTGTTAAACAGCAAAAATCAACTAATACAACTAGATAGGAAAATTCATTACTTTGGAAGCAGGGAAGGTTATGCAGTAGTTTTTCTTTTTTTAAAGTTTATTTATTTTGGGGACAGAGAGAGACAGAGCATGAATGGGGGAGGGTCAGAGAGAGAAGGAGACACAGAATCTGAAACAGGCTCCGGGCTCCGAGCTGTCAGCACAGAGCCTGACGCAGGGCTCGAACTCACGAACTGCGAGATCATGACCTGAGCCGAAGTCGGACGCTCAACCGACTGAGCCACCCAGGCGCCCCTATGCGGTTTTTCAAAACAGAGCTTTCCAGTGCCTATGTCTGAATTGTTTTAGTATGCTTGTTAGAACACAGATAGCTATGTCCCATCCTGTACCCACTGAAACAGAATCTTTGTGGGGAGGTACCTGAAAATGGACATAGAACCCAGTAATTATTAAAGACATTAAAAGCCGAAGACTCCTGACCAATGGACTGGAAATCTGAAGAAAATGTTTCTTTTTTTCTCCCCAAGTGGTGGCAGCAGAAATTTTCATAAGGGATGTTTTCCTGGGATATTTTTTGGAGGCCTCTTAAGTTGTTCTTTTTGTTAGATTTCCACAAGCAGAGAAAGTATAAAAGTCACAGAGGAAAACAACCACATGTAGATTTTCATGGTCATGTCTGTTTTATGTTCTGTAAATACAGTGTTCTAAAATCTTGATGTAGTTTTGCAACCATAGACAGATTTACTGGCAACAGCACAGATGAATTAAAAGCCAGATGAATTAAGCCCTGGGCTGAGACGCTCAGTGATGTAAATTTCTAGATACCTTTAGATCATAAGAAAGTTATGTTCAGTCTTTTTTCCCCATGCATACCAAAAATGTAGGAAGCTCTACATTGTATAACTCTACGTAAAACCTCAATATAGTCTTACATAAATTACTTGTTTTTTCTTTTTTTCTTTTGGGATTCATAAAAACCATTTGAAATGGTTGGCACTAAATGTTCCTATGACAGATGTGGACACTGTAAGAACTCACGTTTTAGACTATGGGTTGTCTAATGTTCTATAGTTGAAATAACATACATCATTACTTTTTTATATCCTGAAATAACAGCAAAACCTTTCCATACCTTTAGCTTTATGATTCACTTATTTTGATGTGATTATTAAAATAGAAATGCAGATAACTGGCCATTGAGTTTCACACTGGCCATTTCAGCATAGTTTTGGACCCTGGGCTCCAGAGATCAGACACATGCTACTTATGAGCTCATAAAAGGACACATTTGAGCCCTTTTTAGTGTACTTGGTGATCCACTAGTGATATCTACGGACTTTTTCTGTAAAGAGCCTGAGAGTAAATATTGCCGGTTTTGCAGATAATAGAGTCTCAGTCTTTACCACTCAAATCAGCCACTGTGACACAAAAAACGGTCCATAGGGGAGGGAGAGGCTGTGTTCTAATAATGTTATTTGCAAAAACAGGTGGTGGGTTAGATATGTTCATGGACCATAGTCTTCTGACCACTGTTTTAGCTGAAAGATTCATTTCCAGATTGCTTCTACTGTCTCTTGCTCATGAGGACTATGGCTTTTTCTAATTGTTATTGCAACAATTTAATGCAGTTAAATTGGCATGTGTCTTAATATATCCTGACTATATATTTTTTGCTGCTGGTGGGGGAAGTACTGGAAACTACACATGACTATCATGGCAATCCAGTTGTCTATCCTGGAAAGGCTTGTCCAGTGTGGAACCAGGGCCTGGGGAAAATTGTGAGGGTGAGCTGCAATTTAATCAGCACCTTTCCATCGCAAAAGGGCAGAATCTCAATTTAAAAATGGTTGGGGGGGGGGGGGGGGAAGGACCTTTATTGTCTCACACAACTGAAGAGTCCAGAAATTGATTTTCAGGTACAGCAAGATCCAAAGGATGAAACAATATATTCAGAAATACCTCTCCATCTCTCAGCTATATTTTCCTGTATGTGGTCTTTCACATTGAGGTGTAATTTCCAAGTGATTTCAAAAATACTCTCCAACATGCCTGCGCTCGTTTCCTACTTGCTTGGTAATCTCAGTAAACACGTCGATCTTCTCTTCCTATTTCAGCAAAAGTTGTAGGAATGATGCTTATTTTTCTAACTTCTGTTGAAGGCTCATTCCTTATACCTGGTGCCTAAGAGGATGGGACCGACTGTTTGGCCAGGTGTGCATCACCTTCCCACACTCTGCGTAGGGCATGGGTTTGGTCCCAACGAGACCATATGGACTGAAAACTGAGGTAGATGAGGTTCACTCAAGAAAAGTCAGGATGTTATATCTGAAACTGATGAAATGCATAATAGGTGACCAAAACCAGCAGGTGGCATACACCATAATTTAATGAATTTATTTTTCATAGTTTTCCAATAAACTTGGGTGAATATTTTTTAAATCCTCATATGTGACTGCTTCAGGGTGGGGTGATAATGCAAACCACAGAAATTTTTACTAAATTGAGTTCCATCCCTAGAGATACTATCAATACAAAATTTGATTCAGTTAGAAACTGACACAATGTTCCTATCCTCAAAAAAATGTTTATCAGCTTAAATGTGAGACAGGAAACCATTACAATCCTAGAGGCAGGCAATAACCTCTCTGATAGCAGCCATAGCAACTTCTCACTAGGTATGTCTCCTGAGGCAAGGGAAATAAAAGCAAAAATATACAATTGGGGCTGTATCGAAATAAAAAGCTTCTGCATAGCGAGGGAAACAATCAACAAAACTAAAAGGCAACCTATGGACTGGGAGAGGATATTTGAAACTGGCATATCCAATAAAAGGGTAAGATCCAAAATATAAAGAACTGATGACACCTAACATCTAAAAAAAAAAAATCCCATCAGAAATGAGCAGAAGGCATGAACAGACATTTCTCCAAGGAAAACATACAGATGGCCAACAGACACGTGAAAAGATGCTCAACATCACTCATCATCAGGGAAATACAAATCAAAACTACAATGAGATATCACCTCACACCTGTCAGAATGGCTAAAATTAACAACACAGGAAACAACAGGTGTTGGCAAGGATGCAGAAACAGGGGAACCCTCTTACACTGTTGGAAGAAATGCAAACTGGTTCAGCCACTCTGACAGACAGTGTGAAGGTTCCTCAAAAAGTTAAAAATAGAACTACCCTATGATCCAGCAATTGTATTACCAGATATTTACCCAGAGAATATAAAAATACTAATTTGAAGAGATACATGCACCCCAAAGTTCATAGCAGCATTTATCAACAATAGCCAAATTATGGAAAGAGCCCAAAACTTCATTGACTGATGAATAAAGACATATATATATATGTATATATATATATGTGTGTGTATATATATGTGTATATATATATATACACATATATATATATATATTATATTCAGTAGATTATTACTCAGCCATAAAAATGAATGAAATCTTGTCATTTACAACAACATGAGTGGAGCCAGAGAGTATTTATGCTAAGTGAAGTTAAGTCAATCAGAGAAAGACAAATACCAAATGATTTCACTTGTGTTTGGAATTTAAGAAACAAAACAAATGGCACAGTGAGAAAAAAGAGAAGGAAACCAAGAAACAGACTCAACTATAGAGAACAAACTGCTGGTTACTGGAGCGAAGGTTGGTGGCGTGTGAGTGAAATAGGTGATGGGCATTAAGAAGAGCACTTGTGATGAGCACCAAGTGTTGTATAAGTGATGAATCTCCTGAAATTCTCCACCTGAAACTAATATTACACTCCATGTTAACTAACTGGAATACAAATAAAACCTTGGAAAGAAGAAAAAAATACAAGTCTGGTAAACATAAAAAGTACATATTTATCAAGCACCTTAGAGAAATTGCTGCTTTTAAGACCTGAATGAAAATAATCTATTTGAAACATAAAACTATCCCACTAAATGAATACTCTGAATCTGCAATATGAACATAAAGTACAACCATTTATAGCATAAAAATATCAATTTTAATGAAAATAAAATGAGGATGTATTTAAGAATTAGATTTAAATTTGGTTCAGTGGTTACACATTCCAGATGTTTACATTTATTACTTGCTTGTTAATAAATACAGATTTGAAATTTACTGACCAATTTGTTCTTTTCATTTTGTTCTATATTTATGGCTATGTATGCCAAATTTGCCTTCCTAGAAGACTATGTAATTCTTTTATTCCAGAAGGAAATAACATCCACCAGATGGTACAGGCACACATACATAAAGCCCAGATGTCAATATTTTCAAAACTTCATTTTTAGTGAGCGGAGATGAACGCAAACATGCATTACATAATGGTTAGCATTCAACATTATTCAAATTCTGGGGGGAAAGCTGAGAATGTTCTCCACTAGTACACTTGTTGCCTATTCAAAATCATAGAAAATTAGATAAGATAGGATATCGCTACAATCTTTTTGCCCGAAATGTACTAAGGAAATTGTAAATCTTGAATTAAGACACACAAAGTCATCTGTAAAAGTACAACATGAAGATGACATTATTTAACAGAAACATATGTGGAAAGATTTAGAAGCCTCTCAACATGAGACTTCATATGATGCCACTTGAAAAAACAAAAGTTAATGTGATGACGAGTAAAATAAATTCAGGAGATGACAGTCTTGTTCCAGTATGCCCTAGTGTGAAAACACATGGGGAATTTCGTGAAGTTCTAGGCAATAAGCACTGCATGGAAAAATGACAAACAGGAATTCACCCAGAAAATAGCAGCTGCATCATATGAGGAACATTTATTACAACTGGGAATGTTTAAGTTGGGGCAAGAAGACTTAGAAGAAACAAAGTATTGTCACAAGACGGACATAAGGAAGAATGTGTACAGATAATAGAGGACAAATTTCCTATTAACATAAACTAAAACATCCTAACATTAATGTTGATTCGCAATGGAAAAGTTTTTATTGGGGGTTGTAAGATTTTGGCACTAGGGACACTCATGGAGACCAGAGAGTCTAAGGGCAGATAGTAGGTATTCTCTCAGTATTTTGCGAATGGATAAGTGCAGATAGGGAAGATGATCTAAATTTATTAAGCAACTACTGGTTTTATATCTAAGAAAACAGTCATATAACTTCTTCAAATAATCCTTTCCAGAGCAAATATAATTTTTCATTTTGTTGATTAGATGATTAAAGCTAACTCATGGAAGATCACAAAATAAAGGGAGACCCAGAATTCCTCCAAAGATCTTTCTGGCTCTAAAACCATGCATGCTCTGCTAGGATTTTTTTTTTGTAACATCAAGACTGCATGATCCATTGGTTAATATAGATAATGGGAGTGGATGCTGATAAAATGCAGCTACCTGAGCAAGACACAAAATATTAGATATGTGCAAATAAAGACAACACTACCAAACACAAAGCTTTCTTCTGCTTTGCTCCCCTGTCCCAGGAGAGACTGGAAACAAGATTATTTTAGAAAGTGCTAAGCACTATAAAGAAAAAGTACATGGGGGCACCTGGGTGGCTCAGTTAAGTGTCCAGCTCTTGATTTCAGCTCAGGCCATGGTCTCACGGTTTATGGGATTGAGCCCCACACCTGGCTCTGTGCTGACAGCATGGAACCTGCTTGGGATTCCCTCTCTCCCTCTCTCTCTGTCCCCACCCCCGCTTGCACATGCACATTCTCTTTCAAAATAAATAAACATTAAAAAAAAAAAAAAGGAAAATGTAGGGGTACCTGGGTGGTTCAGTCGGTTGAGTGTCCAACTTCGGCTCAGGTCACGATCTTGTGGTTCGTGAGTTCAAGCCCCACATCCAGCTGTGTGCTGGCCAGCTCAGAGCCTGGAGCCTAGTTCAGATTCTGTTTCTCCCTCTCTCTCTCTGCCCCTCCCCCACTCATGCTGTCTCTCTCAAAAATAAATAAAAATTTTTTTTAAAGTTTAAAAAAAAAGAAAATTTAAATGTAGAGTAGTAAATGGAGGAGACCTTTGCATAAGGTGGTCAGGTAAGGCCTCCTTGAAAAGGTGAGATACAATGAGACCTACATGATGAGACGGAGTCAGCTGTGCAGACAGCCAGAAGGAATGAGTTCAAGCTGAAGTAACAGGAATGAGCTTAGCATTTTCAAGAACGTGCAAACCAAAACCAAAAACAAAACCTACCCCAGAACAAAATAAAACAAAACAGACAAAAACCTCTATTATTGAAACCTAGTTGGCATGCCTGGGTGGCTCAGTTGGTTAAGTGTCTGACTTCAGCTCAGGTCATGATCTCACAGCTGCTGAGTTCAAGCCCCGCATCAGGCTCTGTGCTGACAGCTCAGAGCCTGGAGCCTGCTTCGGATTCTGGGTCTCCCTCTCTCTCTGCCCCACCCCTACTCGTGTTGTTTCTCTCTCTCAAAAATAAACATTAAAAATTAAAGAATAAAAGAAACCTAGTGAATAAGAGAAATGAAATGAAGTTGGAGAGAAGGGCAGACAATAGATAGACCTCTTGATCTATGCCAACTTGTGTAGATACTCTTCTGTGTTCAGTGGAAAGCCTAACATGATCTGGGTCATGTATTAAAAGTTGTTTATTACTGAACGGGGAGAATATTTTCAAGATTGATAAAGGTAGAAGCAAAGAGATCAGCAAGAAAAATATTTCAGAAGAATGAGAAAGAGAGGTTAACAGTGGAAACGAAGTTGATGGATAGTTTCCATCTTATAAAATCATCTTTACTGAAGTATAAGTTACATGCAATGAAATGCACACATTTGAGGTTTCATGAATTTTGACACATACGTGTATGCTCAGTTACATTTTTGAGGGAGCACCATCAAGAAATAAGAAATCTCTTGGATAATAGAAAACAATTAGCAAGATAAAAATGAAGTTGGGAAAAAATTGAGGTAAACATCCAGAGTGTAGGGCAAAGGCTAGAAATATTGACAGAAAAGTTAAGAGACCTACAGCATCATTGCAATCTCAAACTGTTAAAATTTTTTTTAAAGTGAAGAATACAAGTAATATAAAACCATGTTCCTTATGCTTTTGTAAGAGAAAATGCAGATAACTTTGAAAGAAACAAAACTCAGATGATATCAGTCTGAACAGTAGTACTGATTGTTAACTGACAATGCAACAGGGTCTTGAAATCTGAGAAAATTATTTCTAGCCTAGAATTCTATACCCAGCCAAACTACTAATCCAATATGAGAGTAGGGGTGGCTGGTTGGTTAAGCATCCCACTCTTGATTTTGGCTCAGGTCATGATCTCACAGTTCATGAGTTTGAGCCCATGTGAGTTCAAGGCCACATCAGGCTCCATGCTGACAATGCCCAGCTTGCTTGGGATTCTCTCTCTCTGCCCCTGCCCCCACTCATGCAGTCTCTCTCTCTCAAAATAAATATATTTAAAATTTCAAATATAAGAGTAAAATAAAGTCATTCTCAGATATACTTTATACCATTTTCTTGGAGTTTTTGAGAATGACCTTTAGCAGAAGATGGAAGAGAAAGATACAGGATTCAGGAAACAGTAGCTCCAGCCCAATGTAATAATAAAGTGACTCTTCGATGGTCAGTTAGGTTTGGCCCAGAAAACCAGAATGTGAGAAGTTCATGAAATTATCTGAGAGTCATCTCTCTGAGAAAAGAGTGTGACCTAAATTATGATGGAAAATTTAGAGAACTTCAGAATGTAAATAAGGTAAGTGGCAATTTGGAAAATGTTTTGTTGTTATGCTCCACTAATCAATCCATTTCAGAGATTAACTGGATACAAAAGAACATAAATATTATCAACTCTGATGATATAAAGGAAGTAAATACATATCTGACATCATATGTGGAAGAAGCAAGAGAGTGGAGAGAAAGGTAGGAATAACAAGTTCCTCATCCTACAAGGCGAGGACAAAAGTGGTACTGTGATTAATGTATCAAGAGTAGGTGGTTTAATTTTATTATTTAAACTTTCTACAGTAATCAAGGAAGCATCTGTAAGCAATGAAGTCATTATTAGGATGGAACGAGCAGGAAAAATGTGGCTTAAGTGAGCGAAATTCTCCTATCTCCTATCAGAAAGTCAACAATGTCTACAGTCAATAAATCAAGAGCATCAATAGGAACTAATGAGTCAGAAATGAGGAGATAACTACCAGAAGAATTCAGAAAAACAAAGGGTTTTTTTGTCTCTGATATCCAGAAATGGAGAAAAATAGTGATTAGGCAGATAATCGTTTTCATCCTAAATTTTTCAGAAGTGTTTGAGTTTTTAAAGCACATATATGTTTCATGTATTTCTTGGATAAACAGTTTTTTACATTAAAGGTCTGTTACTGCTAATTAGTAATTTAATTTCTGAAAAGTTAGATATGTTGAAAAACTTCTGACTGTTATGAATTGTTTTTCCTAAAATATCTAACATGTCCGTTGAATAACTTCTCAGTAATATTAAAAATATGAATGTGATAAAAAGTATTACCTGTATCCAAATAGGTAGAAATGTTCTATTACCTTTGGTGAAAAAAAAAATAATGGTTTTAGAAATGATAAAAGAAAAACATTGTGATAATTTTCTGGAGTGCGTTTCAGTTGATTATTATTTATCTTATTTATTTGTATGTTCTTTCTCATTGCCAGGCAATGGAGATATTTATACAATTACATCACAGATTTTTATTATTATGTGCTGGAAACTTTGATAATAAAATAAGAACTCATCTTGCTCACTAAACTCAATTCAGAACAATTTTAATAAAAAAATTTGGAAGAATTTTGGAAGCAATGAGCCAAGCACTAATAAAAATCACATGTACTATAAATTGCACAAGATCTGAATATAATCTGTTCTTTGTTAACATCAAATAATTATCCAGTAGCATGAGGTTTCAATTCACTATATATTAGGGATATTCAATAGTTGTTAGTGATAAATCACATAGCAATATAAATTAAGTGTAATAATCAATGAAGTTTGATGTGTTGCCATTTCTTGATGTCAGATGATCCATTAACCTCTGAATGATTTTTAATTGAAATAACTTGTATAAAAGTTGAAAAAAATATGATCTTTATTATTCAAAATTATTTATGACAATATGTCCATATGGCTGGCAATCTTTATATTCTAGACACAAAATGGTTTGCACAAAATGGATTGGCGTGTTCTTGTTTCTTGGCTAATAATAACTTCTATGGCATGCGACTGTGGAAGCATGAACTTGAAAGCAATCCAAGAACTTTTACATCTCTGAGGGACGAAGGAAAGGAACATGCAAACTCTGACCGGAGATATTTACTTTTCAAGTAAATTTTTATTAAATTTTTACTTTTATCTCATTTCCAAACATTTAAAACATGCCCTTGAATCACGATGTTATACTTTGACATTAATTTTGGTTAAGTTGTGTTGGGATGGCATTATGAAATCCCGAGTCCTCAGGTTGATTTCCTCTACTTTGACATCCTTCTTTTTTCCCTGACCTGCCACACAATTACAGCTTTGGATCTCTCTCTATAAAATATATACTATTCAAATCTCAACTAATTTTCTTAATGATTAACTCTGAAATATATACCACCCAGTATTTACTCAAGGGTACTTTCTGAGTAAGTTAGTTTTTAAATTTGTTTTAGCATTTTAATATAACCCATTTTCGTTACATAGAAGATAACTATATATGAGCCAACAGTTCATGAAAGTCACAAAAACACCAAATGGTTGGAGCATGGGGAAAGGAATGGTTGCTATAGGAAACTGGCCTAGACTAACATTTTTTATCTGCCTTCTTGTTTCTCTTTTAGTTAAGTTGCATCAAATCCCTAATTTTTGTATGGTAGGGAGAAGCATAATTTGGAATAATATCAATTAGAGCCAATTACCATAGAATATATTGCCTTTCCCACAGAGCCACATACTAGTAACCTACAAATTGTAAGATATACAGAAGTAGAAAATATATTGAGAATTGAAAAGGGGAAGGAAGAGAAGGAGGAGGGAAAAAAAGGCCATGCACATAATCTGCTTAGACTATCAAATATGGTCCAAAGACACCATCTGATACTGTGCTAAGTTTCCGAACTCCTTAGACAAAATCCTTAGAAGTTAATTCTTTATTTGAAGATGAAGTTTTTCCTTCCCAAGGGTTTTTCTCTGCATGACATGTGTGATTGTAACTTAGAATTCGGATGGATTGGCAAGTAAGGTGAGTTTGTGGTGAGGTGCCTCCAAGCTACTTAGAGTCAATTAAAAATAAATGAGCACTCCATCTTTAAAAGGTTAAGTGATTGCTCCTTATGGGGCATCCATTTGTGGGCAGTCTACTTTTATCCTGCAAGGATACTTGCAGGAGAGTGTGCTCCCTGCCTTTGTCTAGGTCACGATGATCTGTAGTCAGGTACTCTTCCCTATGCACCTGAATCTGGAAACCAACCCCTGTACCCTTTTTATAATTTAGGTATTAAGAATATCTTATTATGTCTCATGATGCTACTCTTAAAACTTATTTCCCACTTGGTAATTAATCCCAACTTTTGACATTCCTTTAATAAATTATTTTTTCAAGCCTTTTAGACATAGGAAGTTTGAAACCATTCCAATATCTCCAAGCCACTCTAAAATTTTGGCCAAGATGCACTATGATGTGACCCATTCCACCAGATAATGGATTTGGATTACAATCAGAGAGGTATGAGGTACAGGAGGTAATGAACATCTCAGCCAGTTAAAAAGCTATGAGTAAAGATGTTGTTTGAACACAGAAAAGTAGACAGTATTTCTCTCTTTAGCCAAACGATTGAATCTTATCAGGTAAAAGGCAGAACTTCCTGTTGAAAAGTGAAAAAAACAAAAAATGAACAAATGAAACAGTCAACCAATCTTCCCTTTAGTCTCCAAAATGCCACGTAACTGCCATATTTTTTTAAAACACGTTTTTGGTCAGATTAGTTTTTGTAGAAAATGGGTTTTAATAATAGAGCAACGGGAATTTTTCAACTACTGCCAGTTTTTTTCTCTGTTTTTTAATTGTAAAAATTAAATCATATCACAAAAAGCTCAATTATTCATAATGCCAGAAATCTAACAAGACTATTCCAATTTTGTCTACTCCTTTCTTATCTTTGGCAGGAGCATTTAGTGGGCACAGAAACATGGCTCAAATCCCTTTTAGCCTGATAGGACAAAGGGGGTTTGAAAGGGAAATCAAGAAAGAAAGAAAAAAAAAAAGAGTAAAAGGTTTACTGTTTCCAGCAGGGCAATCTTCCCAAAAGTAATTCCTTCTGGCCCCAAATCAAAGGGACTAGATAAGCAATTCCTCCCACTATCCTGGGAAAAGTGCAGAGCAGACTGATTTTGCAATCCACTCATAAAGGACTGTGGGAATTCTGAGATCTGAAATGTGGTCAAGATGGAGTCTATGAAAGGGAATTCATTCATTCATTCATTCATTCATTCATGCAAACCTTTACTGAGAACCTACTATGTGTTGTACTTTGTACTATGCAGTAGGAAGGCAAAAATAAATAAAATATAGTTTCTGAGTTTGCAAAATTCAAGGTCAATTGAAAGACACTGATGTGCAAACAGGTAAGTAACGATACACCATGGCAAGGTTGCAACAGAAATATCAACAGAATCTTGTTGGAGTAATGGGAATGCACAGCTCAATTTGATTGTGGAATTTGGAACATCTTGAATAGAAAAACTACAGCTGATTCGTGAAGAATGAGTGGAGATTGCAAGGTGACAGGTAAAACGATGGGGGAAAAGAGGAACACTCCAAGTTATTCGATTAGATTAGTTCTTGGGTGGCATCTTGGCAGTGTTCACAATGACAATCAGAAAGAAATATAATTGGTTCTATTTAGCTTCTCATGTATGAGATACCTCTTACTGCTTTCCATGCAATATCTCATTAATTTTCACCACCACCATGTCAAGTTAGATATTATTATCCCCGTTTTACTAATAAGGAAACCAAGCTTAGAGAGTAACTAGCTTAATGTCACAAAGATTCCAATCCACTTTTATCTGGTGTCCTATGACCAATGAGTTCATGCAGTTCAGCTACGCAATCCTCAGGCTACACCAGAAAACCTAAAATCAGTCTTGGGGAGCCAGAGAGAAATACAATCTTAAAACAGACGTCTAACTTTTAATGCAAAAAACAAAAATAGAACTGAACTAAAAGCTGGGTGAGTCCAAGAGTGGTCAAATCAATGACTGAAAATTCACTGAAGTCAAGTAAACCACTCACAGCTGGTCAATGTGGGCTTAGAGTGAGCATTCCATTTTGATCTTGCTGATTAGATAGAACCTACCTTTCTGTCAGTCTTTTAAGAGACAAATTATATAGACAGAGTTTACATACCTGGCACTTGAATCCAATAGGATTTTTTTGAGGAGGGTCTACTGCAAATAGATGCCTACTATTATAATTTTAGTGAGATATTGCCATCTGGAGGTAATCTAGAGAACTGATCGACATTGGCAAGCCAAGATCTAGATTCAGGGTAGGCATTTCGAAGCCAGTCATTGTATTCAAGTAAATTTAAAAATATATGCTTTAAGGACATTATTGTACTGAACACACAGCAGGTAAGTTTTCTGTAAGTACGGCTACATACTCTTTAAATTCACTATTAAAAAAGGGTTAAAATACTTTAAAAATATTCTGGCCACATACACATTTTAAAATTTATTGTTTTCTTTCTTTTTAAAATATTCACTATTTCATTTGTGCTATTTTCTCCTAAGATTAGCCTATATCTAGGACAATCAACTTTGCATTTGTTAAGCAAAGATAAGTATTCATAGACCAATTGTCAATTACCCAGTTATTGGTTATGTTCCAAAAATTATTTAAGTGTTCGTGGGAGCACAGTTTTCTTCTGGAAGCCAGCTATTCTTAATAGGAATTCACAAGCCATTTTTTTTTTTACCATATAATTGTGTTGAAACATTTAATATTTCTAGTGGAGAGATGCGAACACAATCTTGATGCATAGATCGTACACAAAAGGTAGAGTTGGATGTGAGGTAGGCATTGAATTGGCAATAGGTTTTTATTTAACATCAAATACAGTAACTGTGTGTTTCCAAAAACTTCCTTCTGGTTCTCACCTTTTTGAAGCTAGATGACTGTATTTTTCTTTCTTTATGTCTTAGTCCTCATTACTTATCTAGAACCTTGGATCTAGGTAACTTGAGATCCCGCTTCTCACTTCCTTTTTCTTTCACCTTGCTAATCCTAAACTTGTCAGTGTTCCACTTTCATTCCCTGACCTGTCAAAGTGAATTGTGAAGATTTAATTTTTTTTTTTTTTTTTTTTTGAGAAAGAGAATGCATAGGGGAGAGGGAGATTGAGGATCTTAAGCAGACTCTACCCTCCGTATGGAGCCCGACGTGGGGCTTGATCTCACAACCGTGAGATCATGATTTGAGCCCAAATCAAGAGTTGGAATCAAGAGTCAAAATCAAAAGTCAGACGCTTAAGTGACTGAGCCAGCCAGGCGCCCCCTGAAGAATGATTCTTAAAGGAAGTAGGACGGTGCAGGAGGACAGGGAACATGTCCAAATCTTTAAGTGAGAATGATCAGTTGAATCTGAGTAGTTCTCTCTCTATCTCCCTGCCAAATTGATAACCAGGGAGCTAACAAAATAAATTTTGATTTATTAATTCATTCAATCATCACTGATTCATCTACTTATCCATCCATTTACTCACACAACACTCATGCATTCTGCATCGATTATGTCCCAGACATTATGCTAAGTAGAGTATTAAACATGATAGCAGGGATTCTTAAATCTTATCATCTGGTATTACTAATCTCTAGTGAAATATCTTCCCCTCCCAATGTTTCTCTATTGTCTTCCTTGCTCTTTCACCCAATTAATCTCTTTTTCCTTAAACACGTTAAACCACGAGTAGAGAACTTCAGTCTATTCAAAAGATTCAGTCTATGCCCTTTAAGACTAGGAAGAGTATGTGGGAAACCTGGAGCATCTTTTTCTTTTAATTTATTTTTTAATGTTTTTTTATTTCTGAGAGAGACAGAGACAGAATGCGACTGGGTTAGGGGTAGAGAGAGAGGGAGACACAGAATCCGAAGCAGGCTCCAGGCTCTGAGCTGTCAGCACAGAGCTCGATGTGGGGCTCGAACCCACGAACCATGAGATCACGACCTGAGCCGAAGTCGGACGCTCAAACAACTGAGCCACCCAGGCACCCCTGGAGCATCTTCTTAAGATGGCAGCTCTACCTTAATCTACAATAGTCTGGTTGATTTCATGTGATCAACTCAGTTTGTGGTCAAATGTTTGGATTCTTCAGGAGATGACTTCAGGGTATTTCTAAATTCTCAGCTACTCATTCGATGTCCTTATTAAATATCTGATTCAACACTGGATTTCCTGATATGAGTATCTCAACAAGCAAGAGAATGTCCATCTTAGTTTTTATAATTCCTTGATTCTCATTACCTGACCTGCTGCCTTAGCAGTTTGATGGGATTTCTTTTAGCTCCAGGATCCTCTGCAGCTTGTCAGTTTTAATTATTTGTTCCATGACAAGGGCAGATGTGGCTCCATTACTAGCAGGCAGAAGACACATGGGAAGAATGGCATTTGATCCCTACAGTGAGGGCAAAAAGAATCTCGCAAGCAAAATTACTAAACTCTTGGATCCCTACCACCCCCAACTCTCTAGGGCAGGGCAGACAGGCAAGGAGTTCTATGAGATAAAGTGCAGGACAGACAAGAAAGCTAAGACTTGACAGAGTGGAAGGATTTTGAGCATTGAGCATTGGCTGGTTATCTTGCAGGGATTGAATAGAACTTCATGGAAGAAAAATATCTTTATAGCAGAGAGGTGAAGGAAGGGTGGGAATAAAGAAACAGCCTAATGAGACGGTGACAGTTTGGTGGGGGGCTTTCTTCCAACCAGCAATTTAGGGAATGAGCCCCTCAGGTCTAAATAGACCTTTGTTTTCTGGTGGAAGAAGGGGAAAAACAGAATGGAGAAAACTCATCAGTTTCCTAAATGCTCAGAAGAGGCAAATGTCACTTCTACTTACATTCTACTGGTGAATAGAGTAAATATAAAGTATGAGAGGGATTTCATGCCACTGAGAAATAACTTCAGTGTTTTCATTGTGGTGTGAAAACTGTTCCCTTATAAACAACTCTAAATTATATTAAACCCACAGGATCAAACGTTTATTTTTCATAAATGTTCAGAAGCTTGATGCTTTTGGTTACGAACATTAGTTTAGGAATTAGTAACCAATATACCTAAGCAACAAAAGCCCTCGTTATTATTTCATATTTATGAATCTGAAATATATGTAAAATAATAAGATGAAGTTACTTTTCAGTTTAAAACCCCAGAGACAACTCATCTCAAGATAAAATCTTCAACACCACGTGATCTAGCCCTTACGTACATTGTCAACTTTTGTCTCTCTCTTGTCTCATCGATTATCACACTTTGGTCACACTACTTTCTTTTCTGTTTTCAGTCAATTCAAGAGGATTGCTCTGTCAGGAACTCTGCTGCTCTCTGTTCTCGTAATTCTTTTCCCTCAGTTCTGAGCAAGCCTTTTTCTCAACATTTCAGTTTAACTCAAATATCACCTATTCAAGAAGCCTTCTTAGCCACTCTACTCTATTTGGTTTCCATATGACCTTATCTCCTCTCTTTATACCTTTGTTGTCTGATTCCTATTGTCTGATTCCAGGTATTGTTTTCTGTTCACTGCTATCTCTCAAGCATATAGAATATAGGTATCTGGCTTATGGCGGGCACTCGATAAAGATTAGATTAAATCTGAGATAGATTTTACCAATATCCTAAATATTGTATAGATTTTTTCCTTGGCTTGAAGATCCAAAGAAAGTTTTGGGTTAAAAAGGCTGAAGCACATTATTGTAGTATTTTTATATTAGATAAAAAAAGCCATTACGAAATGGGAACAAGTTAGGCACATGTTAGCATTAAGGGTGTGTGTATGTGCATGAAGGTGAACTTTTTGAAAGCCTATGATGTTCAGTGTTTATGTAAATTATCTAATTTAATAAAGCAACTATGTGAGGAATGTATAATGATGATCATTTTCTGGACAAGGTATTTCTGACTCATTAAGCTTAATGGGTTTTCACTTTGTTCAGGGAATAAGTCAGTAGAACTGGAATCCAAACCCCAAGTCTACTGAAGCCTTTCCTTAGTCAATGTCCTCCATATTCAGAGAAACCTCTTCCCAATAGCATCATTTCCACGGAAAGCACAAACTGGTAAATTGTTTTTGTCACTTAAAAATGAATCAGCTAATCTACCAAGACACCCAACTGATGTAATTATTGGAGATATGGAATAATATAGGGAATCCTCCAGTCCCAACTTGGAAATCTAACACTTCAGAATAACCTGGAGTTTCAAAGAAATTTACACTAAGAAAGAGTGCCACCTTGTGGTAAGCTTTACAACAGGAAGGTTTTACAAAAGGTTGCTAATACACTTGTATTTTTCATCCATGTGCCTATCTTTGAAATTTGTAGACACAGAGAATAAAGTAACATTCTATTAAAGACAGAGAAAACAATACGGTCTTTGAATGCTGGTCATAATTAGAATCCCTTTGTACTTCAGAGCAAGAAAAATCCATCCTGTGCCTCGGTTTGTAGTCATTATTTTTCTGCTTTAACTTATGGGAACGTAAGGTGGACGCTGTAGCTCTGTGCCTTCTGTACTGTTTGGAAATGTTGGAATCTAAGGGGAACCTCAAAGAGAGGACTGGGATGAAAAGGAGAATGACAACTGACATGGAGGGTTGGCTCATTTCTTTTCTTTCCCAGATCTCGGAACATGGCACCAGCCTCATAACAAATAATACGAATCAAGTTGCAACGTGACTTTCTATTCATTGAAGCAAGCTTCAGGATTCTCCTCAAACCCAACCAAGAACTAGTATTCAAGTTTGGAATTAGTCATGAGACGCTCAGTCTGATCTCCTCTTATAGAAACGAACACATTGGCATTTACCTAGTGATTTTTGTTTTTCCTTTCTTGTGGAGAAGTTGGAATTATCTAATCAATTCTGACGGTCGCCTATTATTCCTAAGTAAAATGCATCCAGGTCTGTGAAGATTATTTCCAAGAACGTAGGTAATACCAAGAGAGGGTACATTGGTATACCCAGGGAATCTCCACCTCAAGCTTCTTTGTCTGCACATCATTCTGGCTTGTGTTGTGACTTCTAAACTCTGTGTATTTAGTGTCTCAAACCACTGGGTGATGGGATGGCACCATTTAACCTGCATTAAGGTGAGAGTAAAGTGGGTGGGTGACAGCCTACACTTAAAATTTCTGCTCTAAAGGAGGTAGTAAAAGGAATCAAGAAACATTTCACTTTGGAGCAGTTTATTCCCCCCCACAAAACTTAGCTAGTGTCAGTGTTAATTATTCCCATCAGCTCCCTTGACTAAGTGAGTCTTGGGCGCTTGGGGGTGGTAGACAGTGAAGAATCCCACTGGAGGCAGAGCTCTGGTGGCTGCCCAGGTGACATGAGTACACCTTCTGATTTGCACTGACAGATGAACTGATCACCCTCTTGGTGTCCTGAGACGTCTAACGCATTGTGAAGAAAACAAGCTAAGAACACCCCGGTCTACTAGAGAGATGTGCTACCTAGTTTCAGTTGGTCCTTGGCTGAAGGAAGAGTTGATTTCTTCATGAGCAATTCGAGACACCGCCATGCCAGTTTGTTTGAAGTGGTGCCCTTCACACGGTTTAACAGAATATGTGCTCTGGGCTTGAGCTGGATGCCTCACAAGGGGAGTGGCCCTTGTTGATTACAGGCTGGTAGGCATATGAAAACAAAACAAAACAAAACAAAACAAAACAAAACAAAACAAAACAAAAACAAGGATGGACAGGGGCTGAAAGAGGAAAAGAGCAAAGTGAAGTAAAAACACCCGCAAAACAAAGGAAACAAAAACCCAGAGGGACACTGCTGTTCCTGTGATTGAAGAGAAACCTGGGACAAGACAAGGCTGGAGAAACAAGGGCCAGGTCACAGAGGCTGAGTGCTTTAATGCCAAAATACACAGGCACTTGTGTATTAGCTGGACTGAGACGCACACGTGCACACCTGCTGTGTGACAATCTCATTTAAGGCTCCCGATAACTCTGTGTCTGCAAAGTCTTAGTTTTGTAGATGCGATGCAGGATTTAAGAGGATTGAATTGATCCACCTCATGGGGCACCCGGGTGGCTCAGCTGGTTAAGCGTGTGACTTCAACTCAGGTCATGATCTCACTGTTCACGGGTTCGAGCCCTGCCTCTGGCTCTGTGCTGATAGTGCAGAGCCTGGACCCTGCTTTGGATTCTTTCTGTCTCTCTCTCTCTCTCTCTCTCTCTCTCTCTCTCTCTCTCCCCCTCCCTTTCTGTCTCTCTCTCCCCTCCCCCACTCAAGCTCTGTTTCTCTCTCTCTCTCTCAAAAAGCAAATAAACATTAAAAAAATTTTTAATTGGTCCACTTCACTGGAAAACATGGCAAATCCTGTGGAAAAATCCAGTTCTACCTGCCCATTTTTTTTTTTAATTTTTTTTTACCTGCCCATTTTTAAGTGATTTTAACTTAAAATACCATATATATGTCTAACATTTTACACACGCACATACATCCACACACACACACACACATCACATATTCTCTACATAAAGACATTCAAGAATTGAAGCAATTATACTATTTCTGCGGGCTGTGTATACCAAGCTTGGCATGTGGGTAGTAGAGACGTAATCAGTGTTTGGGACCGATTCTTACACCATCTGAAAGTCTATTCAGTTGTACGTGCAGCTCCTTTTTCTCATTCCTTCAGTCCTTTCATTTTTCTTGCCTCTTCCACCTTCATTACCTTTACCCTGTACTCCCTTCTTAAATTTTTTTAATGTTTATTCATTTTTGAGAGAGAGAGAGAACTTGAACAGGGGAGGGGTAGAGAGAGAGGGGGGGGACACAGAATCTGAAGCAGGCTCCAGGCTCTGAGCTGCCAGCACAGAGCCCGACATGGGGCTCGAACCCACGAACTGTGAGATCATGACCTGAGTCGAAGTTGGACGCTCAACCGACTGAGCCACCGAGGCGCCCCTAACCTGTCCTCCCTTCTGATGTCCCTTTATCTCTCCTTTTTTTCTTTCCTCTTCTCTCAACCGGGTGAGATTTAATCTTGGTTGTACTAATGGCGTACTAGCAAATGTATTTTCTCATCTTAAAAATGTCATCGTGTATATAGTTCCCACGCACTGTGATGAGCAAGCAAAACCAACAGGAAGACAATCATAGATCCAGCAAATGAACTGGTGGCTTGGGAACAGCTCAGTATTTTGGAGTCAGAAGAGTCGCACTTGAGGCAGATTCTGGGACTAAGCCTTTGCAAACCAGAACTTCAGTTTTCTCACCTGTATAATGAAGATATCTTTTGACTTTCTGACCTCATAGGGTCATTGCGAGGATACTGTAAGTGGAAATGATTTGTCACTAATTATGAGCCAGTAAAAACCACTACCACTTTCACTACCGGCACTCAGATCCTTTAGCTGATCCATGACCTACTGTTACGACCCTTCTGCAAAGCTTTTAAATTAACAAGTGTTAATTTAGATGTTATGCTATTTTGCTCAAAATCACCCTTAAGTCATGAAGGATCACATTTGTGAAGTTGGTTTTGTTTTGTTTTGTTTTGTTTTTGTTCTTACTTTGGAAAGGAGCGGTCCTTTGACTTTCAAATAGTTTGGCATCCCCTGAGCCAATTCACATTTCCTAGCGTGTTGTCATATCGCCATCTGCTGGCACTTCAGGAGGCTGACACGGAAGACTTCAAGGACATGGGAATCTACTCCCAAAGCCAAGAGCACACTGTACACACTGTATGTTAGCTAACTTGACAATACATTATATTTAAAAGGAAAAAAAGAAACGCTAAAAAAAGACTTAAGGGAGAGTGTCAAAATTGCATAAAGACAATAAAGACAGGCTCTTACGAGCTAGCTACAAATAACCGTCAGCTTTTGAAATAACGATTCGTTCTATTCATATATCATGAAGCGAACCACTATGTAGTACTTAAAGCAATGAACTAACTTTGAAATGAAAGTAGTTTTAAGATTGGAAAATCTAAGAAACAAGATACAGAACACTATTATTACATTACTGTTGGAGTTCAAATGCAAAATATGTCTGCAAGTATATGTATTTGCACAATTTTAATAGAAGATATTATACATGTTGTCATTTTAACTCTTAACACTGTCTGCTTTGGAGCAAAAGGCTTAGTGGAGGTAAAGGTCTATTATTTTTTAAATGTCTATATTGTTTGAATTTCTATCTTGTACTTATTTTATTTTATTTTATTTTATTTTATTTTATTTTATTTATTTATTATTCTAGAGAGAGTACATGGGCAGGGGAGAGGGACAGAGCAGAGATAAAGAGAATCTCAAGCAGGGTCCACACTCAGCACCACATGGGGCCCATGACCCTGGGTTCATGACCTGAGCCAACATCAAGAGTAGGACATTCAACCAACTGAGCCGCCCAGGCGCCCCTATTTTACTTTTAATAAAATAATTGGGGCTATATGGATAGGATCTGAAGTCATTCCTTTCACTTTTATATTTGCCCGTATTTAAAAATTATGTTAGTAAATGTATTGTTAAAGTATTATCAACTCCTTTCTTTCTGCCCTTATCACATTTTGTCTATATTTATTTCATAGTACTTACATTAATTTGGTTTCGGCATAGTTACTCTCACAATATAACCTACGTTTTCCAGAAAAAAACATGACTTCAAATATTCTGGCCTTTTGTCCCCACCAATTGCTTGTGTAGGTTTTTAGTCTTTGAAGCCTCTTTCTTCCAATTATAGTAGGTAGCTCATAACAACAGGCTTTGCTACCAGCTTGTGTCCTTGGGGAATATTCCGTAAGGCCTAGATGCTTCAACTTCTTATTTGTATAATGAAGATAACATTATCGATCTGAAACGGTATTTATGAAGCTTATAGATCATGAAACACATACAAAATACCCAGTATTCATAGTTATTAAGATTGCGTGTGTGAGTATTGTGTGTGTGAGTGTTGTGTTTCTCTCACCCTCCCTAGTTTGAAGTTTCAAGGCTGAGACGTGTCTTATCATCCTCAGCTCCTCAGGACCAGCAGAGTATGTTACATGATAATTTTATCAATGGAATTAATATAATAAATAATAAATAGAATGCATACATGTTACTAATAATATATATTTAAAAGTACATATTATTATATACTAAATATTAACATCCATTACTAACATATGCTAGTAATAATAACTCTGTTTCAATTAATTTCCTAAATGTGTAGGGGAGAATTGCCAGAAAAATAAGATCTAAGTATTAAGAGAAACTGGGATGTGAAGGTGACCCTTTGCAAAATTTGAATTTTGGACCCCAGATATTTTTCCGAGTCCTCTTTTGACTAAGGTGTTTTATTTGCTCATTTGTGCATTTTTTTTTTTTTTGCTACACAATCGTTATAATCCTTCCAACAGTGTATATATTATTAACTTCACCACCTATAAATGGAACAGGGTAGTGCATGCATTAATTTATACTTCAATGTAAAAGTCTGTGTCAGTTTTAGATGTTCCAGTGTCACTAGGTATTATTATCTTCCAGAGCTATAGGGTATTGTGTGGATATACCACACTTCGCACATCCCTTCACCTGTATGTTGACTTCTGGGTGGCTTCCCATTTTTAACTGTGGTGTATCAGAGCATCTGTAGATGATCATATATTGGTATTCTTTTCATGTGTAACTAATAATCTTCTTTGGTTCCAACAAAAACATGATTTTATCAAATCTTTGACGGAAACATAAGAGTTACCCCTTCCTGATTCATGTTACTACCACCGCCCGGTTAATCACCCTTAAAATGCCAATTTGCTTGGGACATCTTTGATGTCCCCACCACCCGGTGACTCAGTAACTTTTTCAGATAGTAGAGTATTTTTCTTCTCTTTGCTCTGTATAATTTTTGTCCCCATGACTAATTCCCTTATCTCCAGAAGGTGCCTTTGCCATGTGCTTTAGGAGACTTCATGTTATGGGGCCAAAATGAAGTTGCTAGGCAAGTTAAATGCTACCAACATCCAAGTCTTCAAAGTCTCTCAGTTGGTTAGGCCTGCAACTTCGACTCAGGTCCTGTTCTCATGGTCCATAAGTTGGAGTTCTGCATCGGGCTCAGCATCAAGTTCCGGGCTGACGGTGCGGAGCCTGCTTGGAATTCTCTCTCACTCTCTCTCTCCCCTCCCCTTCCAGGTGTGCTCTCTCAAAATAAATAAATAAGTAAACCTAAAAAAAAAAAAGTCATACTCTCTGCCTCCCTAAAGTATAATTTAGGAATGTGTCTGGCTACATATAATAGAAAACTCATCCAAGGGCACTTTAAACATAAGGGTGTGTTTTTCTCACACTATGCCAAGTTCAGACATTGATGGCTGGCACAGTTCAGCTGATCTGCAATGTCCACTCAGCAAAATTACTATCTCCACGTAAATCTTTTAAATATTATGATCACAGGGTGGGCCGCGATAGATACAGACACCAGGTCCACGTTCAGAGCAAGAAGCAGAAAAGGCAGCTAGGCCACCTCCCTTTGTTTCTTTCTTAGGAAAGCAGAGGATGTACATGAAATCTAGCAACTGCCACTTACATCTCATTGCCAAGAACTGTTTCACTTGACCACATCTAACTGTGATTCTGGGAGGTGAGTATTCATCTCTGACACACTACCGTGGAAGTGAACAAGGAATGAGGGGGGTGGGATTGGGTGTGGTTCAGCTAATCTACAGGATCTGCCAGATGCTGAGAGTCTCCAAGTGTAATTCCAAAGCCAGTATATGAGGCTCGAGCCTCATCTTATCTTCTATTTTATCGAACAGGATTCTTACTCCAGTTGGGATGCTTCACTGTTCTTCAGATGCTGCATTAGTGTCCTTGCTTCTGCAGCCTGTGTCTGATCCCTCTCCTTGATATCCTTTCTCATGCATCACCACTTATCATTGCTTCTTCAAGTCCTGCTTGCTACATGAAATCTCCACTGGACTCTGTCACACTGATTTATATGTATCTATCCGTCTTTCTATCTATCTATCTATCTATCTATCATTTCAAAAAAAAATTTTTAATGTTTATTTTTGAGACAGACAGAGAGAGAGAGAGAGAGAGAGGGAGAGAGCGGGGAAGGGGCAGAGAGAAAGGGATACACAGAATCCTAAGCATCTGTCAGCTTAGAGGCAGACGCAGGCCTTGAACTCATGAACCGCGAGATCATGACCTGAGCTGAGGTCGGATGCTTAACCGACTGAGCCCCCCAGGCGCTCCTATCTATCATTTTTTAATTTTTATTTATTTTTTAGAGACAGAGAGGGACAGAGCATAGCTGGGGGGGGGGAGGGGCAGAGAGAGGGGGAGACACAGAATCTGAAGCAGGCTCCAGGCTCCAAGCTGTTAGCACAGAGCCCAACGTGGGGTCCAGGCCACGAACCATGACATCATGACCTGAGCTGAAGTCAGAAGTTTAACCAACTGAGCCATCCAGGCACCCCTGATTTTTATCTTTTTAAAATGTACCAGTAGGGCATCATATTAAATTAGTGATATTTACATAGCTTCTCAATTTTAGAATGTGAATAATATCTGTATGATTTATAGAAAAAAAGAGAGATGAATTTGAAAATGAGCATTTCATCATTTGGAACAGGAAGTGCACAGGACTCTTGGAAGTTCCTACTTTTGAAATAAGCCGTACAGAGAAAGACAGATACCATATGTGTTCACTCTTATGTGGATCCTGAGAAACTTAACAGGAACCCATGGGGGAGGGGAAGGAAAAAAAAAAAGAGAGGTTAGAGTGGGAGAGAGCCAAAGCATAAGAGACTCTTAAAAACTGAGAACCAACTGAGGGTTGATGGGGGGTGGGAGAGAGGGAAGGGTGGGTGATGGGTACTGATGAGGGCATTTTTTGGGAAGAGCACTGGGTGTTGTATGGAAACCAATTTGAGAATAAAGTTCATATATTAAAAAAAAACACTTATGACTATTTAAAAAAAAAAAAGAAGTTCCTACTTTCTACAGGAAGTCATGATCGTTACCTCCTAACAATATTTAAATCGATTTCCAAGGGACCTAGTAGGAAAGAGAATGAAGGTGCTTGCATAAAAATTCTTATCCTATAATTCAGTGACTCTTGGTCATATAGAGGCTGAATTAATATGAAGATTTCCTGGATCTTTTCCTAAATGTAATGATCCATATTAGCCTTTAGGCCCTAAATCTTTATTTACATAAGGGTGTCAGGTGATTTTGAACCAGTCCTCTGCTCACATTTTGAAAGTCACCACCACAGAGAAGGTGGAACCATTAGAAAAGCCACAACCAATGGGAGAAAATGAGAACTACAGCCTTGTGATTGGAAGGCATAAGCATTAGCTATGACCGTCTGGAACTCTTTGTCAGGACAGTCCAATCATTGCAAAATAAGATCAGTTTGAGAAACAAAGAAGGAACTGTGGACTCAAAAATAATTTTTCTTTGGCCATTATGTGTAGTAAAATATATAATTCTCACAATAGAGTGAGAATTCAGTCATTTTTATTTTGTTTCAGAACATATTTATCAAATACATTTACCAAATTTCAAAAGGTGAATGTGGCGTTTCCTCTCAAGCACTATGGCAGAATGGATGTTCAGAGAAACTGTTCTACTACAGTGTTCCTAAAAATGCTGAACACAGGTATAAACAGACAAACCCCCCAAAACAAAAGCATAGGTGAGGAGGGCAGGAAACCAAGAGAATTCCTTACAGAACAGAAATGATAAGAAAGTACACATTCTAACAGTTTTCTAAACATTGAGTTCAGAGGTCTAAAGCAGCATAGTGACTACAGTTAACAATACTGCAGTGTCTACTTGAAATGTGCTGAGAGTAAATCTCAAGTGTTCTCACAACACACACACACACACACACACACACACACACACACAAATGGTACCTAGACGGGGTGATGGATATGTTAACTAGCTTGACTCTGCGGTCATTTCATAATGTATACATGTATCAAAACATCAAATTTTATATCTTAAATATATACAATTTCTATTTATCAATTACATACCAGGAAGCTGAAAAAGAAAAACAGAAGAAAGTAGCATTAGCCTTGAAGAGACCTGTCAAACATTGGTGGCTTCATTGGGCTGCACAAATAAGACAGAGTACCAAGGCTGGGGTGTAAGTAGGTTAGGATGGGGAATCAGGGATTTGCAAACAAAGCTGGGGTCCCCAGAAGGATACGTAATCATGTTGTTAAGTAGGAGAAAATCTGTTCTAGAGAGGAAGGTAGTATGAGTGTTTACATGTCTCAGTAATGGAGTAGTCAGAAATGGAAATAACCCCTGAGAATTCCCAACCATACGCATATTTGGAGTCAAATCTCATAACCCCTATATGGCTGGAACAAACTCAAGCTAGATTGCTTAGTGTTCCTGGCTTAGTCTGTTTAGGCTGCTATAACAAAATACCACTAAGTATTTCTCACAGCTGTGGAGGCTAGGAAGACAGTCCAAGGTCAAGGTGTCAGCAGGGTCACCTTTTGATGAGGATTGTCTTTTTGGTTCATAGCCAGAGTCATCTTGCTAAATCCTCATATGAAGGATGGATCTTTCTAGAGCCTCTCTTATAGGGCACTAATCCCATTTATTAAGGATCTACCCTCACGGCTTAAGCAACTCACAAAGGCCTCACCTACTAAGACTGATAGAATTGGCATTAGGATTTCAACATGTGAATTTGGGTGGGGGGAGGGTGGGATGGGGACACAAATATTCAAACCACAGCATCCTGCCCCTGGCCTCTCAAAATTCATGTCCTTTTCACATGTAAAATACGTTCATTCCATCTGGATAGCGCCCCAAATCTTAACTGGTTCCAGGATCAACTTAAAAGTCTTCATCCAGTCTCATCCACATATCATCGAAAGCAAGTATGAGGGAGACTCAAGATACTATCCATCCTAAGACAAATTGCCTGGATGCCTGAAACCCGTTATATACCACGTATTTTCCTATACATACGTGCCTAAGATAAAGTTGAAATTTTTTTAATGTTTTTATTTTTGAGAGAGAGAGAGAGAGACGTAATGCCAGTGGGGGAGGGGCAGAGAGACCCAAGATAAAGTTTAGTTTAAAAATTAACCCCAGTAAGATATTAATGATGTTAGTAAAATTGTACAATAAATTATTGTACTGTACTCACCCTCCCTCTTGCGATGCCTTGAGATGATGAAATGCAGAATGAAGAGATGAAGTGAAGTGAATGACACATTGTGCCGTAGCGTTAGGAGACTCTTGATCTTCTGATCATTTATTTGTCAGAAGGAGGAGCACTGTTTCCAGGTGCATACAGCTCTGAAACGGTGGAGCAAAGTGGAGACAGCAAAGCCACTCAGAAGGGGGATGGCAGCAACAGGTCTAAAGGGAGACCAAAACCTAACGAGGCAAACAACGCTAAAACCCCTTGGCTCCGTGCCCCACATTGCAGCTGAGCCCCCAGAATTGCAGTTGGCTGGAATCTCAGGCCAACAGATCTACCAATGTGGGTAGGGTTCATGGGGACCGTGCCCTGCACCCATGGCCTCGGTGGGCAATACCCCACCGGGGGCTCTGCAATAGTCTTGCCCCCAAAGCAGGTCTCTGCCTGGGTGGAGGCTCTCAAGGACACTTTGAAATCCAGGTGGAGGCAGTTGTACCTTCAGGGCTCTTGGGCTCCACAGGGTGGTGGAGAAGGTGCCCCCTGGAGGTGCAGCCACATCGTGGGTGTCGAACCCGGGGCAGTTGAGGATTTTTGCGCCACAATTGAAATTCTGGAGCTGAACCCAGGACGTGAGGTGGCCCTGGACAGTAGAGGTTCTTCCTTTGCCTTTTTTTTTTCCCCCCTGCGGGTGCCTTCTACTCTTCTCTACAGATGGGTAGTGTGAGGGCCAGCCCAGAAGATCTCTGAAATGCCTTCAGGGTCATGCTTTCATTGCCTTAGAAAGTAGGTTTTGGCTTGTTTAGATCAACATCTAAACCAATCTCCTCACCATTTTGATGAATAACTCCTAGTTTCCATTGATATGATGGATGTACACCAATCTCTATCCAACTTGGCCACAACCCTTGTGTTCTCTGATGAGCGTGGTTTCTTCTTCTGGATAGGCTGAGAATTTTCCAAATATTTAAGTGTTGTTTCCTTTTTGATTAACCACTCTGTCTCCAAATCATTTCTTGCTTCTTAAATTTGACTGTAAACA
Source organism: Herpailurus yagouaroundi (assembly GCF_014898765.1). Lineage (NCBI taxonomy): Eukaryota > Metazoa > Chordata > Mammalia > Carnivora > Felidae > Herpailurus > Herpailurus yagouaroundi. Next base: position 24,634,467 of record NW_024412412.1, on the reverse strand, counting down.
TTCAAAAGAAGCCAAGCTGTTCCTTCAACACTTTGCTTGGAAGTAGTTTCAGCCAGATATCCAATTTCATCGCTCACAGTTCTACCTTTCCCCAAACACGAGGACATGGCACAATTCAGCCAAGCTCCTTGTCACTTGATAACAAGGATCATCTTTCTTCCAGGTGCCAATAACATGTTCCTTCCTGCCATCTGAGACCTCATCAAAATAGCCCTTACCATTACTATTTCCCCCCAACATCTTTTTCATGAGCACTTAGATATTCTCTTATAGATTGAGGCTTTCTCTACAGCTCTCCTTTTCTGAGCCCTCCCCAGCTTTACCTTTAAGAGTTCATTCAAAGCAGCATAGGCTTTTCCAAACATGCCTCTTCAGGCGCTGCCCATAATAGAGCGCCAAAGCCACTTGTACATTTTTAGGTATTTGTGATAGCAGCAACCACACTCTTGGCACCAATTTTCTTAGTCTGTCCAAGCTGCTATAGCAAAATACCCCAGACTGGGGGACTTCTAATAAACAGCAGAAATTTATGACTCACAGTTCTGGAAGCTGGAGGTCTGAGATCAGGGCGCTGGCATGGGTGGGTGAAGGCCATCTTCCAGGTCACAGACTTACCATTGTATCTTCACATGGCACCAGGAGGCAAGGTATCTCTTTGGAGCCTCTTTAATAAGGCACTAATCCCAATTATGAAGGCTCTACCCTCCAGACTTAAACACCTTCCAAACCAAAGGCCCCATCTACTAATCCCAACACCTTTGGGGGTTAAAACTTCAGCATACAAATTTGGGGGGGATATACTCAGGCCATAGAAGTTCTCCCCCCCTCCCCCCCAAAAAAAGTTGATTGTCACCTAGGTAAAGCAAGGACAAACTTAATCTGGAAGAAAGGAATTTAAATGCAGCCTCAAACGACTCCTACAGTTAATATTTCAAGGAACACAAGCCACAATAAAAAAAAAAAACAAACAAACCCACAAGCATGAGAGAGTCAGGAGAAACTCCACCCTTGTTGCCTGTGCCAGGCTGACTTGTAAGGACCATGTCCCATGCCCTCTGCTTTTAGCTGGAGCCAGTCAGGGTGGAGACTTGACAGAAGATGGTGGAGGTGGGGGAAGAAGAAAGATGGAAAGATAGTTAATCATCTGATTTCTCTCTGCACAGTGACTCATTCCAGTTTTATTCTTCCACAGAAAGTCACTGCTTATCACAAGGCAGACTGCAATATACAGATGTCTCTCCAAGGGTTGGAACCTCCCCCCATCTCCTTCTTCCTTAGGACCTAGGATGTTAACAGGTTTGCTACTGCTTAGATTTGGTTGCTGCGTGTACCCTGGTCTGCCTTCATCTGTCCAGCTTTCAAATAGACACTTTATATACAGCCTCATTCTCTTTGAATTTTTCTAATTTGAGTGGGCCATTTATTTCTTGTTTTCCATGGAACAGAGAACTGGAAGATAGAAACAAGCTGATATGGGTATAATCTTAATTCCATGAGTCAATGACGAGAGAAAAATGATGGAAAATATATAATATGTAAAAACACAAACATAAAAACTGATGAATATCCAGTACTTATTAAAGATACTAAGCCGGGGCGCCTGGATGGCTCAGTCGGTTAAGCGTCCGACTTCAACTCAGGTCACGATCTCGCGGTCCGTGAGTTTGAGCCCCGCATCGGGCTCTGGGCTGACTGCTTGCTCAGAGCCTGGAGCCTGCTTCAGATTCTGTGTCTCCCTCCCTCTCTGCCCCTCCCCCGTTCATGCTCTGTCTCTCTCTGGCTCAAAAATAAATAAACGTTAAAAAAATTAAAAAAAAAAAAGATACTAAGCCTTGGATATGGGAAGAAAAATGTACACCAAATAAACATAAATTCCATCTATGTAAAACAGATACTGCAGAAAAAGAATTAAAGATCTCGAAAGCTGTCAGAATGAAAAGTGGGTGACACGTAAATGAGTGGTAGTTAAACCGATGCCTTTTCAATAGCAAACAAAGAAGCCAGAGGCTGTAGAATAATAGATTTAAAAGATTGAGGGAAAATATCAATCTAGAATTATAGACTTGGGAAAAATGTTTCAATGAATGAGGGTAAAATAAAGACAGTTCCAGATAAATACAAACTGAGAAAGTTTATGACCAAGAGACTCTACTGAAGGATTTTTTTTAACAAATGTGGTCTGGGAAGGAGACAAATGATCCCCTGAAGGAAGTTCTGGGAAGAAAGAAAAATGCCAAGCTCTGAAAATGGTAGACCTGTGGGTAAGCCTAAAGAAACAACTATATAAATCGATAATAACACCTTTAATTGGTGGAGTTGAAAAGAGGGATTTTAAATCTTGAATAGCATGAGGTATCATTTGGAGGGTATATATTGCGGCATACCGAGTAAACCTCCACTTGTTTGTTGTAAGAATTGCCGTGGGTGGTTATGAGTGTGTACACTAAGGCTCAGCTTGTATTTCCATAGTAGAGATTTACAGCAATTGCCTGGGAGTAATTCAGGGGGAAAAAAAAAAACATCTCTGGCAATTTGCTGCATCCAGAGAAGTGCTTGGCATGTTGCTGACTTTCCTCTTTTAGCCCCCTAAAGCAAATTGCAACCATATCTTGCCTTCAGACGAGAAAGTGCAAGCCCCTAATGGGCCGAGATACTGAGGAGGTACCTTACCCTGACTACTTGGGAGGGGTCTCCAGAGGAGCTTCTCTTCCCAATTATACATCCTTTCTTTCCAGAGAGGCAGCTGGAAGGTGAGGTAACTTATAAATTGGAGAAAAGGTTCATGTGGGAATGGCCAGCCTGATGATCACTAAGGATGGAATTACCAGCCGGACCAAGCATTCCCTTACACCACTTCAGGGTTTTCTTTAATTACAGATCTCTCTTTATGTTTTATGCAGTTCTGTACCACAGCAGACTACATGTAATGGACAAAAAAAAAAAAAAAAAAAAAGTCACGGAATCTACTTTTTTATTTGCTGCTTTGGTTGTGGCCCACTCTGGAAAGTACAACGGATTCTGTTCCTTTGCAATCCTGGGCCAGTCCAGGGAGTCAATTTGGTTTCATTTTGGCTTGAATGCTTCCTATGGACAGGGTCTGATTTCTTCCAATAACCGTTTTGGCTCCTGCCCAAGAACTGGCTGGCTCTTCACTTACCTTGTTATTTCTTAATGCTCTATTAAGCCCCAAATTCAAAGCCCAGACTTTTACTTTCTGTCCTACAGAAATAACTGACTTTGGGCCCCCTGTTTCAAGGGCAATATAAGCAGTTTAATAACCTAGAAAGGTTTTCATCATCTCTTTCACTCAACATTTTACCATTACCCATGGGATACAGAAAATAAAGAGACCGCTTTTCACATTGATTTGCTTTGCTCAGAGCAGGATTTTCAGTCTTTGGTCTCACTTCAGAGACAAGTATAGGTCCTGATGCATCCAATTGCATCCAGGAAAACTAAGAGCTCTCAGTTAACCTCATGAGAAGTTCCAGAGGTATTGTGGCACTTTGGGGGACTCAGGTTAATCTACTAAATACAATCTTTCAGGCTGCCTATCCGCTGCTTATCAGCATCAGGCTCTGACATGAAAAGAATTTGGCCTCTAAAAATACTAATTTGTATTTCTCAAAGGCACTTGACTCTAAGACCTGAAATCTTTGCAAAGCAGGATTTCTATCGAACAATGCAGAGGAAAAATAACTTTCCTAATACAAGTTTCCAAAACCAATGCAGCATTGAGGTTGAGGGCTCTCAAGGTCCTTCATTTTTGGAATTAACAAATTAAACAAATTTCTATGGAGAAGATAAAATATGGATAAGGGCTCAGATGCCCTCCAGCTGGCATGGAGGAAATTCTTTTTCAGCTTTGTTGATGTCACAGTTATCCTTTTAATTAGTGAAATTCAGTTCATAGATCTCTATTTTGTGAGTTCACTTAGATTTCTATATTCCACATAAGGCACTGAAGGAATTCTATATTTTGTAAACCTGAAATATCTGCCCATACAGGCAACAAATGTTCCTTTTTATTTGCAAATAGAGAGATCCAGATTTGTTTAAAAAGCAAAGTTGTTACATTTTTAAACACATTTTCTAGTTTGGAAATACCTTTCCTCCGGACAGCAAAGTACACAAAAAATATACATGTACAGTTTAATAAATTCTCATGAAGTGAAAAGCTATGTAACCACTACCCGAGTCAAAATAGAATGTTGACAACAGTCTAGAAGCACTTCCCAAATATTAAACCCCTTTTCTTTCTAAATGTAGTCACCAACTTGACTTCTAAAATGACAGTTTAGTTTCCCCTGCCTTGGAAATATATTTAATTGGAGTTATTATGCATATATATATGTGTATATAGATATGTATATTTCTGTTGGTATTATACCTAGAAGAAGATTGTAGGATTTTTGAGTTCCATGTCTGTTCAGACTTGCAGTGAATAAAATGCTCTTTTTATTTACTTATTTAAAATATTTTTTAAATGTTTATTTATTTTTGAGAGAGGGAGAGACAGAGTGTGACTGGGGGAGGGTAGAGGGAGAGGGAGACACAGAATCCGAAGCAGGCTCCAGGCTTCGCGTTGTCAGCACAGAGGCAGACGCGGGGCTCAAACTCACAAACCGTGAGATCATGACCTGAGCCAAAGTCAGAGGCTTAACTGACTGAGCCACCCAGGCGCCCCTAAAATGCTCTTTTTAAATGGCTGCACCCAGTCAGTCTCCTGCAAGGAGCATTGATTCCATCTCTTCATGCTGTTAGTGATTGGTGATGTCGTTCTTTTCAGTTTTAGCCATGCTGGTGCATATGTAGTGATGTCTCATGGAAACTGGAATTGGAATTTTCCGGATGAGTATAAAGTTTGAGCACATTTTCAGTTGTGAGTCTCTTCTTTGTCCCTCTTGCGTATTTCGTATCGTGATGGCTATCCATTTTCTTATCGATTTACATGAGTTTTTTTTTTTAAACATACTTCATTTGAGGCTTTTCTTGGTTATTTGTGTAGCATGATGCATTTTGTACGATATATATTGATGAACGGATATTCTTAATTTTAATGTGGTTCATGTCTCGGATTTCTTCCTTTAAGGATAATGCTTTTTGTATATATATTTTAAAATGTCTCCCTATATCAAGGCAATGGAGATAGTTTCCTGTATTATCTTCTGGAAGTTTTATTGTACTGCTTTTCTTACTGAGAGCTACAGTTCATCCGGAGTTACTTTTTGTAAGATTTGATGTGCGAGTTTTGTTTTTTTCACATGGATATACAGATTACAGAAGTCCCCAGGTTTCCTCTCAAGATTCTCAGACATTGACACCACATATCCATCCTCTGTTATTTCTTCTGCATTAAAATACAACACTCGTATTTTACAAGTTAGCATTTAGTGCACATTTATTATTTAACTGGTCAGACTTCAGCAAAACTTTTGTTTTACAGAGGAAATGGATATGAAAAGAGTACTGAGGAATAACAAATTCTCTCTGCTTAACTAGATTTTCTTTAAAAAAATTTTTTTTAAATGTTTATTTATTTTTGAGACAGAGACAGAGTGTGAACAGGGGACAGGCAGAGAGATAGAGAGGGAGACACAGAATCCGAAGCAGGCTCCAGGCTCCGAGCTGTCATCACAGAGCCCTATGCAGGGCTCAAACCCATGAACTGTGAGATCATGACCTGAGCTGAAGTCGGATGCTTAACCGACTGAGCCACCCAGGCGCCCCTTAACTAGATTTTCTTTAGAGAAGGCCACATAAGTGCATATGGATTAGCAAATCAACATCAGGTTTGTGCTGTAAGATAAATCCATTAATAAATCTATTATTGGATTTATATGGGTATTTAGATTCTTTTTCAAAAGACATTTTTCCATTTCTAGAAGTAACCTTTTTATATTTTTGAATTACATTACTTCAATCAATAGTAATCTTTACTTACAGCATAAATGAATTAGTGAAATTAACCCTTTATAATTAAAATCATTTTTTATATTTGAAAATGATTAAAATCGCTTGTCAATCACATTGCTCTAATCAAGTGCATAGGCTACACATAGAGGATTGTCTATAACTTTTTAAAAAAAGAATAAAAAATATTTGTTTTACATGGATTGAATAGTAATTTCAGTTAGTGTCTCCAGCCAGTATTTGATACACATATAACGTCCCAAATACCTGGGCACCAGGGTGGCTCAACTGGTTAAGCGACCGACTCTTGATATCGGTTCAGGTCCTGACCTTGCGGTTCATGAGATCCAGCCCTGTGTCAGGCTGTCGGGCTCTGACAGCTGAAGACTGCTTGAGATTCTCTCTCTGCCCCTCCCCTACTCGTGTGCACGCTCTCTCTTTCTCAAAATAAACAAATAAACTTAAAAAAACCAAAAACCAAAATGCTTTAATTCCAACAGTTAAATTCATTGTAGTCATTGTTTATTAATTTGATAAATGTCAGGGTGAGAGCAAATTTATGGTACTATAAGTAAGAAGAATGCATTAAATGGAACTAATATTAAAACCTGTCATCAGTTACCAAATCTCAAATATTTATGTCTCAACCTTGTAATGCAACCAAAGTGGAAAGTCAATAATTGTATTTATATGTATTTTGATTTATTACATATGAAAGTATAATTTCAAAACGTGACTAATTCTAACGTGAAATAATAATTAAGTCGTAGTTAATTAAAACAATGATAGTTGAAATTTAAGGATTGCAAGACTAAAAGTGAAATGAGCTTGGGCAGAGCTTTTTAAAAGAAGCATTATTAATGGGGGCACCCGGGTGGCTCAGTGGGTTAAGTGTCCGACTTTCGATCTTGACTCAGATCATGATCTCACAGTTCATGAGTTCCAGCTACGTGCATAGCCTGCTTGGCATTCTGTCTTTCTCAGTCTCTCTCCCTCCCCCTCCCCCACGCTCTCTGTCTCTCAAAATAAATAAATATGAAAAAAAATTAAAAAGCATTATTAATGGCATCTTTATGGGTCCATTACCTTCTTTTCGGTATAAACTGGAAAAATCAAATAATTTGAAATGTATATTTTTAAAACTTACTGTATTTCTTTTGTTCAACATGATGACTGTTTATTAAAACCTTTTTCCTCAGTCTTGTCCTTTTTTTCTATGCGTAGTTGATAGTTGACTTGTTTTCCTCAAATTTCAATGTGTCTAAAATTAGGCATATGATATTTCCCTCCAGATGGATACTCTTCTTCCCATTCCTATCTCTGTGTGATTTGAAAGTTTAGACCTACTTTGACTTCTCATCCCTTTCATTCACTCATTTTCTAAAGATCACTGTGTCTCACTGTGTCTTATCACATCTTCTTGGCTGTTGTCATTGTCTTCATCAACTCACCTGAATCCTGACACTGATATCCTAATGGTTTTTCTCCTCTTACTCTGTCTTTTTCAGTCCATCTTTTACACCTCCAAAAAATTTAGTTTTATTTATTGATTAAAAAAATTTTTTTAATGTGTATTTTTGGGAGAGAGAGATTGACAGAGTGTGAGCGGGGGAGGGGCAGAGAGAGAGGGAGACACAGAATCCCAAGCAGGCTCCAGGCTCTGAGCTGTCAGCACCAGAGCCTGTCGTGGGGTTCGAACTCACAGACCTGGAGGTCACGACCTGAGCCGAAGTCAGACGCTCAACCAACTGAGCCACTCAGGCGCCCCCAAAAATTTAGTTTTAAAACTATGTAGTTTGAATAAGACCGTGCTGAGAGTAAAATCTTCAAATAGTTAGATTCTGCACATGATTTCAGGTGTTTTGCTAGATCTACCCCTACTCCCCCATATAGAATCCCATCAGTGAATTCTTTTTTTTTTTTCCTCAACAGTCTTTGACGTTTGAATTCACTCTCGCACCACCTTCTCAAATGAACACTTTGTCCTACTTGCAAGGTCCCACACGGTACTCTTCAACTCCAGTCTAAGTCTTGTTCTAAGGGTGGATTTCTGCTGCTTAAACCTTTATTTTATGGAGGAGATAATGAGAGAAGAGAAAGAGAGAAACATGGGAAAGGATTCACAGAGTAGGTGACTCTCCTCTTCACTGCATTGGCCGTCCATTTTCTACCACATTTAATCTTGTCAGTCTCCAGATTTAGGACCTGTGTGTATAGTCAGATAAAATGACTCCCTTACTGTACAAAATGAGGTATTAATAGCATTCACAAATGGAGCACATGTGTTCTTAGAGCTACTCAAGAAGTTTCTAAGGGGTTCCATGTCTAGAGTGATTAACGTGATAAATTATTCGGATCTCAAATAAGGTAAGACTTGCCCTATCTGGGCTTCTGACATAGTGTCTGTAGCTGCCAAGTTTCCTCCTCGGGACCATGCGCATCCCAGGGTGGACAAGATGTTTAGCTTCAGATTCTCCATGTGTTTAGCTCCGGCTGTTGCCTGACCTGAATTGCAGCTCAGGGTCCCTCTTTGCCCAGTCTGGTTTTCTCTCTGTGTCTGTCTCTGTCTCTCTTTTTCTGTATCTCAGAGCAAAGTAAAGAAAACGTCATTAAAAAGCAGGAAGAGAGAAGTTTCTTATTTCTTCTAGGAAGTAAACTCATTTCAAGGTTCCATGAATTATCTATTTTATTTATCCTAGAGGCTTCACGATTTGCAAAAAATCAGCATGATGCAAGACATCCACCTGTCATGAGCTCCCCCCTGCATGTTTGCCATTCCCAAGGTCATCAGCACTTGGTAAGACTTTGGATCTCCATTGCAGACTTCAAATGATTTCGAGAGACAGGAAAAGGAGGCGTTCCATGTTAATTCTGACAGATCAGTGTTATTCCTTCAGATGGAAGCAACATAGACTAGAAATAAATCAGTTTTATTCTTGAAAATTTAGTCTTTGGACATATGTTTTCCATTAACTTTTCTAAGAGGACATATTTTTTCCATTAACTTTTCTAAGAGGTTACTGCAGACATTAAACCCACGTTTACTTTATATCTGGGTGCAAGTTTTCTGCTTGCTGTTCACCATCGACACTTTATGTAGCGCTGAATCCCTTCTGTGTACTTATTTGATTTCTATTAACCTAAGAGAATACACTGTGAATAATATTTAAATAATGCACTTAGCAACAACTATTAATACACTGTGCAGCCCCTCACTTACTCATGGACTGATGCTTTCCTGTGTTTTGCTGTTCATTTCTACAAGGTAGATTAAACTGCATTCATAAAAACTGAGCTGTTGCTTGTGAGCAGATAGGGGGCAGAATGTTCCCCAATGCAATCTTAAGTGTAATGCTCCTGAACTTTAAAAACTTGGCTCCATTTGTTGGGGAGTAATTCTTCTTTTTCAGCTGATGATGTGCTGTTCTCATTCTGCCCAATGTATAATTAAAATGCATTTAGAGTCCAGTGGATAAAGTTTAAAGGAGGGAGATAGCAGTTTTATTTTAAAGTGCCAATATTTACCTTACCTCAGAAGTCCTTTGAGCTGATTTAAGTGTATGATAAAGAATTTTAGGTATTGGGGCTCCTGGATGGCTCAGTCGGTTGAGCATCCGACTTCAGCTCAGGTCGTGATCTCATGGTCTGTGAGTTCGAGCCCCGCGTCGGGCTCTGTGCTGACAGCTGGGAGCCTGGAACCTGCTTCAGATTGTGTCTCCTTCTCTCTCTGCCCCTCCCCTTGCTCACGCTCTGTCTCTCCCTCTCTCTTGAAGATAAATGAACATTAAAATAGTTAAAAAAAAAAAAGATTTTTCTATAAGAGAAGAAAAAAATTATAGCGGGTACAGTATATGGGGTCAAGATACTATTTAATATAAAGATAGCAGAGAATAAAACATGATTCTTTGCTAATAGCATGATCTTGTGGAGACAGGGCCATTGTTCAGGCTGGATGGAAGCCCATTGCTCTAGCAATCGTTCTCAAGCCTGAGGGCGCAGTAGAATCTTCCACAGGGCTTGTTAATTTACAGATTGCTGGGCTCTATTATGGAGTTTCAGATTCATAGGCCTGGAGGGAGTAGTATATTCAATCTGCATTCTTCACAAGTTGCCAGTGAGATGGCTGCTGCTGTTGCTGCTGGTCTGAGGGCCACTTTTTAAATTTTATTATTTTATTTTTATTTTATTTTAATTTAATGTTTATTTATTTATTTATTTAATTTTTTTTTCAACGTTTTTTATTTATTTTTGGGAGAGAGACAGAGCATGAACGGGGGAGGGGCAGAGAGAGAGGGAGACACAGAATCGGAAACAGGCTCCAGGCTCTGAGCCATCAGCCCAGAGCCCGACGCGGGGCTCGAACTCACGGACCGCGAGATCGTGACCTGGCTGAAGTCGGACGCTTAACCGACTGCGCCACCCAGGCGCCCCAATGTTTATTTATTTTTGAGACCGAGAGAGACAGAGTGTTAGCGGGGAAGGGGCAGAGAGAAAGGAAAACACAGAATTCGAAGCAGGCCCCAGGTTCCCAGCTGTCAGCACAGAGCCCGACGCGGGGCTTGAACTCATGAACCATGAGATCATGACCTGAGCTGAAGTTGGACGGCCAACCAACTGAGCCACCCAGGCGCCCCACGAGGGCCACTATTTTATAACTACTGTGCTGGAAGCGTAGCCTAGCACGATTTTCCTCCATAGTTACATCAGAGTATCAGAGGAATTAGCTCCAGATAATGAGGAAACTATGGCGGAAATTCACAGAAGGAATACAGAAGTATAGGGGATATTAGAGGATATTAGAGGAGGTGATTTGGGATAGTTCACTCATTCATAGTAACAAGAAAAGGCGAAGTGTATGGGCACAGCTAGAAGGAGAGATGAGATGGGGTGGTAAGACGTTGTGGAAATTCTGATTTCAACAGGGAGCAAACCATCATCTGAGGGCAAGGAGAGGAAAGGAGATGTTGGAACTTTTGAGGACAGCATACAAGTGTAAAAACAGTGGAGGGTCTGGTTGATTCCCTCAAGTAGACAACCTTGTGTTCCTAAAACAACCACATCACGTTTGTTCATCTGACACGGAAAGAAACAGATTTCAGTGAGTCACTGGTTTTTAACTTAACAAGTCTTATTTCTTTCAGATGGATTTAAGCATTTAAATTCAATAGGCTTTTTATTTCCCATTTTGCATTATCTCTGCCTTCTCAGCATTAGAGCAAAGAAAACCTTTGTGTTTTGTTTTGTTTTGCCTTTTCTGCATCACACTTTGCGCTGTGTTTGGGTTTCGCAGTAGGTTGTAGGAAGTGAGTTATTTTCAGCATCATAAAATGCTGTGTTTCAAAGGTACAAACATTTCCGAAGCGTAGCTGGGTAATTCCAGATTCACTAAGATTTTGAGGTTAAAAGCAGTGTCACCACATTATCAATGCACCATTTTGCTTATTACTATTTATAACCCATACGTTTCCGTTTGCAAGTTGAAATCAACTACCAAAACGTATGAAGGAAACTTCAATAGTTCATCTTAAAGAAGCTTTGGCTATAGGTTATTCTAAGTAATCAAATGAGTAAATTACTGCAAGTGGCTATTTCCACTATTTGTCTATTTCCTGTGCTCCTCAAATAGTTTCCAGATAATCCTTCTCTCTAGAAGTATGTTAATTTTAACTCTTCATGCTGACTATTTAACACAAGGCAACATAATTACAGGTGATACGCATTGCATTAGTCTCTCACTTCTTGCTGATGCCTCTGTTTGAACTAATGGGTGACACGCTACCTCGTGGGTAGATATATAAATTGTGAATTTAGTAAAAGTTGAACTATAAATTTAACAAAGTAGGAAGTGGTTCCTGAGACTATACCAAATAACCCTTGTTATATGACATATCACCACAAAATTTGGCGGCTGAGAAACAAGTCTTTATGGGACTGGGGTGGGGGGGTGGAATTTGGGGTTGAGCTCACTGGGTCTGGCTGCCTGTGTGTTGGTTGCGTTTATCTACGTGGCTACAGTCGGCAGCCAGTTTGGCTAGATGATGGCTGGCTGGCTTGTTTCTGTTCCTTCCTGGTCTTTGATTTACCGCCCAGCCAGAGCTGAGCCCAGGGACTTGAGGAACCTTCCAAGACAAAGAACACAGCGTAAGAGGTCTTTGGAGGGCCAGGCTTGTGACTGGCAACATCACTCTGACACAACTGAAAGGTCAAAGCAAGTCACAAGACCAGCAGACATTTAAGAAATTCTACCTTTTGTTAGGAGGCGCTGAAAAGTCATTGCACAGGAGCTTGTATTCAGGCAGGTGACTAATGTTGATTAATTGTGTAAAACTCTACCAGAGTGACAAATCAATCCAGTGGAAGTGACAGTGTAATGGTTAGAAATGGGCAAGTAGGGGCGCCTGAGTGGCTGAGTCCGGTAAGTGTCCGACTTAGGCTCAGGTCACGATCTCACTGTTTGTGGGTTCGAGCCCCACGTCAGGCTCTGTGCTGACAGCTCAGAGCCTGGAGCCTGCTTCAGACTCTGTGTCTCCCTCTCTCTCTGCCCCTCCCCCTCTCACTCTCAAAAATAAATAAACATTAAAAAAAAAAGAAATGGGCAAGAGAAAAGACGGTGGAGAAAAGATAGTAGGGGATCTAGGTGAAGAAACAGAAGTCACGTGTGTTAGCCAACACAGGAGGATGTTTGGTATTTTTGTTTGCACCGTGACTTTAGCTCATGCCTAGACAAATATGGTATGCATAATACACTTGATTTATTACAAATGAGTTTTAGGTTCCAGGTCATGAAGGCGTTATTACATGACCCAGGAAATAGTTTCTTATTATTCCCCTTAAAACTATTTGCTGTTTATCTTGTATGACTATATTCCCTTTAACCACTGCCGATCGATACCCTCCGTGAAGGGCACGTGGGTGGCTCAGTAAGTTAAGCCTCCTACTCTTGGCTTCTGCTCAGGTCATGATCTTACAATTCATGGGTTTGAGCCCCTCTTTGGGCTGATGGCACGGAGCCTGCTTGGGATTCTCTCTCTCCCTCTCTCTGCCCCTTGAGCTCATTCTCTCTCTCTTTCTCTCAAAAATAAGCATTAAAAAAATATCCTTGGTTAAAGCATTTAGAAAATTAAGATTTTCAATGTTTACAGGAATAAGTTGCATTACATTAGGATTACTTTATATGTAGTTTTATACCATGGTCTTAAAATGAGCTTTTTAAGCATTTTATCATGTAAAAGAGATTTGTTAGATCACATCTCAACAAGACACTAAATCAATGTGTAAGTCCCATATAGAGCTTTAGGAGTGATCCTTTAAAATTTCTTAAAAACGGTCTCTAAGTGGGACAAATGACTATTCATAAGTCTTCCCCGCTCCCACATTGCTATTTTCATCTAATCAGGGAATATTTAAACATATTGATCACAGAAATGGCAGAAAGCAAGACTAAAATAGCCCTGTAGGTGGCAGTCAAACTCTGAATAATGAATTAAAAAATTTCTGCTTATTACAGGTGATTGCTATCCTTGGAAAGTACTCTGAGTTTTAAAAAGCCAACATACTTTACAATTCTCATTATTTTGCAATATGTCTGAATTATTAAACCACAGTCATTTCAGAGGCACTGTATAAGAACTTCGGAAAACTCAAAATGAGAAGTATGACATATAATAGGATAGTACTTCTAAGTCAATTGGATTAGAAATATGTTTGTTACAATTCTAATTTATGAGTTATAGACATTTAAAGTAATGTAACAAGGGGCGCCTGGGTGGCTCAGTCGGTTGAGTCCGACTTCAGCTCAGGTCATGATCTCATGGTTCATGGGCTCGAGCCCCGCGTTGGGTTCTGTGCTAACAGCTCAGAGCCTGGAGCCTGCTTCGGATTCTGTGTCTCCCCCTCTCTCTGCCCCTCCCCTGTTCGCGCTTTGTCTCTCTCTCAAAAATAAATGAACGTTGAAAAATTTTTTAAAGTAATGTAACAGTAGAAAAATAATCTATTTTACTTAATATTTATCAAATAAAGAATATGTAAAAAATAATGTCTTTTCTCTTCATAGCAGTAAGCAGAAGTAGTCACTTTGCTGCTTTAGAGAGGCATTGCCTTAACTTGCACCCTTATGTGTTTATAAGAGGCTAGTTACTGCTTTATGTTACTCAGAATGATAGGACTATCTTCTTCCAATATTCATATCTTAAAGAAAAGAATATACAATTTGTATTTGAAAGTACATTGATAACTTGGTATGTGTTACCTATTACATAATAAAGGTGGATCAAAGGAGGAAATTAGTTATTGAAACTATATAGAAAAATCTATTTAATTTCTCAAAAAATTAAAACCTTCAACAATGTAAATAACCTGAACACCGACCAATCAGAAGTGATGCTGGCTAAAAACAACACGCATGGGCCTATGGGTGTGTACCAGCCTAAGCTCACTCAGGTATTATTATATCTTTTGGAGATTCTGAAAATAGGGCTGCCTATTTTCCAAATAACCATTAAAGCTAGAATCTAGGTTGATCTGACATTACTCTTATTATCTTGCTATGAAATTTAGAGGAGTACATAATACTATGTACTTATGTGCAACAATGGATTTTGCTGCTGTGGTTGCAGAAGTAGAATTAAATGAACTAAAGGACTTTATATAAACAAACTGATCAAATGACTAACTCTAATCTCTTCTGGCCCTAGTCCACTCTCCTCAGGTCCATTTGAGACACCTTCTGAAATCATCGGGCATTATAATTTAATAGTTAAAAATCCAGCTTTGTTCCAAGTAGAGACATTATGTTGGCTTCTGTTCTTGGATAAAAATTCTTAAAATGCAAATGTTACTTGCCCCAGCGATGTGGATTGGGAAGCAGCCACTGAAAAAAAAAGTCATAGAATTTCACAAAAGAGGAGCGTGAGCTAGATTTATTTTGGTATGAATAATAAGAATAAGAATAAGAATAAGAATAAGAATAAGAATAATACAATGGCATATCCACTTCAGGTGGTGTTGCTGGTGAGGAAGTGGGTGTTATTGTTATTACAATGAAGCGTGTGTCAGAGAATGTGTCAGGAGCCTATGTAATTGTGCATTGTCTTGTTATTTTCTAACTGGATTCCATTTTTAGCGGGAGTGTTAATGTGCAGCTGTAATAACACATTTGCAGCCTTCCTTGCAGCTAAATGGGGCCTTCTATGGCTTCGAAATTGAAAAAGAATAATTCTCTCAGCCCTGGACTTCATTTAATATTTATTGAATCTCTAATATGTGCTAGTCATTACATATCTAGAATACAGTGTGCTAGCCTGGATTTTATTATTTTATTTATTTATTTATTTAAAAAAAATTTTTTTTCAACGTTTATTTATTTTTGGGACAGAGAGAGACAGAGCATGAACGGGGGAGGGACAGAGAGAGAGGGAGACACAGAATCGGAAACAGGCTCCAGGCTCCGAGCCATCAGCCCAGAGCCTGACGCGGGGCTGGAACTCACGGACCGCGAGATCGTGACCTGGCTGAAGTCGGACGCTTAACCGACTGTGCCACCCAGGCGCCCCTAGCCTGGATTTTAAAGATGTGAATAAATTCCCATTGATTCTGAAGAATATTTGATACTTTCAAGGGATAGCTGAGAGCATAGGAAAATCCATCTAGAGATGTAGTAAGTTACCATTTTGAGATTTAACCATCAGTGCTTAAATAATTTCTCATTTTAATTATTGTCCACCAGTAAATATCTATTCTGGGAAAGAAAATTGCAATCTGATTCCTATTACTGGTGTTACTTCTGTATATCCCCAAGGGAAAATAATAATTTAGAATTTGTAGGGTTTTTACATGTATTCAGTAATGCAATACCCTTGTCTACACGTGTACCCGCATGGCTTGTTTTTTAACTTCAAATATCTATAATATGCTGATGATACGAGGTACAGAAAGTGAGCTTTTTAATACATGTTCTTTTTATTCTCCTAGTATTTTCCATTCTCTTGCAAATAGCGATTCTGTTGTTGTGTTTTCTTTAATGGTAAAGAGACACTAAGTCACCCTCTGTGTAAAATCCCTTATAAAATCGGAGACCGATTTTCCTTTGTTTAAGCTGAATAATCTCCTTAGGTTTATCCCTCTTGCTACGCATGATTTTATGCTATTTAAATCGTTGAACCTTCTTCAAATTCTTCATCGACTTCTTCAATATTAGCTGTCATATAAATAAACATTTATCATTTGTCCAATAAAAAAAAGATATTGCAAAGTAATCCTGCTTCCTTAGTGGAGATTTTCTGGTAGTACCCATGTATACCATATCAAAAATGGCTGTGGTGAGGAAAAATGCAATGTATTTACATTTACCAAATGGTCCTTTTCTCAAGTAATATGATCTTTTCTAGTCGATCAGCACAGTTATAAGCCACCATAAACATCTAAAAAATTAATACTTCAACGATTTTTTTCTTTTAGTAAATTGGGATATATCTAGAAAGTAATATAGATTTAAATTGAGCTTCTTATTTTTAATACACTTTGTTTCCGTAAACTTCTGCCTCTACCATTTCAACTGTATTAGCTTTCTTTTCTTAGTTATTACTCTTTCTAAAACTGTAGGTTCAGAAGAATCTTAAAGAATGTACTTGAGAAAGTACTTACCTTTCTAGGCTTGAATTTCTTTACCTGGAAAACTAAGGAGTGGGATCAGATGAGCTCTCAGATTCCTTCCAGTTTTAGGTTAGAGAGTGTCAAAAATCAAGGAAACACATTTTATTTTTTCTGATGTATTGAATTTATATTTCCCTTTTTTGTCTTAAGTTGCACCACATTTATTTCTTTGGCTTTTAGGCTTTCCTTTGCAGACTTCCTCACCCATCCTTTCTAAGATTCCCATTTGTATTTCTGCTCTAAGTTCTTATATTCATTGTAACCCTGCTACCTTATTAAGAGGAGGATGGCTTTGGGTATGGCCCCAGGGCTGTGGCGAGGAAAAATCAGAGGGTGTCCCTTGAAAGAATTGGAATGTTACATTTTATTTCAGGGCAGCAATGATTTTGCCAGAGGGAAGGAGTCATTCCACTTTGGCTGTTTCTCTTGTCTTTTCTCTTCTTTTCTTTTTTCTTTTCTTTTCTTTTCTTTCTTTCTTTCTTTCTTTCTTTCTTTCTTTCTTTCTTTCTGTCTTTCTTTCTTTCTTTCTTTCTTTCTTTCTTTCTTTCTTTCTCTTTCTTTCTTTTTCTTTCTTTCTTTCTCTTTCTTTCTTTTTCTTCCTTTCTTTCTTCTATCTTCCTTTCTTTCTCTCTTTAATATTTTTACTTTTGCATCTTTTACCCTTGGATGTTAGTGCCCAAACCTACAAGTCTGCTAAATCCTTCCATGACTTTTTATCACACTACAGACAGCATCCTTTCAAATGCAAGGTCAGGGTGTAAGTCTTTTTTGATATTGTGGTTGTAAAATGAGAAGTACTGCTTATTTCAGATAAAACTTCTTTTTACCTTTCCATGAAAGCTTTATTGTTCACACACAATATCTGATTTTAACATTTTCATAAGAAATAGAATAAAACTGAGGAGATGGAGTAATAATGTTTGTGGCTATTGAAGTCCCAGAAATACATGACTGGATGATACATTTCCAGGTCATTTATTTCACCCCTCAATTGTCAAAGAAATTTGCTGTTGAATCAGCCAGGGAAATGGGTCTGAAATCTTTATGCTGCTCTGTGGCACCAAAATCTAGTGCTGCTTTTTCAATACATAGTGTTGTTAAGTTATTAATTTAGACTCTTAGCTGTACTTAAGTCATTGGACCTTCAGCTTGCAGAAGTTTTTGTTCTTAAAGACTGAGACATATTGACTGGACATGACTCCTTAATGCATTCAAATTGTAATTTCTCTCATGCTTTGAGAACAAATGGGGATGGTTGCACATTTTCTTTGGAATCCTCCTCTCTTTCAGTTAGTCTTGCTTTAAGATCTAGGTATGAATTCCCAACTGGTAAGTCAGTCAGACTCAGTTCAAGGCTTAGACAAAGACTGATTTCCTTCTTGAAGGTTGGGGAAGTATAAAAGTGGTAAAGAGTGATTTCACTTTCTCTTAACTGATTTAAAAATAAAGTGTATAAAACAGTAGGCATATAATTGTATTATTTAGTGTATAACATATAGAAATGATATTTGCACAAAAGAGGTGAATGAAAGCGAAGCTGTATTGAGCTAAGGAAATGATCCTAGATGGCAAACTGAAACCACAGGGACAAACAGACCAGAAATGGCATATAGGAAGATACAAATACATATGCTATAAATATAGACTTTCTCTCTTTTTTTCCCTTGGTTTCTTTAAAATAAATAAAATTATATAAAATAATACTTAAAGCAACATATAATTGGGTTTGTATTGTATATAGATGTAATATATGTAACAATGATGCCAAAAAAGGGGGGAAAGACATCAAGCTATATAGCAATAATGCTTTTATACCTCCAAAGAATTAATCTAATATAAATCTAAAGTACATGCTCATAGGTTGAAATGTATTTATTTATTTAAAAAAATTTTTTTAACGTTTATTTATTTTTGAGACAGAAAAAGACAGAGCATGAATGGGGGAGGGGCAGAGAGAGAAGGAGACACAGAATCGGAAGCAGGCTCCAGGCTCTGAGCCATCAGCCCAGAGCCCGACGTGGGGCTCGAACTCACGGACTGCAAGATCGTGACCTGAGCTGAAGTCGGACGCTCAACCGACGGCACCACCCAGGCGCCCCAGGTTGAAATGTATTTAAAGGGGTGTCTGGGTGGTTCAGTCAGTTAAGCATCAGGTTCTTGATTTTGGCTCAAGTCATGATCTCATGGTTTGTGGGATCGAGACCTGTGTAGAGCTCTGTGCTGCGCTGTGCACACAGCAATTCACTGTATAAGAAAAAATTAAGAATTTAGGTGAATTCACCGACAAAAACTCAGTGAATTTGGGCTAAGTCTACAAAATAAACTGTTTTTCTGAAAATGGGGAGGAAACGATTTTAAATCATTTTCAAAATGTCTTATTTGTATGTTGGTTTTCAGAAAAAACTTATCTAGTCTATGTAGAAATTCATCCTGAAAGATGAATTAGCCAAAATTATTTTTTTAAAGTGCACCTGTATGTATATGGGATAAGTTTTTGCTGGGATTTCAAACTGATGCAATGGCCTACACAGGATAAGGACATAAAGTTTGGGTTTATCTTCTTTACCGTACAGAAATCATCTCTATAAGACAATAATTATTTGAATCTCATCAGTTTTTTTTTCAATTTAATATCTAATCTTATAGTTTAGGCCTTGATTAACAGTACATAGAATGTTTCCACTAGAGGCTCAGAAACTCTTAGGCGGCTTTGTTATGTGGTGTTCTGTTATCACGTGAAAAAGCTTGCAGTCATGCTTTAACTTGATTTTCAGTGTTTATCTGTGATATTATCTACTGCTATTTATTATCTATTGCTATTTCTCGGTATGTAGTTTCATCTAAGAAATGAGGTGGCCAGAAGCATGCACTTCTTGATGTTAATCTCTCCCTCCCTCCCTCCCTCTCTCTCTCTCTCTCTCTCTCTCTCTCACACACACACACACACACACACACACACACACACACACACAGACTTCAAAACATTCATGTATAAATGGTAGCTGGAGATGCTGGAGAAACATAGCTAGTATTCCTTTAGGGCTACAGAATTACAACTGAAATTATTTGGAAGCCTAGTGTGTGCCTGTCCATCAATGTGTTCTTCCCCATCCCCAAACCATCCTTCTTTGTTCTTCGTCCTGTTTTGTGATACTGGAGGTGGATTCTGTAAACACTTCTCCTTTAACAGGTGGCAAATGTTAAGCATTACAGCAGAAGGCTCTGGAAGCACACCTCCGGAGAAAGGGTCTTCTCTTCCTGAATCTAGCGGTTTTTTCCTTTTGCTCTAGCTGAGCAGCTGAGCCGCCATTAGCACTCAGGGGTGAACATCCCAGCTGGGAGGCTTCTGAGCAAGTTTTGCCAGAACACTAGAGGCAGCTTTCTAGTAAGGTTTGTTCTCATTCCAGGGGTGGCTTTCCAGCAAGGGTCAGTGCCCCACCCCCACTCCCAGGCTGGTGACTTCCCATTGAGCGTTGGTGGAATTCATGTGGGCAGTTTCTGCTTTCCAGGCCTGATGTACAACAGCTCAGCAAAATTCTCCGCCCTCGGGGAGGTGACAGTTGAATTTTCTCCAACCGTTTCTGCATGTCCTCAGTCTTGATGGTCCTCTTCTGAGATTCTCTTTTATGGATACTCTCTTTCAGCAGTGCCCACCACCTCTATCTGCTATTCCTTTATTCTTTACATTCTCTCTGCCCTTATTAGCCAATACCCCCTGATAAATTAATAATTCTTCATATTCAATTTTCCACGTTCAAACGACTAGTTTTGTTGCTATTTCCTAACTGCACCCTGAGTGATACAGATAACATTTTTTTTTTTTTAATTTGGGAGAGAGAGAGAGAGAGAGAGAGAGAGAGAGAGAGAGACAGAGTATGAGTGAGCGAGTGAGGGAGAGAGGCAGAGGGAGAGAGAGAAAAAATATTAAGCAGGCCCCATGCTCAGCACGATGAGGGTTCTATCCCACGACCTGGGAACATAACCTGAGCTGAAATCAAGAGTCAGACGCTCAGCCGACTGAGCCCCCAGGCACCTCTGGATAACATTTTATTAGACATTTACCTAAACGAAGAAGGTAAGGGTAGTTATTTTCTACATCACAATATGAAATGCTTCTTCATATTTACATAAACATCTTTCCTACATTTATGTAAATATTTAATTTTTTCAATAGTTAGTTCATGGTACACCTCATCATGTAATCTCATTTTCAAAAAACTGATCTTTTTTTCTGAAAATTAAGAAAAAAATTTCTTTAACGTTTATTCATTTTTGAGACAGAGAGAGACAGAGCATGAACAGGGGAGGGGCAGAGAGAGAGGGAGACAGAGAATCGGAAGCAGGCTCCAGGCTCCGAGCCATCAGCCCAGAGCGCAAAGCAGGGCTTGAACTCACGGACCGCCATATTGTGACCTGAGTCGAAGTCAGACGCTTAACCCACTGAGCCACCCAGGCGCCCCTTCTGAAAATTTAATTTAAAGCACCATAAAGATTCACAATTTTACTGTGACAGAAATGGAAATATTTGGAAGCCACCTTTGTTTTACTCTCTTGACATAACCCTTTTTAAGATAGGAAATTACCGATTAAATTTCCAGTTTGCATTTTCAGAAAGGAGAGTGAAGATAATGGAGAAAAAAATAACCGTTTCATAACTCTAAATTATACCCCACTATAGCTTGGTATTTCAGATATTGTTTGTATGGCTGTGTACTTCCTGAAAGGATGCTGAATGCAAAAAGAAACATTTCTTCTTATAATTTGACAGAATGTTTCCAAAAGCAACCTTTCCAGTTTCTAGGGGGTGTGTTCCTCCTTTTAGTAACTCATTGATTCTGAAAGGTTATTTGAGAAACAAGGAACATAATCCAATATTGGGAGAGATAAAGACCACTTTCCATGAAAAGATTTGGCTGTCACCATATATAAGATGTTTTTAGGCATGCTGGAATCATATGGTTAAGTTTTACCTTGTTTCCATTGTGATTTTACTTAGAGACTTCTCATATAGTAGCTGTTTGAAATAGCTGCTTTGTAATTGGAAATGTAGGCACTTAGGCCTTTTAAAAATGCTAAAGAACTTTAATTTGTAGTTTGTGAAATAGTGCTTGTAATGATCATTAATGTTTTATAACTTGAGGAGAAATCACAAACCAGAAACTGCAAGATTCAGTAAAATATAATTAAAGACCTCAAGCTATAGTCATTTAATGGAGGTAAAAATTGTAAAGAACTCTCATTTCTATAAGCGATATTCTGCAAAACACTGAATTTACCAAGGGTTTCCATTTTGCAGATTGTCTAATGAATTGACAAAGTTAACATCATTTGACCTAATATTTTCTTCCTTGCTTTTGATTCAGCTCTTGATTATTAATTTACCATTTCCTGAATTTTGAAACATGTTACCTTGATAATTCTACAGAATTCCCCACCTCGTGATGATTATCACAAATCTTATGCAGTCAGATGTAAGGGAAGAAGTGATACCATTACTAAATGGTTTAATTTTTAAAAAATTAATGTTTTTTATTTTTGAGAGACAGAGAGAGACAGAGCACAGGTGGGGGAAGGGCAGAGAGAGAGAGGGAAACACAGAATCTGAAGCAGGATCCAGGCTCTGAGCGGTCAGCACAGAGCCTGACCCGGGGCTTGAAACCCACAAACCGCGAGATCGTCACCTGAGCTGATGTCGGATGCTTAACTGACTGAACCAACCAAGCACCCCTTAAATGGTTTATTCTAAACTTTGTACCATTCAATACAAAAAGAAAAAAAAAATTCTTCTCAAGAAATAAAGGCACGATCAAGAGATATCAACACCAGCACTCTTGTCATGTCTGTTTGTCATATTTCACTCTCTGAAAAGGACACACACTATCAGCGTAACTAGATTCCCACTTTGTTTCTAATTTCTATCGCCAGGGGAAAAAAATGTAGACAACACAGTCGTTTAGAGACAAAATTTATCGTTGAGAAGAGGGTGTGAAAGAGTCATTTGAAAGAAGTCGAATATTTTACAGTGATGTAAATATACACTTGTCTTAACAAGTACAAAACCTAGGTCACCTCATTCAGATTACCTACAGACTCTGTTTCAACCACCGTTTTGCCTTTAGGCAATTTGAGAAAAAGGATGCGTCAAATGTGTAAACATTTCAGTGACTGTCCTTCATTTCAGTATCAAACAACTATTTCTCTATCTATCTATCTATCTATCTATCTATCTATCTGTCTATCTATCTATTTTTCCCCCTCAGGTTGTTTTGAAAGTATTTTTTTTTTTTTTTTGTGACTGAGAACAGTTGAAGTAAATTTTAAAAACATATTTTAGTGGCATTCAAGAATAACTGTGGAAGTTCTTCCTTCTAGGAGAAAAAAAATAAAAGCACTTTGAGAAGTTCATACACATTGAAATCACTAATGCATCTTAATATAAATTTCTACTGCAATGAACTATGGCTCTACATGACTATTTTAGATCAAATGTAGGAGTTTCTAATAAATATAAAAGACATCACGCAAATGGTCAGAAAATTATGAATCAATATTTGAATTCCGATATTAAGAATCTCGAAAATCCAATCTCCTGTTCAATTGCTCTGATACTGATTAGAAACAAATATTTGAATTATAGCACTAGAAGCCCCTTCACTGAGTCATAGTAGGCAGATTAAAATGTATCCTTTTTTTTTTTAAGGTAACAAGTTTTGTTAAACTTTTAATTTATGTCTTCTGTTCACGCTTTCATTTTAATAAAGTCTGAAATTTCACAATAAGAAACATGAAGTAAACACAGAATGTATGTGTCAATTATAGCTCAACAAAGCTGGAAGAAAAAAACGACTAAAAACACTACTCATTTCAAAAGATTTTCAGGGGCACCTGGTCAGCTCAGTTGGTTAAGCGTCTGATTTCAGCTCAGGTCATGATCTCGCAGTTCATGAGGTTCATGAGTGCAAGCCCCGCATGGGGCTCTGTGCTGACAGCTCAGAGCCTGGAGCCAACTTCGGATTCTGTGTCTCCCTTTCTCTCTGCTCCTCCCCTGCTGGTGCTCTGTCTCTTTCTCTCAAAAGTAAATAAACATTAAAAATTTTTTTTTCTTTAAAATAAAAAAAAGAAAAGACTTTCAGAGGACTCTTCTCACTTCTCTGATCAATCCAGACAAGCATAGGTGGGGCAACCCTGGGTAGACCACATCCTTTGGACATCATTCAGGCTCTCTATGGCTGTGTGTGCTCTACCCAAGATAATAAAAATGATGAATTGTGGTATTTTGTGTCTATCATTATTGCCCTAGGTATTTATAAACTAGAGTTTTTTGTGGAGTTATATCTTTAGTTAGGTAGGAAAGTGCTGTCATTGTAGAATATTCATGAACATACATTAAACATGCACAACTTTGGGGAAGGAACAGAGTTGAGGCTCTGTGGTAGGTTCCCAAAGATGTGCATAATCTAATCCCCAGAACCTGGAAATATGTTACCATGACAAAGGCTTTGGCAGAAGTGATTTAATTAAGCACCTTGAAAGGGGAGGTCAGTTGGGATTATTTGGGTGGGTCCAATGTAATAATAAAGTTCTCAGAAGTGGAAGATAGAACTGATGCCACAGAAATACAGAGGATTATAAGAAAATATTATGAAAACTCAGGTCATGTTTTCACGGTTCATGACCGGACTCTATGCTGACAGCTCAGAGCCTGGAGCATACTTTGGATTCTGTCTCCCTTTCTCTCTGTCCCTTCCTTGCTCACACTGTCTCTCAATCTCTCTCTCTCTCTCTCTCTCTCTCTCTCTCTCAAAAATGAGTAACCATTAAAAAAAAAAAAAAGAAATGGATAAATTCCTAGAAACATATAACCTTCCAAAACTGAATCAGGAAGAAATAGCAATTTTGAACAGACTGATTACTAAAAATGAAATTGAATCAGTAATCAAAAAACTCCCAACAAACAAAGGCCCATGGCCAGACAGTGGCCCAGCTAAATTCTACCAAACAGCTAAAGAAGAGTTAATACCTACTCTTCTCAAACAATTCCAAAGAATAGAGGAAGGAGGAAAATTCCAATTCATTCCATGAGGCCAGCACTATCTTGATACCAAAGCCAAAGACACTCCAAAAAAGGAAAACCAGAGACCATATCTCTTATCAACGTAGAAGCAAAAGTCCTCAACAAAATATTAGCAAATTGAATCCAACAGTACATTAAGAAAAGGCGGAGGATGGAGACGGAAAGGTCAGTCAGGGAAGAAGACAGGATGATAGACGCAAGGTCAGGAGATGTGATGGGAGAAGGATTCCATCTTTTGTTGCTGGCTCTGAAGATGGAGGTCTACAGAGGACCACAAGCCAGGGGTGGTTTCTAGAATCTATAAAAGGCAAAGCTATGGGTTCCGCCTTGCAGTCTGAGGAAAGGAGCCTAGCTTGGCTGACACTTTGATTTTTTGCCCAGGGAGACCTGTGTCAGACTTCTGACCTACTGAACTGTGAGAGAATATATTTGTGTTGTTTTGAGCCACGAAATTTGTGGGAATGAGAAGCAATAGAAATCGAACACAGGATTCAAAATGAACAGTTTAGAGAGAAGACCAATTAGTGGTTGAAAAGTTAGAGGCAGTGAATAGTAATGTAAGGAAGCAGAGGACTTTGGGAAGTGGAGAGCAATGGCATAAAACAGGCAGAGCAGTGGTGCAAGAGGCAAAAGTATGCCAACATTTGGGGACTAAAAGCGCTTGAAATGACTGTGCCAAACACTAAACCAGAAGAGGCATGAACCTGGGAAGGTAATTAGGAACCAGAGTATTAGTCTTCTAGTGAAGGTAATAGGTGGGGCTGGAACAACTCTGGATGCAAAGGAAAAGTCAAAAGCCCATTGAAGTAACTTAGATTATAGCTCATGTCTACAGGACAACTGTAGCGAGGACGAAAAGAAGTCTGTGGGTTTGAGAAATGCTTAGGAGGTAGATTAGGCTGATAAGTGGAGGAAGATCAAAGAATCAAGGATAAAACCCAGGTCTCTTGCTTGAACAACCAAGTCACTTATTGAAAGATGGCCTAGAGAGGGGACCAATCTTGTGAAAGAAACAGTATGAGTTCCATTGTGGAAACATCGAAGTTGACAGGTGCATGAACCATTTAAATGGAGAGGAACATTGTGAATTCGGGTTAGGTTTATGAGTGAGTTTGGGGCTGTTGGTACACTGTGAGAATTCCTAGTATATGGATGATGCTGACTCTCTGAGAATGAAAAAAAAATGGAGAGTTATTGTGCCTACACCAACATGTGAGAAACCAAGACATGGCATTTGGAAGGTAATAGAAGAATACAGACAGCAGGTGCTGGTACACAAAAAAACAAGGCTGATTCGTGGGTTTGTAGCATTTACCGGTTTCTCTGGGATAAACATTCCCACCATAATTTATATGTGAGCTACCAATGTTACATCCCTGTGCAGTTGGGAAGAGAAACACATAATTGGCGCTCTTGAATCAGTGTGAGCTGATTCCGTTGTATCACTAAGAAGCTTGGAAGGAGAAACAGAGAATTGAGAAGCAGGAGTAATGAGAAACTACAAGGAGTGAATGTGGCAATTCCCTTAGAGACTTTGATTATGATAGGAGGAGAAAGATGGAGACTGCAGGATACACATTGTTTTGTTTTTGGTTAGAGGAAGAACAGAGTAGATTTGAGTAATAGGTAGCCAGCAGAGAGGACAGGAAATGGGTGGTTGAAAAGCGGGGTCTCTAAGGAGCTGAATATGTGTATGAGGACTTGGAGGAGGGGGGGATATCCCATGGGATCTTACGGATAAGATGAAACTTTTGGACAGTAAGCTCTTCTCTTACAACAGCAGAGAGCAGGAAGGGGTAAGTTGAGTTTATATGTTTATGTGCTGGAATTACAGTAGTTATTCTCTGATACATTTTACAGTGTAATGAATCAAACAAAATTTGACGCTGATGGAAAGGTGATGAAGATTGGAACTTTAAAGCGATTCCAAATAGGGAACAAACATTTCTGGGAAGTGTTTCTTTTGTTGAGGTCAGTGACCATGGATTGATACAGGCACAAGTCTATCTGGCAGTGAGATATTCTCCAGAAGCTCCCAGAAATGCAGATGTAAATCCCAAATGAGGCAACTATACTTGAACAGCATTGGCCTTTGTGAGATGGAGTGGCAGAGGTCCAGTGGGGCAAGAAATTGTGTAGAGGAGCTCTAGTAAAGGGATGAGGTGTGGGAATTTTGCTCTATAGGAAAAGAAGTAAAGATAGGTAAGGGCTGCTAAGTACAAAGAAAGTAGGGGTAGTAAGAAAACCAAGTAGGTAAAAATATAGCATAAAATGAGAATATCTGATAAATAAGACTGGGAAGAATGGAAATTGTGGGAAGACAGGTATAGGTCTAGATTATAGAGACAGAGTTAACTTGAAAGCCATAGCTAGACACAGACCATGTGAATTGAAGACTGTATAGAGAACAAAGGCAATAGGAGATGAGATCACAGGACTGCAAGGTCAGGGTTATGTATTGGCCATTAATGTGGACATTGACGTCACTGACAATAATGCCAGAAATTAAAGGCAAAGACCATTGGCTTTCAATGATATGGATGATAGTGTTAAGCGGGGGAGGGTACAGGCTGTTGTATGAGTAACAGGGGTCTGAAAGCAGCGAGCATTTGACTTGGGTTGGGGAGGAATGACTGGAAAGAGCAGTGGCTGGTAAGAGAAGCTTGGTCTTTCTATCATTTATGGGGAATGCTAAAGCTTTAATTGATAATTTTGGGGTGGGAGTGAGGATGGGAATCAGATTCTGGTTAACTCTACACAATGAATATACTGTTTTCACTGGAGCAGGAGCCTAACTGCTGTTTTCTGAAATGCAAATCTTAGAATTTTCTTAGGCATGTTCTCCTTGTCAGAAGACTTACCTGGTAATTTTAGGTTTGGAACAATCTCAATGGATTAATGCGTATAAAATGCGAACACCTTATGAGAACAGGGTAATAATACATATACATACACTTGTGTTATTATTTATTTTATCATTTGAATAAGTGAATTGATCTGTTGCTTTGTGATGAGATACTTTGAGGGAAAGGGGAGAGGTAGGAGTTCAAAGGCATTTAAGGCATCGGTGCAGAGAAGGATGGGAGGCAAAATGCTAGCGAAGGAGAGGAATTGCTAAGAACATATTTAAGAGTAATATAATCTTACTTCTAAACTTCCAGCTCTTATATAAGCCTTAGGTAGGCGAGAATGAGCAGAGATGCTCAAAGACTGGATACTGACTTTCCTTCCTAGTTATTTCTAAATAGGGCCTCTGCCCCTCTTAACATTTAATATCTCCACTTCAGTTGGCTACTAAACGGGCACATTGTTTCTATTAAAGCTATACTCTGTTTGTCTCTTCAAAAGTATACCTCCCTATTTTGTTATTGCCTGTTTATCATTGTCCTCCAGAAAAACTGGCACCTACATTAATACCAAATGAATTCATAATGTGTAAAAGCTATCCAAAAAGTCAGCAAATTAATAACATTGATTATAAAAGGTGTTACTTTTAAGAAGCATTTGTTTGAGATGATTGTCAATGCGCTCCTTCCTTTATTTAAATTTTATGAGCTGCTGAATTTAATACAGCATAGTGGGGGAAAAAGTGAACTATTAAGTAAAATCAATTAGGTAAAGAATCTCTTACCTTCTACCCGGTGAAAATGATTTTCAGAATTCAGATGACACTTTAATTCCTTCCTACCTCAGGTAGTTTATGTCCTGTGCCTTTTATGATAACCCATCCAATTTCACGACTGATGGAGACAACCCGGAGATACGGGGAATCACGCACGTCCATGGACTTGTACGGTCGTATGCGTGGTGGTGCACATCCAGAATACTGTGTCTTTGAAAGGGAGAGGCCTTTATGCTCTATTGAAAAGAAAAATGTGGAATGTGTTCAGGACACAGGAACACAAGAAAAGGAGACATAAGTTTAAAGAACTTTATATTTTAAACACATTATTTTTATCAAGCTTAAAAAGCCCAAGAAATAGAACCTAACTCACCCTTAATAAACTATACTTCCATGATTTGGGATTGTATTTTTTAAATGATGGATTGATTTCATTTTTTTTAAGTTGAAAGCCACCTCGAGTTTCAAAATAATCTCATTTCATAAAACCAAGCATATGCAACACTCAGAGTAGCTAGCACGAAAGAAACGATTAATGTTACTGTTGTCATTATGATTATGATTATTTACAACACAAAACAAATATTCGTAGAACTGTGTGCCTAATGGCATAACTGAATGTTGAATAATGGGGAAGTTAATAAGAATATATATTTTAAAAACTTACAATATTTTAATGTGCTTAGAGCGATCCTCTCAAATTTGCATATTGCCCTTCAAGCTATGCAACTTTAATTTTTACTTTTTAATGTATTTGCCTTCCTGCCCAAATAACTTGGTAAATCCCTGGAAGGAAAATAATGTATGCTTTATTCCTGTTTCTGATGTCAGTATCTGCTTTAACACATGGCACATAAGTGAGACTCCATATACTTCGCATCACTATCACTATTTGGTTGGATAGAGGTCTTCCAGATAAAGGGAAATTTGGAAAGGGTAGCCTCTGAAGTATTTACTATCATGTAAAAATAAATGTGAGGTGAAATTGTAATAGTATTTGCGTCTTAGAGACAAAACATAATAATCACAAGACTCTTTCCATTCCTTTAGGACATTTCTGCAGAGTGAGTGTCTTCTAGGCATTTAAAATCTCTTTTATTGTTTGTTTGTTTGTTTGTTTATTTATTTATTTATTAATTTTATTTATTTTTGAGAGAGAGACAGAGAGGGAGAGAGACTGAGAGAAAGAGAGCTGGGCAGAGAGAGAGTGAGAGAGAGAATCTCTCACAACCGTGAGATCATGACCTGAGCCAAAATCAAGAGTTGGACACTTAACCAACTGAGCCACCCAGGGGTCCTGAAATCTCTTTTAAACAAGTCCCTTTCCTTACTCTTTCACATACATCAGAGTTCTTAGTAAATTACAGAATCCATTCTGACTACTTTTAATAGAAAATATGTTTTGAAAGCATTTTTTAATACAGTGGCATGTTTAAGGAGTTGATATTTCTTTTACCATATGACATGATTATTTTCAATAATTGTGAGATGAGATAAATATCAACTATGGCCAGAGAAAAATGCAGACAAACTTTTTTTGTTGACTTTTCAATATATAATAATACCAATAAATTTTTTTTCTTAAATCACAATTTGAAAAATAAATAGAGGTGCCTGGGTGGCTCAGTCAGTTGAGCATCGGACTTTGGCTCAGGACGTAATCTCACAGTTCACAAGTTTGAGCACCTCATTGGGCTCTGTGCTGACAGCTCAGAGCCTGGAGCTGCTTCAGATTCTGTGACTCCCTCTCACTCTGCCCGTCCCCTGCACATGCTCCGTCTATCTCAAAAAAATAAATAAACATTAAAAACAATTAAATATATATTGCTATATAAAAAGGAAAAAGTGATACTTTTAAAATACATGAATACATTTCTTTAAAAATTGAAAATTGATTTTCTATATATTAATTTCTCATAATAATGGATAATATTATACTTTCTGTTTGTCGACTTTAACTTGGGAAAATTGGTCAATGACTTCACAGAAATGGATTTTCTTTGTATATACATGTTCAGCAAGTAGTATATCAGGTCAGTCTAACTTCACTTATAATTGATTGGAGAACTTTTTTTTTAATTTTGAAATTTTCACAATAATAGGTACACAAATAATATGTGTATTTTTAAGTATGAAGTTTTAGAGCCTTGGCACCTGAAATAGACCAAACTACTTAAGGTCACTTTCACCTCTGACAGAGAAATTGCACATTGCTGGCTTTTTACAGAGGAGAATTAAGTTAGGGTGCCTGGACCTAGGAGGATTTATACAAGTAAACTGTTTCATATTTACAATAAATATAAATACAGTAAAAATAAAATACAGTATCGATAGAAGTTTCTTCAGAGATTTTGTTACATTTTTGTTGACTGAAACAAAAGGATCTCACTATGTTCATTTAAATTAAATTAAACTAAATTAAATTATAAATTAAATTTACTATAAATTAAATTTGACTATAAATTAAAATTAATTTGTAGTATAATCTGAGATCAGAAAGCGCAAGGTTCAAACCCTTCGTTTGGTTGGACCACATCGTTTTTATGTTAAGACGAATCCCGTAATCTCAGTGAAGCTCACTTTCTTCATCTGCAAAATTGGGGTTTTCAGTATCGACTGACCTCTATCTAAAATACTTAGGCCAATGGGGCGCCTGGGTGGCTCAGTCGGTTGGGTGTCCGATGTCCGTGAGTTCAAGCCCCGCATCGGGCTCTGTGCTGACAGCTTGGAGCCTCGAGCCTGTTTCGGATTCTGTGTCTCCCTTTCTCTGACCCTCCCCCGTTCATGCTGTGTCTCAAAAATAAATAAAGGTAAAAAAAATTAAAAAAAAAATAAAATACTTAGGCCAAGATAAGAAAAGCACGTATGTGATACTAGGTAAATAACTGTTGAATAACGTTTGCTTGTCCTTGTGGTTTGTATTCAATTTTTGCTCATGAAAAACAACAAAATACTAGAAATATTTCTTCTCATGATCATGTTCACACTGAGCAGATAACACATTGGAAGGAGAGTTCAAGGGATTGACTGATGCTTGTTTAAACACATATACACTCACACAGAAGCCTAACAGTCAACCTGCACACCGGCACCCTGTGGGCTGACCTGTGGTTTAGGATATTGGTTGTCTCTATCATGCTTGGAGTTACCAGTGCCACTGGAGGACTGTTTACAGCAATCCCAAAGAAGCAAAGCTTTTAGGAATAGATTTATTTACAGATGGCTCTATAGTTTTACTATATTTCTCTATGTAATACATAATCCGTGTACTTTAAGGACAGATTGGTTGGGGGGCTGGATGATGAAAAGAATAAAACAGAGGAAAGGTGTTTTCCATGATAACCAACTAGCATCTCCTTACTTCAAAAAGAGTAATCATATTTTCGTCTTCCTTTTTGGAATTTCGGCCACCTGAAGAAAGGCAGAGTACCTACAATCATAATTTTGGAAGTTTAAAAAGGAGGGACCAAGTGTCAAAAGTGATTCAGAATATTTTCTCTCATAATTGTAGGGGAAAACGATTTGCTTATTCCAACATTCTATTCTCATTGAGTATTAAAACCAGAGCCTGCATAACGATTTTTAACTACCTGGGTTTAAGTGGTCTGGGAAGGTGGAATGGTTACCTCTTTCCATTTACAGTAAAACGTTGGTTTGTGAGCATAATTCGTTCTGGAAACATGCTTACAATCCAAAGGATTTGTATATCAAAGCAAATTTCAAGATGCAGGGGCTCAGTTGGGATCATGTGATGCTTCGCATCACATACTCCTCATACTGCGAGACATCACTCGTTTATCAAGTTAAAATTTATTAGAAATGTTTGCTTGTCTTGCGGAACGCTTGTGGAACAAGTTACTCGCAATCCAAGGTTTTACTGTATCTTCTTTTTCATTCAGGCAAATTACAGCTGTTCAGATACAGTAATTCCCACAAGAAGTTTTCTTTGGTGAGTTACCAAACACACAGAAACCCAAATGACTCAGTTAATAACGCATGTCAAAAGTATCAAACAACAACAAAAAAATGTCCCTTCGGTCTCTAATCCTTTTTAGTTAAAGATATACATTTAGCATTAAACACAACACACAACAGAGTATCAGCCTTCTAAAAGATTTTTGTTTGGATTCTTCAAGTTGTCCTCGGGAGGGTGTGAAAGGCCCCTGGGCAATGTTTTTTACCAGATTGTGTTTTGTTAACACTCCTGAACTTATTCTATGAATAATTAGCCGTACTGGAATTCTAGAAATACTGTTCTTCTGTTGTCAACTATTTTTCCTGGGAAGACCTCAGAAATTACATTGAGCAACACGGGAAGGATACAACACAAGACTAAGCTATGTGACTCCAAAGTGAAATCTGATGCACAAAAGGTAATGTGAATACATACAGCAAGCAGCTGGATCTTTCAACCAAAGCACTTAACCCACGGTGTCTCTGGTGGATTGGACTTCTTTGCAGCGTGGAGGCATCAGGGAAGTTCTTCCGATGGGGGCTCATCGCTTCAAGCACGAAGGGTCCGGGAAGCAGAGAAGAAAAGTAGCAGCATCTTTTATGAACCAGCTTTGGAAGTTTTACAGTGTTACTTCTGCTAAGCTCTGATTTTATCTATTGAGTCACGAAGTCTGGCCAGAGGGAAGTCAGAGGGAGGGGATGTAGACACCACATCTGAATGGAGGAATGAGTTGTCAAAGGATTTGTGGGTATGTTTTAAAACTGCTACAGGCAAAATATATACCGGCAAATGGTCATGAGGCATGCTAAATTAATTTGCACTATCGAATTTATAATTTGAGTAAGAAGCCAACCATGGCAGCAGCATAAACATACAGATTGGTACACATGGAGATGGCATTCCAATTAATTCATTACTTGATCAGATTCTCCTTGGTGGAGATATGATAGGTCAGATAATAGTTCAGAGAAGAGGACAAGAAACTCTGAATATGGATAAATCAAAGGATCTGTCAACAAAGTTTTAAGGGATGTTAAGATTTTTGACATGAAACAAAGTTTCCTCATTGAATAGGGTAGGGAAAGTGAGAGAATTGAGTCCTTACCCAATTCACAGTGGAGTAAACCAGCTACCTTTCAAAGAACCTGCCTCTTAATAGAGTTAATTTACAACCACGATTTAGTGATCATTGTGAAATTAATTTTGTTCATTTGAATTCGTTTTGTAGGTTGTACTCATTTATTTTTTTTTTTTTATTATTAAAAGGTTTTATAAATGTGTAAGAACTTTAAAAACTTACCAGGTTTGTGGTGGTACCTTTTAAATTGGCATTATAATAACAGTAATTTACATTACAAAAAGACATTGAAGAAATTATTTAAACTGCATACAGGAGAACTGAACAATTATGGTAAACATTGTTGCTTTCAATATGGTCTGTGTGAAAATGTCATTTAAAAAGTATGTGGGGACACCAGTGTGGCTCAGTCCATTAAGCATCTGACTTCGGCTCAGGTCATGATCTCATGTTTCTGAGTTGGAGCCCCAGGTCAAGCTCTGTGCTGACAGCTAGGAGCCTGGAGCCTGCTAGGGATTCTGTCTCCCTCTCCCTCTGTCCCTCCCCTGTCTTTGGTCTCTCTCTCTGTCTCAAAAATAAATGAATATTTAAAAGGAAAAAAAAATATGTGAATTGGCTTTTATATTGGAAACAGGAAAAAATCAAAATCTTCTTAGTTTAAAAACAAACAAAGACCAGGTTTTGAAACCCTGGCCAGATTATTTAGTACATGTCTCTTAACTTTTAGGAGGTGTTCATTTAAACCATGCCAACAATATAAAATATTTTAAAACTATCTCCACCAAAATATATTCTCTTCAGTTCTACAAAGTGACATCATTATGCAGTAATATTTAAAATTCATAAAAGAAAGTACTTGATTAGAAATTGCAAGATACAGATTTCTTTATATTAATGAAAGAAAGTTCCCTAGAATATTTCAGCTTCTTCCTGATATTTAACTTCAATAATTTTTCAAAGATGCTTTTTAGAATTAGTTAAAACTAAGTTAGCTCTTAAATCCAGTCTTCTATGTATCTGTCTATAGTTTTTCTATTTCTAAAAATTACCAAGACTG
The DNA here is from genome assembly GCF_014898765.1 of Herpailurus yagouaroundi. NCBI lineage: Eukaryota > Metazoa > Chordata > Mammalia > Carnivora > Felidae > Herpailurus > Herpailurus yagouaroundi. Next base: position 24,600,118 of record NW_024412412.1, on the reverse strand, counting down.
ATGGATTTGCCTTAACTGGAAACACAAAGTCATGTTTTAAGTATTTTTTTGTATCTCCTCAAGTTTGGGACATTGAAACTAACATAAACATTTTATGGAAACATTGTGAATTACTTTTGGGCTGAAACTAGGCTAGATGTATACTTGAGAAAAGATGATAATGATGATGTAAAGTAAAACTGCCATATGGATCCTTAAAAGCCACCATGTAACTTTGGCTAGATGTGTACAGAAAACAACCCTTATGAAAACACTGATCTAATTCAGTCTCTGCCCCCCACCCCCCAAATTTTAGTTGGGAAAGTGTTCAGATGAGAGAAAAACAGTCCTGTGAACGTTTCCTGACTCTATTTTGAAAGTTTTGTATGCTTGAAGTTTATAAACATACACATTTCTATTACTATGGTTTTATAAAGTAAGACTTTTTAGTTTCTCAGAATCAAATGGAAGGGTATACTTGCTTATATCTAATGATTCCTCTGATTGATAATATTTGCTTAAAAGACCATGGTTTAATTTTTTTATACATTTCTTTTAGTAACGGTTCTGTTGTTAGGACAATAGCCACCAGAGGGCAGTAAATATGCCTGTAATACCAACTAAGGCGTCCTGTCTCAAGTATTTTTTTATTGTGTAGTTTTTGCATAGCTTATATTTCAAATTTTTTTAAATTTTTAAAATTTTTAAATATTTTATACCATGCAATAATTTTATTTATTAAAATGTTTTTAATGTTTATTTATTTTTGAGAGAGATTGACAGAGCACAAGCAGTAGAGGGGCAGAGAGAAAAGGAGACAGAATCAGAAGCAGACTCCAGTCTCTGGAGCTGCTGAGCTGTCAGCGCATAGCCAAACACAGGACTCGAACCCAGGAATGGTGTGATCATGACCTAAGCCAAAGTCCAACGCTTCACCGACTGAGCCACACAGGCGCTCCTATGAAGTTCTAAATAGCAAACAATCTCAGTTAAACGAGGGCTATTCTGCCGTTAGTTATGGGCTGAGCTGTGTCCCCTAAAAACTGTTATGTTGAAGCCTTAACCCCCAGTACCTCAAAATGTAACCATACTTGGAATTAGGGTCTTTAAAAGGGTAATTAAGTTAACACAAAGTCATTAGGGTAGGCTGTAATCCAATCTGACCATGAGAAGAGGAAGTTTGGAAATAGGCCCAGAGGAAAGACCATAGGAAGACCCGGGGAGAAAACAAATGTCTACCAGCCAAGGAGAAAGGCCTCCACTGAACCCAGCCCTGCCAACAGCTTGATCTCAGGCTTCCAGCCTCCAGAATTGTGAGAAAATAAATTTCTGTTGGTTAAGCCATCCAATCTGTGGTGCTTTTTTTTTTTTTTTTAAGTTTGTTTATTTATTGAGAGACACAGAGAGAGAGAAAGAGAGCGAGCATGGGGGAGGGTCAGAGAGAGAGGGAGAGAGTCCCAAGCGGGCTCTGCAATGTGAGTATGGAGTCAGATGCAGGGCTCGATCCCAGGACCCTGGGCTCATGACCTGAGCCAAAATCAAGTGTCAGACGCTTAACTGACTGGGCCACACAGGTGCCCAGGTGGTATGTTTTTATGTCAGCCCAAGATGACTAGTACAATATATTTTCCACAAAGAACAACAATGATACCAAGGCTCTATTTCACCGACATATGCCCTACTTCTCAACACTATCCTATCTTCTAACTACCTATAAAGGTAGTGTGGGTAGTACCAGTTTGTCTCCTAGTATCCAAAGTCTAACCAAGAAAACAAATTGGACCGATGACATAAAAGTAATAACATTGAAAAGGAGGGGGGGGGGAGTGTTTACATGAACAATGTTGAACCGGATGTGTCTTAATCATAGTTTCAGTGGAGGTCTCCAGGCAATAGCTGATGCATTTCAAGTGAGGGGGACAGCCCCCTGCAGAACTGTCCAAGAGGTTTCCTAACTGGTCGTGCTATCACAGCTGAACACCGACGTACGGCCTATGCAATAATTTGGAGAAAAAAACCCAGGAATTTGAAGAAGACTTTGGAGAACTCTGTCTGTGTGCTGAGTGTCAGACCCCTTCACCGGCAGACTCAGGAGAGAGACTTAATGAGGCCGCTCAGAAAGTTTGATGCATGTCCCTGGAGCTTGGAGGACACACTAAACTGATGTCTCATTCATGTCTCAGAAATCTGAAGGGTGAAAAGTTATGATTGGTTAGTTGTTCTGATGGCAGAAGGAAAGAGTTTCCTGTTAATCTAGAGTGTGATGGTGCAAAGGATTCTTTGGTCTTTCCTATGCACTTGATGAGGGCCATATATGCGAAAAACGTGGAGTAGAATTGTCTTATTTTCTCTATAAGGGGAGAGCCTTGAGAAGCAAAAGTCCTCAGCTGAAAAAAAAAAAAAAAAAAAGAAAAGAAAATTAAAAGGACCATCAGATATCTAGGCTCTGAGAAGGTAAGTGCATGTGGCCAACTGGAACAAATACACACTTGCACGGCTCAAGAAGATTCCAAATGACTGATCTCCCAGAGGAGAAGCATGTCTTGAAACCTAGAGGTCTAGAGGGCACCAGTGTAGACCACGCTAACATCCAAATAAACCAAATGAGAAATGCTCACCATGAGAAAGGAGTAAGAAGGACAAATTAACGGAATCTGTTCTTCTTTTCCTTATCATGAACATGCGATGTGTTGAAATGAAGTTGCAATTGACTAGTTATTACACTGACTTGAACATTCTAATCACAGTGACTTAAAGCGCCGTGTACCTACCTTAGTCTTCATTCAGAGGGTGAGGAAATGGGGTAACCACCTGAATTTGTTTTCTGGTTATACTCTACTAGTCTTCCTTCCTCAATAGGATAGTTAGTACAATTTATGATATTTATGCAAAAAGTAATTTATAGCAATCCAAATCTTGAAGTCAGAACCCTCAGACACATAAATTTAACAATATTGTAATGAATTAGGATAGACAGTATTCAGTCTAAAAAATCAGTGCCTCGTATGACATTGAGCTTATACATTAGTATAATGCATACTTGAAATAATTTTTATTATCTGAGCTAGGAAAATCTCTTCATTAGAAAATACATCCTTAGGTTTCATTTTGTAACATGCTTACAGCATATTGAGCTTAGAGAGGAATTGTTCATTTAAGGTTCATTTAAAAGTGTCAGACAGTACCATAATTTAGCACTTTTCCCCCCTGACTGCCAATTTCTACTTGGCATCGTGCATCAGGCTGAATAACACAGGTTTTTGGAGACTGCCATTGGTTTCTGCATGTCTCATGGGCACGAATAACAACTTTTCAAGAGCACCGTTCTTCCCAGAGGGTGTAAATAAAAGGCCATCTGATTTGAATTGCTTTAAAAAATAGCTCATTGTGGGGTGCCTGGGTGGCTCAGTCGGTTAAGTGTCCGATTTCAGCTCAGGTCATGATCTCGCGGTTCATGAGTTTGAGCCCTGCATCCAGCTCTCTGCTGACTGCTAAAAGCCTGGAGCCTACTTTGGATTTTGTGTCTCCCTCTCTCTCTGCCCCTCCTCCACTTGTGCTGTGTCTCTCAAGAATAAATAAAAGCATTTAAAAAATATTTTAAAAATACCTCATTACAAATACATCTGATTTATCCTGCCTGCTCATTTAGTCACTATTAGCCATAGCAAATCATAACTGTTGACCACTATTCATTTCCTAATCAGGCCTATTGAACATTAATCAAAAAGCGATTTTTCATTTTATGGTCAGCCATCAATTTTAGAGCTATAGAGAATTTGAAAAGCAGAAGATAAAGAAATCAAAGTAACAATTTCCCTGGGGAAAGATTTGCATATAGCAAGACAAGTCAAAGCTTCGAGCAATACCCCGTGTGAGTGCTGTTTGTAAAAATCCACCATTTATGGAACCCTTGCCCTATGTTAGGCATAAAGCTGATACTATTATTATTTTCATTGTCCAGGTGAGAAAAAAGTGGCGGGGGGATTTACTAACTTAGTCTTATGGGGAGTGAGTGTCCGAGGTGGGCTCAAGTGTAACCGTTGTCTGACGTGAAAGCTTACGTACTCGGACACAGCACTACTCTGACTCTCTTGAAGTGCTTTCCATTTAGAATCTCAACCTCTGTATGGATGGTTGGACAGAACTTAAAAGATAATAACAATAATTTACCAGCAATTCTGAAGGTTATGTAATTTTCCTCTTAATTCTTAAATTAAGAGGTTTTAAATAACAAAGGCTTACCATGCCAAACTGAATTTTAATGATCTTCCACCTGACTGTCTAGGAAGACACTATCTAGGATTGCTTGGTCAACTCTGTGGTAACAGAGATAAAGCTGCTTAGTGAGTTGTCTTCATTTTCAGAACAAAGACAATTCCTGCCGCCATGTTTACCTTCCAGCCAGGAGGCTGAAGGAAAGAGAAACAGAGGGCACGCCCCTTCTTTACAACACCTGGAAGTTGCCTGTATTTCTCTTTTTTTTTTAATTGAGATACAATTCACATAACATAAAACTTACATTTAAAAATTGTAAAATGTATCATAAAGTGGTTTTCGGTATACGTACAGAGTTGTGCATCATCACCACTCTATTTTTGTCATCGCCCACCCAAAACGATTATCTCTGTCCCCTGGCAACCAAATTATTGCTTTTATTTCTTTGTCTTCTGCTTTTTTTTTTTTTAATAGCTCGAAGATTGATAAATTTACTTTCTTTTTCTATAGGTTTGCTTACCTTGGACATTTCATATAAATGGACTTCTACAGTACACGGCCTTTTGTGACTTCTTTCTTTCACTTAGCCTAATATTTTCAAGGTTCATCTATGTTGTAGTATGTATCAGGACCTTATTTCTTTTTATTGCAGAATAATATTTCATTATATGGAAGTGCCTGCATTTTATTTACCCATTCATCAGCCGATGGGCATTGGATTGCTTTCACTCTTTGGCTATTATGAATAATGTTGCTTTGAACACACATGTGCAGCTTTTGTGTAGACATGTTTTCAGTTCTCTCAGATACAGACAGAATAGTGGAATTGCTTGGCCATATGGTAAACTCATGTTTAGCTTTTTGGAGACTTCATATTACTTTTTTCCCCATATATCTTTGACCAAGTCTTTGTCATAATGATATTGGGGACACTGAGAAAGTTGAGAAATATAGTCTAAATTATGGCCACTCTTGCTCAGCTAAAAGTCTGTTAATAATCTAGTAATAAATCTAATTATCAATTATCCTCAGATAAGGAAAGGATAGGTATTTGGAGTCAAATAGTCTTTACCATAATGCATCTTTTTGACCACACAAATAACAATATATTCTTTTCTTCCCATGCAAAGAACACAGTCACTACTCCCCAAGAAAGACAATCCAAATTTCTGCCATCTTCAACTAAAAGTCTTGGATATTTGAGAGACGTGGTCCTCCAAGTGTATCCCCTCTAAATTAAATGACACTTATCTGCCCCCCAACACACCCAATATATAATGATGATGGAATAGGAAAACCACATGGTAAGCTACTACTTGGAAAAGGCAAGAATGGAAAATACCAGCAATCAATGATCCATATAAAATATCATGGACTATTGGACAGGAATAGACAAGTCCTGAGTGAGTAGTTGAGTAAATGCCTTGGTTAGGCCATCCCCTGGTTTGCTTCCTGGAAGAATCTATTTTCCTCTATTGTTCTCTGTGATCCCAGATATTGTTGACTGGAAGGTTCTTCCTTGTCAATTAATCTACACAAGTCACACCCAAAGTGAACATAAACAGAATTAGCTATCTGAAAGTAGACTGAGGTGATAAGGAAGTTATCATAATCTGATGTTTAGCTGTTTGATTGGTTCACATTGCTTTTTTGCCTGCGTGGGAGAAATCCTCTGGGCCACAGACTTATCTCTTGCTAAAACCACATTTTCAGAGTCACTTTTTAAAGTTATCTCAATGGGATTTATTAATTCTACAAGACATTAGATGACCAGATTCTTAGTCACCTTAAATTTTAGACTACAGATTGAGAAAATCTCTGGAAAAGAGTCAAATTCCCTTCATTTTCAGCCTACACAATTGGTAGCAGTTAATCTTAGTCATTCTTGTTCAACTTTGTTGAAGGCACCAAGAAATAACGAATATATACCAATTTTGTGATTTTCCCACATAGTTTCTCCAAGCTCAGAGACATGGTCTGCTCCCCAACAGTTGCAGATAATTGCCCAAAATGCTTCCCCATGGCATAATAAGGGCACTAGTTTTCCTTTTTTGCAGTTTCTATTGTTGCAATTGACTTCAGATGATGATTCAAATCAGATTGGTTTTTTTATAACTAAATTTTGTGTTTGTTAGGGTATTCAGTTACTATACTACAGGCCTAAATTTACACTGAATTATCTCTTCCGTATGTGGTCTAGCTATAAGTAGGCAATGATGGGTGGTATAAAAATGACATCATATCATGGATTCAGGTTCATTCTGCATCAGTAATTACTACAGCATTTCTAGGGTATTGCCTTTTATCACATAGTTCAAGATGGCCCATCACCTTGTCTGCATTCCACCGAATGAAATGGTGAAATGTAAGAGAGGAGCGCACACTCAATTTTAATGGTTTGACTCAAAAGTTGCACAAATCAGGGCACCTGGGTGGCTCAGTCAGTTAAGCGTCCCACTTCAGCTCAGGTCATGATCTCATGGCTGGTGAGTTTGAGCCTTGTGTTGGGCTCTATGCTGTGACAGGTCAGAGCCCGGAGCCTGTTTCAGATTCTGTGTCTTCCTCTCTCTCTCTGCCTCCCTCCCGCTTGAGCTCTCTCTCTCAAAAATAAATGAACATTAAAAAAATTAGATAATGACAAATTATTGTCATTCTCTCTCTTAGTCTTTAAGCTTTACTGTCACCCTTTTTTAAAAGAGACATTCCAAGAACGGAAAAAAAATAAACATTCTACACTTAAATATTTCCCTTTGACTTAGTGAGCATATAAGAAATGGAGGAAGAGGGTAAAAACAATAACGATACAATGAAATGAAATGAAATGAAATAAAAACTAGCTCTCCAGAGTTGATTTTAATTCATGCATTGATTAATAAACCAAGTTTCAGATGGAGCAGTGTTATTCCAACTAAGCTCTCAAATATTTATAAGTAAGTCTTTTGTATTTTAGCGACAGAAATTTTGTTTACTTAAGGTTCATCCTTCTTGGCTGGTAACACTTCACCCCAATGCTTTGCTTTTCCTTGCCCATCAGCCTATAAGATCTAATATTAAAAAGAGAATAATGGCATCATTATGAACATTGGCTTTATACATTATGATTTCATTCTATTTGATGATTTGGTACTCAAGTTGAATTTGATAATTTATAGTGGCCAATGTTTTGTTTTGAGAATGAATGTACTTAAGATATCTTTTGGTTGCTTTTAGTAGAGGGTTCATTTGGCTTAAAAATCTAAATCTAATTTCCTTCCTTTTATGTGTGGAAGTAAAAACTGAAACAGGTGTCAGGTGATCTGGATGATTATAGTCCTTATGTCACCCTTTCAACAAATTGTAATGATGAATCATAGAAAAATTCAACTTGCTTTCATTATAATAGTTTTGGGAAACAGTGTATCCTACAAACACCATAGGGTGTATGGCTCCTCGAAGGTCATCATAAGATCTATTAAAAAAAATAATAAACAGATTCTCTTAACACATCCTGACTTGGAATAGATGTATTTTTATATTACAAGTTAGAATTTGGGCCAAGATGCATTCCCAAATGGCTGCCTGTGGGCCACAAATGGCTTGAGGGTACATGCTGTTTGGCCAATACCGTACCTTAAAAATAAGACTGAATTGATTGCTGATGTCTTAAAAATTATATATGTTACATAAAGAATTCATATTTTTCTTTGAAAAATGAAGGTTAAGGCTTGGCCGTGTGAGGTCCCCAATGCCATATGAGCTGAGTAGAGGCTGCCCTCTTAGGGGGCAGTGGGGTACTGTCTCTGGCTCAGGCTTGCTGATACTGGTCTCCTACTGTGGTCAGATATTCCACACGTGGTTGGCTGTGAGACTACTTGATGGACTTGGAAGGCAGAGGAGAGAGTGGAAGGCAAGCAATATTAGCTAAGCCTTGCTCTTTATGGAGATTTCCAACGATGCCCAATCTCATCGTCCACATCCTTTTCAAAAGCTCCCCCCCCCCCCACCATGCTTCTACTTTCCATTGTCCCTTTACCCCAAATGCCTCTTTAGGAGATGCTGCTGTCACATGGATAAAACAGAGCTATTTTCTCAGTGCCTTTGCATTTCTGCTAAAGCTGGAGTCACCTCTAAGGATTGCTGTCCCCTTCCTTATTTAAAGGGACAAAATGTGATTTTCTTTTTATTTAGCAGAACTAGCTTTGACCCAGAAATAGGATTAGACATAGCATGGTTGTAACAAGTGCCGTGATAAACTGTAAGGGAATTTTGGAATTATAGCAAGTAGTGTATTCTTAAGGAAGCTATTAAATCTGACATTTCTAATTCCTGTTGAAATGTTAACTCCATTTACTGAATATAGGTACAAAAATAATGTTCATTATAGTTAAGAATGCAGACATAGAGGGGCGCCTGGGTGGCGCAGTCGGTTAAGCGTCCGACTTCAGCCAGGTCACGATCTCGCGGTCCGTGAGTTCGAGCCCCGCGTCGGGCTCTGGGCTGATGGCTCAGAGCCTGGAGCCTGTTTCCGATTCTGTGTCTCCCTCTCTCTCTGCCCCTCCCCCGTTCATGCTCTGTCTCTCTCTGTCCCAAAAATAAATAAAAACGTTGAGGGAAAAAAAAAAAAAAAAGAATGCAGACATAGAATTTGTATTATGGATACTTGGAATAAATCTAAGAATCCCTGTAGCATGGATTAGACATCTGTATCGTAGAAGGTATTCTCTCGTTACTGCTTTATACAACTAGGTTATAGACCTAGACAGACATGTGGAGTGATATTCATGTATTCTTGAATGTTTCAGAGATACTGATGGGACCAAGGTAACTATATAATCCATCTCCGAAATTTACAGAGAACTGACGTGGAGACTTAATCTCCTCCACATATAAAGCGAAGCTGCTCCACTTGATAAGTTCTAATTTCCTTAGATTTTAATTGTGACTTTCATAAAATGAAAAATATTTTACACGTGGAAGGAGATAGCAGGCAAAAATGAAAATCTGGCAAAAATAAAACAGGCAACTTCTGGAATATGCAACAGTTACAGAACCACGCCCCCTCTTTACTCTGCATCCCAAACAGTCCAGATTGATGCATCAATGCTGCAGGCATCACAGGCAGTGATCCAGCGCCCGCATTATTTACTACAGTGCTCTGCCGGTGGGTACCTGTAAACCTCAAGAGGACACGGACTCTGCTCACAATTGCTGCGTCTTGCTTCTTATGCTGTATTTGTCCCTAGCCTTATCCTTTCATATTTATTTACTCATGCTGAGTTACGTTAGTCTGTAAATTATTTCTCTGGGCTCCAATTCTGCCCAAGTTATTCTGAATTCAGTTATGCTCTCTTAGCTTATCTCTCTCCTTGGGATTTTCTTTCTTTTTCTTTTTGAGCATTTGCAAACTTCATCGTTTTTCCTGCTCACTTTTTCCCCAGTCTTTGAAATAAAAAGTGAGCCAGAGTGGTCTTCATATTGATCCCTGTGGCACCTCACCTGTCACCACTCACAGGCTTGAAGGGCTTGCTCTCTTCAGTCATCTGTCTCTGGGCTGTCCTCCTATGTTACAAATGGTGTCTGTTGACCTTGGGGATTAATCTGCGGTTGGTGATATTTTAAAAAATTCACTGAAGTTCAGGTACTGTAATTCATGACTATGGTTTACTTCAGTCAGACCTGAGATATTATTCCTTCATAAAAAGGCTGGCGTATATGTATTGCAAACTTGTCTACCTGGAAAAAATTATTCTCCTTTTAAGCATTTTTGCTTCACCAGGGTAATTCCATTTTGGTCCATAGCATCACAGGGCATTTATTCTCTCTACCACCCATTCTTCTTTCTGGGGCAATAAAAAGCATTTTGCTACTTTGTTGTTTGGTCCAACATCCTAAGTCGGAATAAAAAGCCTTGGCTTCTAGGTTTGGCTCAGCCGTGTACTGATGACCCGACATTGGGCAAATCCCTTGCCCTCTCTCTATCTCAGTTTCCTTCTCAGTGAAGTGGGCATAATATTAACTGGGCATCCTATTGCACAAGATTTTTTGCAAGGAAAATACCAGGTGTATGGAAAAGGGATTTTAAAGTTGAATGCTCTATACAAGGAAGTTAATAGTGCATTGTCACAGGCTAGCAGGCTACCCGGCACAGGTAGTAGGGCATGAGATAAATATTAAATGTCACATATTCAAGTTATTTATTTTCATGGATTCAAAGAACCAAAGGCAACCTTATGCCATGCCCTCACACATAAGGCCCAGGAAGATTCCCTGTGCTAATAAATGGCAAATCTGGAGAGGATTTAAGACTCCTGACTCCTGGCCTTGCTCACTGAAAGCATACTTTGGACCACTTCTTCTCATCTGTATGTACACACTGTGGATGTGTTTGGCTTTATTAACAGTCACTGTCGATTTTAATGCTCTTCAGTGGGAGAAACGTATTTGCTCCCTTGCGTTGATTCTGGGAACGAAGAACGCAGAGAAAGTAAAATCATTCTACTCATGTAACTTGCCAAGTAATCTCAATGTTTTCTTGAGGTTTTAATTTCTTGTAGCACCCAATCGTTTCTCTTTCCAAATTTCATTATGCCTCAGTCCAAAGTCCTCATGCAAACTTTTGCTAATTCTTAGGGTTGAGGTGCAGTTACGTTCCCTTGGCCTTCTCTGCCTCCTGGGCTCTGGCTTCTCTCTGTGGAGCTTTGCTTCTACACTACCTAAACCCCAAGGTGAGAACTCTTTTACAAAAATAAATCTCCGCTATGAAACATTCATCAGCTTAGAGGACTTTATTGGATAATATTTATGGAGGGGTCAGCTGCTTACAGTAAAGAATCTGCAATATTTGCCAGCTTTTATTTTTCTATTGCTATGTTCTATTTCTTTAGGTTATCTCTGTCTCAGATTATCTCAAGAATTCCAAACACTCTCCTCTGTAATGGGTAGAGTCGCTTAGCTCTCTGTAGGAAAACTTGGCGAAACACAGAGATACAGGTTAAAAGTTGTGGGTTGGTTTATTTCATTAAATTATTTTTCAACACAGTTCCTATGAGAAGCTCTGGCGGTGCTTCTTTGTAAGTGACATTCCTCTGTTTTGACTTACAAACCCATATTTTCTTATGATTATACCAATGCAAGTTGCTAAAGCCTTACAGGCCAAATTGATTGCTTAGGACTTTATGTTGTAACTGAATAGTCAGCATGAACTGTTTCAAGTAATAAAACTTTGACGTTGATTTAATTTGGCAGCTGGACATTTTCAATAAATAATAATTTTCACGTGTGGGTGGCCCCCTTCAAAAAGGTGGGTGCTACCATTTGCTGACATTTGCTGTGTCTTTCTTGTCCACACTTGAAAAGTGTGTCTGCCCCTCAACTTTAAGATTAAAATTCTGGATTTTATGCTAATTGCACTTGGTTGTTGCATGCCCACTTCTGAATCAAATCACTATGATCAAGTGGATAAGGTTATGCTGAGTGATTTAGACTAATAAACGTCCACCGTTGGATCTGAGTAAGAACTCGATTCATCCAAACCCATATGGTTCAATACGGGGGACGTTTACCCCCCCCCCCCCCAGTGAAAATCTTGGGGCTCATACGACATTGAGTAAAAAAACCCAGCAATTATCATCTATCCCATATGAAAATTCTCTCCCCTCAAATCATATGAATCCTAAAATGAGAAAGCCTATTATTTGCATCTGACTTTTAAAAAGATTATATTGATTACCCTCTTTCAGAGTCAGGGACAGCCAGTGTTGAATATCATTAGTTATAAACCAAATCCATTTTTCACCTTTTATAGACTGTGGTGAACATCATGGCTGCTTACTGAATATTGACAGCTCTCTAACTTCAGGGTGCAAAGACCTTGAGACTAGTTCTGGCCAACAGTTCCTTCTTTCTTTCTTTCTTTGCCAGTGAAATTTCAATGGAAGTGAGATTCAGCACTAGGGGGCCAGAGCATATAAATGAAAGACTCTTAAGATGTTTGTTCTTATTGCAGCATCTGGGATAGATCCAGGGAACAACTGTACAAGCTTTGGGGATCTCAAAGTAAGGACAGAGAGAAAATATTGAGCAGAGCTCCCAGTTGACCCATGATGGACGTGGAGAATGGGTAAGAAATAAAAGTGTTCTTTTAAGCCACTGAGAGCTTAACCTGGCCTATTCTAATCTATACATAATGATCAAGTTATAGCCTGGCATACTGTCACCTAGAGATGGCAGGAGCTACGTTTTCCAGTTCACCCTTCTTGTCATAGGAGTATCTATGTTTTTCCCAACAGAATGAAAAGAATGAATGTATTCAACTTCTACACTGCTTGTTTGAAAGCTGTCTGTTTCTCTGGGTTACTGTTTTACTTCAATCCTGGTTTGGAATGGTGATGTCCATGGTAAGTGTGAAAGCCTCATGTTAAGGAAGGCAGAGCCTAGCCCATATCTTTGGTCCATGGGTGACTTAGTTGATCAACAGCAAAATGCAGCCTATTAGATCAGTGCTTCATGTGAGAGAGAAATAAAACTTCTATATTTTTCAAGTCTCTGCATTTTTGGGTGTTTACTGAAGTAGATGATAAAATATATATACACACACACATATTATATATAGTACAATGTATAAAATATATACAATATGTATAATGTATAAATATACAAATTATATAACAAATATATCAATCTGAACATCTAATCAGTCAGCAAAAATTTATATATATAAATTTATACCATATTCCTCTTCAGGGATTGAAAAATAAGCAAAAAATGTGGCCTTTATTTTTACTATCTAATTCATTTTTTCGTGTATATGTTCAATAAAAATTACTAAATTATTACAATGTGGATAGGACATTATATGATGTGAAGAGTGATATTAAGAATACAACGCAGGGAGGGCGCCTGGATGGCTCAGTCGGTTGGGCGTCCGACTGGCTCAGGTCATGATCTCGCGGTCCGTGAGTTCGAGCCCCGCGTCGGGCTATGTGCTGACAGCTCAGAGCCTAGAGCCTGGGGCCTGTTCCAGATTCTGTGTCTCCCTCTCTCTGACCCTCCCCCGTTCATGCTCTGTCTCTCTCTGTCTCAAAAATAAATAAACGTTAAAAAAAAAAAAAGAATACAATGCATGGTACTGTCTAGTACATGCTTATAATTTAATGGGAAAGTTAGGAGACATTAAAATAAAGCCTTTAGAGAAAACGGGGAAGCAGAATAAGGCCAACACACCCTGGAATGGTGAAAGGACCCTGCACTTTGAAGGTAAACAAAAGCAAGATCTGCATTTAGACTATACTACCTGCTAATTGCATGATGCGGGGTAAGTGACTATAAAATGCACAATATTGTTGTTTTGTATGGTCAGTGTGGTTATGAGCAGTCTTATAAGTTACTGCCTAGAAAATTAATGGAAAATAGGAGGCACTCAATTGATGTAGCTTTTATTAATGTTATTTCCAAGTAGTTGGGATAAGCAATGAAATGTCAAAGAAAGGATACATTTGCAAGGGGCAGCAGAAGTACAGTCTGTGTAGCTAAAACTGGGAGGAAAACTGAAGTTTTTAAGTTCCAAATGACTTGCCCCAGGGAAGGAGATCGACAACTGTAGGCAGTCAGTGCGTGGGAGCGCGAGGTGAAGTGCGCGTGGTGGGGATGGGGCATGGGAACAGCAGGAAAGGTTATGTTAGAACAGAGTTGAGGCAGAGGATGGGAATGCATTTTAACTCTTGTCGTGCATGTAGCAGTCAGGGATGGATCCTATTCTGAGGGGTCTTGAAAGATATCATTGGGGAGCCCCCCTTTTTTAGAAAAAAAACCCCTCATGATAACAAATACAAATTTACGCACTGTCAGGTAAATGGTAAGCAACAGGTCTATAATGCCTTCTACCCCTTTTTCAGGGCAAAGAGCTGCTTTCAGGAAAGAAACATGGTGACTTCATCAGATTTCACTGGCAACTTTCTGATGGCAGGCCTCTTAGCAAGCAAACCAGTGGTATTTGCTAACAGGAGAGTTACAATGTTTGGAACTCTTTTCTAAAGGAAAGATGGGTTTTAGGATTGCTTGTGCTCAACAAACACGGAAGTTCGAGATTCATGAGATGGCTCTGGGGAAAACGTCACAGTAACTATGTAGGTATCTGGATATAAAATGGAGACATTTTCATGCCAAGAATGCCTCCTTCTATGTAAGGGGTGTGACTATCTACATCACTTGGAGGTCTCATATATAAATATAGGCCCAGGACACATATGGAGAACCTTATCAGAGTCTCTGGACCTCGTTGCTTTGCCTGAGCCTCATGATTACTCGAATTTTCTATTAGTAAAGCTTGGTACTGGGTAATATCTCTGGGGTGTGTGTGTGTGTGTGTGTGTGTGTGTCTACTTTGCCAATGTGATCCCTCATGTGATTTTGGATTTGTGCTTTTTTTTTTTTTTTTTTTAAATTTTTTTATTTCAACGTTTATTTATTTTTGGGACAGAGAGAGACAGAGCATGAACGGGGGAGGGGCAGAGAGAGAGGGAGACACAGAATCGGAAACAGGCTCCAGGCTCCGAGCCATCAGCCCAGAGCCTGACGCGGGGCTCGAACTCACGGACCGCGAGATCGTGACCTGGCTGAAGTCGGACGCTTAACCGACTGCGCCACCCAGGCGCCCCTGGATTTGTGCTTTAAGCAATGTTATGTTTCAGATCCACCAATCACAATAGCCGTTTATTATCATTTTGGCAAGAAAAATGAGGAAAACATGATGAGCACTTAATGGCAAGTTAGCCACTACTGACCTTTGCATGAAATGCTGAAAACCCAGAGTATATTACTGGGATAAGTCTTATCAGTGGAATTTGTAGGAAATCCTTCTAGATCTGGCATAGACAACTAAATGGCTAGACAAGGAGTAGCAGGAAAAAAGGCAAAATAATTAAGCATTCTACTCCTGGCCATTGTTAGCAGCCTTGATAAAAGCTAGACTTGTAAAAGGAGAGCAAATGGCAGTGGGAAAAAATGAAATCAGTAAGATTAGATTT
Source organism: Herpailurus yagouaroundi (assembly GCF_014898765.1). NCBI lineage: Eukaryota > Metazoa > Chordata > Mammalia > Carnivora > Felidae > Herpailurus > Herpailurus yagouaroundi. The sequence continues at coordinate 24,584,921 of NW_024412412.1, read as the reverse complement.
TTCAGTTCGAGAAAGTTTCTCACGTGTCTTCTATCATCAGGAGAGATGTTACTTTCACTTGCGAAGTAACTCAACCATGACTGTTGATGAACCAAAAAATGATATAAGCTTCTAAAGTCCAGGTTCAAGTAACTGTAGGATCCTGAGGGGATTCCTGCTGCTCAAGAATTAGGACAATTAAAAACAAAATATTAGAAAAGCCTGGAAAATGATTATTGGCATGAGGAGGCATGCTGCCGACCCTCCATACTGCTAAGTGACCATTAGGGTTATGGCTGATTCTCAAGTGACAGGACTTTTATGAGCAAAGTCATCTGGATGGTCTGTGACTAACCAGCTGTTTCGTGGATGAAGGTGAGAGAGCTTCCTCAACTTCACTCTTACCTCTTAAAGGGCTGTGGTAAATTTCCTCTAGCTGTCCTGCGTGGACGAATTTAATCCCTCAGTTAAAGTCTAAACCATAAAATCTGGAAAAGATTGACTGAAAGGCCAAGATATGCTTGCTTAATCTCTGGCAAGGGATTTTAGACTTTATGCAATGATTAGGTCAAGCGGCCTGGGGCCGGTAAGCAAAGGTTTCTTAGGAATGTTAGATATGGGTGCCCAGCGTAAAATAATTCCTATGTTGGAGGGAGTGGGGAGTGTAGGAACTGTGCTCTGAAAGACATTAGAGGTGTTAGGATGAGAGGTGTTGCTGGAGAGAACCAAGGTGGGGTGGAATTAGAATTTGGAAAATATGACTGGAGAAGGGTCATTTCTTTCCCTTTTCCTGAATGCATGCAGAGCATGGGTATTATGTGCAAATCAGGCATGTTTACTCTTTACAAAAAAAAAAATCTGTTAAATCCATCTTTCATGTGATTTCAATTGGCCATGGTAAGTGGGAATTTTTGGAACCAAGCCTTCCTCAGCCATAAACATTAAACTATAGAGAATTCCAAGAGAGAAATGAAATTGCTGCTCTCATCAAGAAATGGTTGGGGTGGGAGTTTTAATTCCTCTAGCTCCCTTTTTTAATAGTCCTGTGTGGCCAGTACTTAGGGAAGATAGTGTTTAGAGGTTAATACTAGACTACTGAGCATTAGCCAATGTGGTTCCTTTGATTGCTTTAGCTGTACTTGATACAGTGGGGACTACCCGAGAGGGGCAGCAGACCAGCGGGGACTGGGAGGATGTTACCTACTTGGCTGATGAATTCTTTTCAGACCAGCTTTGGAGTTCAGCCAGGTACAATTTGTGGTCTTGTGAAATGGAAATCAGCACGCATTTGCTGTTTTGATACAGGGAAATTTGAATTCCCAGGCATATGGCCACACTTTAATGAGGTAGAACTTGAACTTGCTAACCATTAGAGCAAGTTAGTACGTTGCTTTGATGACATGATTATCACTGATGTCTCAGATAAAGAGGCTCTGCAGAACAAACAGAGGTTGGCTGACATAGCTAGCTAAAAGTCAAGGTTTGGTTTAGTCTGTGAAATTCCTGGGAATCACATAGGCTGGAACAGCCAAGGACATTCCTGTAACTGACAAATACGTTCTCAGACCCTGCCAATAAGAAGACACTAGAAGTCCAGTAGGACTATTCAGGTTTTAATGAAATAATATTCCTTTCTAGGAATCCTAATGGCCCCTATTCACAAAGTGAATAGGTGAAGGAAGGAAGGAAGGAAGGAAGGAAGGAAGGAAGGAAGGAAGGAAAGAAAGAAAGAAAGAAAGAAAGAAAGAAAGAAAGAAAGAAAGAA
>NW_024412412.1:24566225-24583167 GCF_014898765.1 Herpailurus yagouaroundi | reverse complement strand
GAAAGAAAGAAAGAAAGAAAGAAAGAAAGAAAGAAAGAAAGAAAGAAAAGGAAGGAAGAGGGTCCTGAACAGAAATACAGATTAAATAATTAGAGAAAATGGTGCAGGCAGTCCCATTTCGTTGATATGAACCATAACTACGTGTGAACCATATAGAGGCCAGGGCCTTTGTCAGAAATCAGACATGGCAAAGACATCCTGGGTTTTGCATTTGTAATCTGTCTCAAGCAGCTGCTCATTGTAGACCCTTATAAAACAGCTGTCAGCTTGTTACTAGGTGGCAGTGAATACTACCCACGTCAGAGAAGTCTCAGGTGAGAAATACCGATCATGTCTTGGGTGATGTCAAAGCAATTTGAATACGAATGGAGAAGCCAGAAAAAAATCAATGATAAAGTGGTAGTGATGTAGTAAAAGCATTCTGAGGGTGACAAGTCACGGGAAAGGGGGCAGATATTAATCACGTGCACTAGGAAGTTGACTTTACAGAGCCCTGATAGCAAATAAACTTGGAGTCTATGAATTTACTGGAAAATGTCTCCTGAACTGTGTAACTATTTATATATAAAAAGGAAATGTGTTAGGATCAAAATGGGTCTCTCTGTAAGTGAGGGGACTGCACACTATGCCTATTGATATCCTTATTAACTTGGACCCAAATGGGAGAAGAAAGTCCCTGGGGAGCTGCATCATAGGTCTTGGCTGTTTCTCTGCTTTGTCCCTGCCTCACAAATGCTCAATCTCTGAAACTATTTGTGAGGTATGATATCTGAATTCTAGGAGTCTGATTTGGCAATACAAAAATATTTACCTGGATTAAGAAAAGTAAGTACAAGAAACCACAAATCTGAAAAGCTAATGAAAATCCAGAAAAATGATATGATAGTTTTGTTACTTAGTGCCAGGTGTGCTTCTATGACCTCTTTTTCTCCTGCATGATTTGGTGTAATCCTCCAGAATCACCTCTTCACATGATACTGATTTTGAAGTATCTCTCTGTGTAAGAAGAGTAGAAAGATACAGTTCTGCCTTTCTTCTAGCCTGGCTATTTTCTTTTTCATAATTGATGAGTTAGATTAGGGGCTCACGAGAAATAAATCCTCTGCTTACAGTTGTAAATTACGGAGGATTGCAAAATCCTACACAAAATGTTCCTTGGTACATTTCAACCTTGTTTCTCCCCCACTACACTCATATTTTGACTGCAGGCACTGTAGGACATCTACATATCACCTGACCTTGAATTTCTTTTCATGACACTGGGTGTGTTGGTACAGTGGGTGGCAGAAGCAATACTGGAGACCATTCCTTTCCTCGTGGGCTGGCGATAACTTAAATATGCATGATAGTGACCGTGAACTGCACAGAGGCACCCCACTAAATACAAAGTAAATATCCTGCTATAGGCTCACCTTCCCTTTAGCTGGATCCCCCAAATCCCTAGTCACTGCAACACTGCTTGCCATGAGGGCAAATGTGACAAATGGGAGGGAGGGGAGGAAAGGGCAGAGCAACCATGTAAAAAGTTGCTTCATTTTTGTCAATTTCATATATGATACTATGAACACAGAGCTAGGGGGCTCTTCCCCCTGTGCAAGTGGGGAGCCCTTGATATTAAACTTCGTTACTTTCATGGTAAATCTGTCTCTGAGTGAGGCCAGATCAGGAAACGATTTGAAAACTTGGCAGGGAGAGCTGAGTTTGATTCAGTCTGTATCTAATATATACAAGGGACGATATCATGACCAAATAGTTTAGAACTTCAGGTTGAGTCAAAGATACGTAAGATGGTTTCCATATGTTAAGATGATCAATTCAGTACTCATCAAATTATTATAATATCAAAGCTCCTCAGAGAAAAATGTTTCATCTTAAAAAAAAATTTTTTTTTTCAAACGTTTATTTATTTTTGGGACAGAGAGAGACAGAGCATGAACGGGGGAGGGGCAGAGAGAGAGGGAGACAGAATCGGAAACAGGCTCCAGGCTCTGAGCCATCAGCCCAGAGCCTGATGCGGGGCTCGAACACCCGGACCGCGAGATCGTGACCTGGCTGAAGTCGGACGCTTAACCGACTGCGCCACCCAGGCGCCCCTTAAAAAATTTTTTTTAAATGTCTATTTATTTTTGAGAGATAGAGAAAGCACAAGTAGGGGAGGGGCAGAGAGAGAGGAAGACACAGAATCTGAAGAAGGCTCCAGGGTCTGAGCTGTTGGCACAGAGTCCAACATGGAGCTCGAACTCACAAACCACGAGATCATGACCTGAGCCCAAGTTGACACTTAACCTACTGAGCCACCCAGGCGCCCTGAAAAATATTTCATCTTTGCTAACTAAAAATGGGATACTGGGTGAATACAGGTTGGTTTCATTAGGGTTAAATACATTGGCGATGCATTAAATCATCCCCTAGCTACATCAAACGGTTATCACTCTCCTAAAATACCAACAAAGAGATTCTAGCTCAAACTTACATCCAGGTCACCACCCATTTCAGACTTAAACAATCCGGTACCCTTATTCTGATGTATTTTCTAATGCTGTCTAAGCAAATTATCAACCACAAACCCGTTTCTTCCTTTGTTCAAATTAAATGTGTGTTTGAAAACAGGGTTAAAATGCTTACCCTTTGTTGCCATTATCAGGAACAGCTCCTTTGGTTGCCAAAACTGAAAGAGTAATCCTGCAGTGGAAGAAGCAGCCTTAGTTATTAATTCATCTGACTGATGATTTATGGTACAGAAATTTATGCTGGCAAAGCAATGGGAACATTGAGAAGTCAGTGGAATGTGGACCCTTCCGGCAGCAGCAAACCACCCCCTTGGAATGGAGAGGAGGCCAGAAATAGCCTAGTTGGATTTATTCCCCCCTCCAAGCTTGGTGACACTATGTTAGACATGGCCCAGTGCACAATGGGGTTGAGCTGGTGAGTATTCCCTATTGTGACTTGAGATCTGTTTATTGAACGGCTTATCATGCCTTCCGTTTAGGTTATCACTGGCACTTCAAATTAACGTGTCTACCACCAAATTTCTCCCCAATTTATATTTCCCACATCAGTAAATGCTCCCGCCTCCAGTTGAGTATCCAGTTGGGTAACAGTGAACACTGTTCACTCTGACTCTATTTTATTGTAGCGTTTTATTATTTTTCATGTGTTTCCCACGGTAGCTTCCTCACCAGCCTCTCTGCCTTCAGCTTTTCTTTCTCAAATCCATATTTCAAAACACAACCAGAATATTCTTAAAAGGCAAAATGAAAACAAATCTAACCATGTCAGTCATCAACTTAAAATTGTTTAACGGTTCCTTCTTGCCATCAGTATAACATCCAACTTTCATAATGGCATAAAAAGGTTTCTGTGTCTGGTCCTTGCCAAGTTTTCTAGCGTTGTTGACTGCTGCAGTAAGGTTCTCCCCCTTGCCCATTCTAGCTATACCAAAGTACAGTAAAACCTTGGTTTGGGAGCATAATTCATTCCGAAAACATGCTTGTAATCCAAAGCATTTGTATAGCAAAACGAACTTCCCCATAAGAAATAATAGAAACTCAGATTTGCTCCACAACCCACAAATATTCATATAAGAATGATTACAATACTGTAATATAATACAAAATAATAAAGAAAATACAAAATATAAAGAAAAATAAACAAATTAACCTGCACTTACCTTTGAAAACATTCATGGCCGGTGTGAGGGAGACAAGAGAAAGGAGGGTTATTGTGACAGACAACTTTCACTATTGATAACGGGATCACTGCTATCTATTGGCTCAATGGAATCTTTTTCTTTTCACACAGCTTTAACAAGGAACCTATCCAATGACCTAGAATGAAGCAAGGTATTCCTAAGCTTACTCTTGTATGGAAAGGCACAGGATTGTCCATAGGTGCTTTAAAGTGACAAAAAATACACTAATGCCACTCGTGGGCACCTTCCAACATTTTGAAAAATAAGATTTCTGTCAAACACCACAGCCTGAGACCAAGAATCTGAGCATGGGAGATGATCACCCACAATCCCACAGTGAGAGAGAGAGAGAGAGAGAGAGAGAGAGAACTAAGGACCATTGACTCAGTTGTGATCATGTGATGTTTGGCATCACATACTCCTCATATTGAAAGACATCACTTGTTTCTCGAGTTAAAATATATTGGAAATATTTGCTTGTCTTGTGGAACACTCACAGAACAAATTACTTGTGATCCAAGGTTTTACTGTACTTGTACAGTATTCATGGTTTTGTTTTCTACAGTTTCAGTTATCCATGGTCAACCTTGGTCTGGGAGCAGATGGTCTGCCCTCTGACATATCATCAGAAGGTCAACAGTAGCCTATGCTTTGTAATTCATCTCACTTGACCTCATCACATAGGCATTTTATCATCTCATGTAACACAAAGAGGAAAAGGGTGAGTACAGGGCAATAAGATATTTTGAGAGAGATCACATTCACATGATATTTATTAGAGTATATTGTTATAACTGTTCTATTATTCGTTATTGTTGTTAATCTCTTACTGTGCCTAATTTATATATTAAACTTTATTATTTAAACTTTATGCAGAGGAAAACACAAAGCATATCCAGGGTTCTGTTCTATCCATGGTTTCAGGCATCTTCTGGGGGTCTGAGAACATCTCCCCTGTGGATAGGGTGGCACTACTATAATGTGCTTTTTATCCTCTGTGCCTTTGCATAAACTATTTCTGTCTACTTACAGTGTTGTTCCTTCAATTCTTTACTACAAGGCTAACATTTCTTCACCCTATAATCTGTCTCTTCTCTATCTTGAAAGTACCCTGTGCTCTAAGTATTTTTTTAAATTTCCCTTATGCAAGTTATCAAACTATATCAAAACTATGTGTTTCATTATTTATAAGGACAGGAACTATCTTACTCACTTTGTATTCCTAATTCCCAGACCACCCTTGGAACATGTTAATGAATCAAAAAATGGATGTGTTTTGGATGAATGAATAAATGTAGGCTATAACTAACAGAGACCACTCACTCACCAAGACAGATGTTATTTTTTTTAATCCATCAGATATTTATAAAGCAGGTCAAGCTTGCTGAAAAACACCCTATAGACACAGCATAAAATATGATTCTAACAAAACAGAAGATAAATCATACCAAATATTAAATACCCTTGTGTTTGATTTTTTTTTTTACTGACCATAGAGGATCACTACGTTATATTCATCTGGGAATGTTTGGTCGTTCAAACCAAGTATGATACGAGTGTGTTGCCTGAGAGGAACACAAAGCAAATGGAATCCATGAGTGAGATATACAGAAGGTTTTCAGGGAAGATCCAGGAGAAATGAAACATGAGACATGGATTTGACAGACATTTGGGACTGGTGACCATTTGGTCATGGAAAAGTAAATATGGTCCATTAACGTGGTCATACCCCTATGGGAGAAGACAATACCAGTGCTCAGTCTTATTCTGATACAATAATTGAGATGGTATGATTTACAGTGGTTGATTTAGAGGGGCTGCAACCCCCATTAAAAATTGAAAAAAGTTTTTTAAACCCTCCATTTGATAGTAATCGTACCTTAAGGCTATGTTTTTGGGGATAATGACTTATTAAAACCTACTCAGTATTTAAAATATTTTTAAATGTTATTGTATTAATTTTGTATTATCATAGATAATGAAAAAAACACAGTAGTATGTAGAGGTGTGCAAGATACAATGGATCAGTTTATAGACAAAGCTTGGTGCTCACATGGGTTCATAGGGGTCTCTGTATTATCGAAGAAAAGTTATTTCCTTCTCACATATAACCATTTTGGAAACCCTTGAGAAAAGCATTATTAGTCTATTTCTGTAGCATGTAATGGTTTCTTCGTTACTATCATAATTTTCCATGTAAATGCATATTTTGATATGTTTTGAAATGAATTAAAAATAGGTAATATATTTAGCTATGAATCTTATCTCTCCAAACCTTTGGGATTTATTGTGTAAAAAATTATAAACACCAAGTTTAAAGGAAGAATTTTAAATATACTTTATTTTACATAAATGCTAAATATTTATATATGTGTGGATCACTGGCCTATTAGATGTTTAAAATAACTGTTTCATTTTATCTTTTTGGATAAATATATCTGGAGTTCCTATGTATGTGCCCCAATTTTACTACAAGCTTATTGAATAATATGAGACCAGAAGTACAACTGGATTTTCCTAATTACTTAAGCAATGTTTCTGCCTCTACATTAGGTTGTATCCAAGAACTAATTGAGGGTGAAGTTTTCTTCCTTAATCACATATCAATAGGCTGAGTATCTAAATGTACTAGTAGAATGATTATCCTAATTTAACCACACATATCCCGATAGAGTTAAAACTATTAGCTAGTAATCTTGATTTTTCTGTATTTTAAATCATGCAAGTTTAGACCAATGTGAAAAGGAATTAAAACCTAGTCTTAAATGGATTGTGTTTATAAAAGCTTTGCCTCAGGTATTTTCATAAACCCGAGTCAGCAAGAATTTTAATTGGAAGGATATAACCTAGGGGAATATCTAAAAGCAATGCCCTTAGAATGGCAGTAATCTACAGTGTCTCTTTGTTGCTGCACTGGTGAAATCCAAATACCCATATCTAGTAAAAACCTCCCTCAATAAGCTATCCCATTTTTTGTCCCATCTCTCATTTTCAATGTATCTTCATCCAAAATGATATTTGCTTACTTGAACATTAATTTTTACATTTTTTCAATTTTAATTTCTTTTCTAATTTAAAGGCTTTATATGCACAACATAAAACAAATAACACCATTAAAGTTTATGAAATCCTCACTCTCCTTTTGTGCATCGAATCCCTACTGAAGAATGTAGCTCCTGAAAGTGCCCCTCCCTTCACTTTCATTTCTGCCACATTAATTTTTTCCCTTTCTTTTGGATTGATATCACCCTGATATAAACAAATTATAATGGCCCTATATTTATAACAGAATTCCCTTTACTCTATTTGACTGTCTGGTTCTTTCTTCTGCCCTCATTTTATCTAGTGCCTTATGCTGTGTTTTTTTAATACTCAATACTATATTTCCCAGATCTATTCATTTTGAAAGATTTAGAGCACTCATTTTAACTACTGTGTGGTGTTCCTTTATATGAAAATACCATAACTTACTTACTCATTTCACTATTGAAAACCAGATAAATTCCCAGTTATTTATTTGTAGTTAGAATGCTTTGATGAAAATACTTGATTTTTATTCCTTGGGTAAAATATGAGTGAGATATTCACAAGACTATATTAGTATAAATAGAATTGCTGGGTCATAAGATGTAACAAAGTTAGATATATTAGGTATTGGGAAATTTCTGTGTTGGTTGTACCATTTTACAACCTTGCTAGAAGTGTATAAGGTTTCCAATTTCCTCACATCCTTGCCAGTGTGCTTGCAAATTTGATGGGCATGAAATGGTATGTTATTTTTGTCTGTTTCATTGAAACATAATTTATATACAAAAAATTACACTTTCCTGGGATTGGGTCTTGGATCCCTAGATGATGAGAGGGAAAAGGGAGGCCATGGGATGGGACCACCCCCTCCCTGCTTGAGGCATCAAGTGCCTATGCTGGGAGCACTGGGCAGAGAAGGGAGGGCAGCTGTCTGACTCAGCTGCGGGAGTTTGGTTTCTCTAGTCCCTGGCAAGTCCAGACCCCACATATACGCTCCCCAAGAATTCAGAGAACACCACAAGGGCCAGAGAGGTCTTCACTGGGCTCCAGGCTAGCATACGTATTCACCTTACCTCCCAAAGAAGGGACAGATTCAGGTCTTTGGGTGACCCTGAGCTCTTGGGATCCAGGACTGGCACCCATTCCAGAATATCTTATAGACTCTGGGAAGTACAGTGAACCAGACTATTTTTAAGGCAGTTTGATGAGTTTTGTCAAAGCTATACTGCTGTGAAACAACCATCACAGTGAGGATAAAGAGCATTTAAATCACCCCAACAAGGTGCCTGGTAACTCTTCCTCACTCGGCACCTCCCACTCACCAATGGCTTAACAAAAACTGATCTGCTTTCCATCATTGCGGACGAATTATTTTCTCCCTTAGAGTTTCAACAAGGGAAATCATACAATAAGTACTCAATTCTATCTGTCTTCTCTCACTCACCATGTTTCTGACATTTATCCAGGAAGGAGTTCATTCCCTTTTACTTCTAGGTAAATTCCATCTTAGGAATACATTCAAATGCATTTGTTTATCCACTTGTTGATTGACCTTTTGGTAAATTTCACTTTTTGGTTATGTTAATGAAGCTAATATAGATATTGTGTATATGAATCCTTTCACCATATGTTTTTACCTTTATTAGGTAAATACTTAGGAGATGTGCCATGTGGCAAGCATATGTCTAACCTTTAAAGAAAACGCCAAAGAATATTCGAAAATCACTGTACTATTTTACATTCTCACCAATAACATATGAGCGTTCTCGATGCTTCTTATCCTCACCGACACCAACACCAATACTACTGATATTGAATGACCTTTTATGAGTTTATTTCAAATATCTTTTTTGGCAAAACATCTTTTTAAATATTTGGTCATTAATTTGTGAACTTTTATATATAAGTATATTTCAAATTAATTTTTGTTCATATTGTGAGTTAGGGGTGAAAGTTTATTGTTTCTATGTGGATGTGTTGTTCCAGAAAAATATATTGAAAAGCAATCCTTAATCCACTGGATTATATTAACACGTTTATTGAAAATCAGTTGACCATGTATGTGTGTATCAATATATTTCAGCACTCTCTATTTTGTTCCACTGACTTATATGTTCATCCTTATGGATATGATCCATATGATCATAGTTATTGCAATTTATTACTGAAATTCAGAAGTGTATATCCCCTAGCTTGATTCTTCTGCTTCAAAATTGTTTTGGCCATTCTTAGGTCTTTTGAGTTTTCATTTAAAAAATTAGAAACATCCTTTTGTGGGGCGCCTGGGTGGCTCAGTCGGTTAAGTGTCCGACTTCAGCTCAGGTCACGATCTCGCGGTCCGTGAGTTCGAGCCCCGCGTCGGGCTCTGGGCTGATGGCTCAGAGCCTGGAGCCTGCTTCCGATTCTGTGTCTCCCTCTCTCTCTGCCCCTCCCCTGTTCATGCTCTGTCCCTCTCTGTCTCAAAAATAAATAAACGTTAAAAAAAAAAAATCCTTTTGTTTCTACAAAAATCTTGCATCTTTAAAGGAATTTGTCCATTTTTTTTCTAAGATGTCAAATTTATTGGCACAACTTTGACTGGGATTGAGTAGAACTAACATGTAAATATTGAGAGAATTAACATTTCAACATTATTTAATCTTCCAATCCATGAGCATTGTACATTTCTTCACTTTGCTATGATTTCTTTAAATTTTCAGTAATTTTTTTGTGATTTTCAAAGTTCTTGCATATGTTTTGCATTCCTAAATATTTTCAATTTTCAATACTATTTAAAACTTATTCTTAATTTTATGTACCATATTTTCTTTCCTATATGAAGATATACAATTTATTTTGTATTTTTTGTCCCATAATTATCCTGTATTTATTTAATGCTAGTGTTTGTAATATCCTTAGGTTTTTTTTAACTTCTTTTTTTTAATCTTTATGTATGTCTTCTTTTTTTCTTGACTTGTTGGACTGCCTTGATTTTCAGTATAATGCTTTTTTTTTAATGTTTGTTTTGTTTAATGTTTATTTATATTTGAGAGAGAGAGAGAGAGAGAGAGAGAGAGAGAGAGAGAGAGAGAGAGAGACAGTGGGCAAGCAGGGGAGGGGCAGAGAGAGAGAGAGATGGAGACAGAATCGTAAGCAGGCTCCAGGCTCTGAGCTGTCAGCACAAAGCCCTATATACAGGGCTGGAACCCATGAGCCATGAGATCATGACCTGAGATGAAGTCCTATACTTAACCTACTGAGCCACCCAGGCGCCCCTATGTTTATTTAGTTTTGAGAGACAGAACATGAATGGGGAGTGACAGAGAGAGAGAGGGAGACACAGAATCCAAATCAGGCAGCAGGCTCTGAGCTATCAGCACAGAGCCCTATGTGGGACTGGAACTCACAAATTGTGAGATCATGACCTGAGCCGAAGTCGGCTTAACCGACTGAGCCGCCGAGGCGCCCCAGCATAATTCTTAAAAGAAGTGTGAAAACAAGATATTCTTTCTTTTTCCTAAATCTGAGAAGCAAAATTTTGACTACTTCATCATTAATTATGATACCAGATGCATTTATCATAGATGTTCTTTTTCAGACTGAGGCTGTTTCTTTCTCTTCTCAGTTTATTGAAGTGTTTAACATAAATTACTGTTGGATTTTGTTGAGTAATTTTTTCTATATTGACATTACCATGTGATTTTTTTCTCTTTATTTTGTTACTATGGCAGTATTATGATTGATTTCCAAATGATAAATGGACCTTGCATCCTTGAATAAAACCCACTTTGTCATTATGTATTATTCTTTTAAAATATCACTCTCTTAGTTAATATTTTGTTAAGGATTTTTTATATTTGTATTCATGTGTGATATTGGTCTATAATTTTCTTTTGCTCCGTTTCTTTCTTTTTAAAAATTTATTTAACGTTTTTATTTATTTTAGAGAGACAGAGAGAGAGAGAGAACAAGCAGGGGAGGGACAGAGAGAGAGGGAGACACAGAATCTGAAGCAGGCTCCAGGCTCTAAGCTATCAGCACAGAACCCAACACGGGGCTTGAACTCAGGAACTGTGAGATCATGACCCGAACCACAGCCAGTCACCTAACTGACTGAGCCACCCAGGCACCCCTTCTTAGTTTCTTATGATTGATGTTTGCCTGGCACATTCTTTACCATTCTTTTGATTTTAATTAATATATATGCCTGTATTTTTAAGCCATGTTTTCTAGAGATAGCATATTAGTTGCATCTCACATTTTTTTTCAAATTATCCCCCTTTTCATTATAACTTTTACTGTATTTTCTTTTCTTTCATGTTCGTATTTAAGTCTATTGTGATGCTATTTGTTGTTCCTTCATCCCATATATGTTTGCTTTTTTTTAAATTTCTTTCCTTCTTTTTGTTTAAACATATGTAATTAAATATACTATTTATTTCATTTAATAATTGTGCTTAATTAAAATAAACATATTTATTTATTTTATTTTTTCTCTTAGCACTTTAACCATTGTATTTACTCAGTTATCATGCCCTTAACTTATTGTTGTCTACTTAGCGTTAATGTTATGTTACTGCATATAAAATCGAGACGTTTCCAAAAATTCCTCTAGCATGTTTTCTTCTTCAGGGCTATTGTGTCATATACTTTAGATTTACATACATGTAAAATTTCTCACACAAAATAGTTTTTACTTTAAACAGTATGTTAACTTAGAGAAATAGGTAGAATGGAAAAGAGGAGAACATTTCGTACTTATCTGCAAACGTAACATCTTCACTCCAGCTGGTGTTCTTTGTTTCCTCTGGAGTCATTTACCTTCAGTCTAAAGGCAGATTTTAGCATTTGATGGAATACAGGATTGCTAGCAATGAATTATCCCAGCTAGTGTTTATCTAAAAACATTTTCTTTCATTCTTGTTTTGAAAGATATTTTTACCGGAAATTGCCTTGTTTGATCCCCACTTCTTTTCCTTTCAACACTATTATTTACTTACTTTTAAATCAGAGCTTTCATTTATTTTTTAAAAAAATGTTTACTTATTCTTTACAAATCGCTTTACAACAATTTTTGGAGACGTCTGGCCATTTTTTTACATAGTGAATTCCACCCCATTCTTTTTCTCCTCTCCCTCTGAAACTCAAATTTTTCAAATTAGACCACATGACACTTTTTCCACTCATTGAGGCTTTGTTTTGTTTTTAATTTTGTAATGTTTTCTCCTTGTTCTTCAGGTTCGAGTCAGATTGCCTTCGGTCCACTGCTCTTTCTTCTGTTGATGTCAAACTTAAAAAAAAATCATTTTTATTTCAGAAGGTCACCTCCCAAGTTTTACTTTTGATTAATTTTGATTAATAAATTGTTCCCACTTCTCTGCTGAGATTTGCCATCACGCATCTATCTGACCACATTTTCTTTGAAGTCCTTGGATATGTTTGTAATACCTGCTTTCAGATTCTGGTCTGCTGCTTGGAGCATCTGTGTCCTACAGGATCTATTTCCATTGGCGTTTTTAAAAATCATATTTCCATAGGTTTTCAAGTCTAGCGTTTTATAAAATTCTAAACTGGATATTATAAGTCATGGAGACTTTTTTTTCTCTAAATAATACCGTGTTCTATCCTAGCAAGCAGTTACATTACGGACTGAGATCCTTGCATTTATAGGTTTGATTTTACACTTGGTTAATGTGAGTTTGTAAAAAGTATTTCCTAAATGCCTACGATGTGACATAACTCAAACTCCAAACTGTGTCTCTCCTGTACTCTGGGGAGCCCTTCATTTCCTTCAGCCTTTAAGCTGCTGTTTTCTTCGGGATCCATGGAGTCTCTCCCATGCACAATTCAGAGTTCAGGAGAATATTTGAGGGGGACTATCCCTTTGTGGTTTCCATCCTCTCTGGTATTTCCCTTCCATTTACAATTCTCCTGTAACCCCTTAGTCCATTCTCTGACACATCAAGCCAATAAGACCGAAGTTTTTCTCATTCGATTCTATCCACCCTGATTGATAAAGATTGCAGCGTGACTTCAAGATAAAACCATACATGTTTTGGGGTGTCTGGGTGGCTCAGTGGGTTAAGATACCGACTGGCTCAGATCAGGATCTCACGGTTCATGAATTTGAGCTGGCGTCCGGTTCTCTGCTGTCAGCGCAGAGCCCACTTTGGATCCTCTGTCTCCCTCTCTCTGCACCTCTCCCATGTGTTCTCCCTCTCAAAAAATAAACGTTTAAAAAAAATACATGTTTTTCTCACCCAGTGCATGTCCCACTTCAAATTCCCTGTGGGTATTGTGCAGTGTCTTCAGATAGCTGATTTTTATATATTGTCCAGAGTTTATAATTTTTATCCGTAGGACAGTGAGTCTGATATTAGTACATTACCATAGCGGGAACAGAAATAACACTAAATTTTAGGCTAAGACTGTCGCTTGTTCACTTAGGGCTTTTTAATGTCCAAAGACCAATGCCAGTCATGAAATGGAGTCACCCTATTATCAGGGTAATTGGCTCTGCCTATGAGGATGATGTCGGGATGTGGGTATTCAATTGGTTCAGGGAAAAACATATTTGGCATCTGGTAAGAGACGTGCTGAAGTCACAAACTGAGAAGGGCATTATGACCATGGAGTCAGATACCTCAGCAGCAAGCCATCCTGGCCAGCAAGGCTAGAAAACATCTAGAATGAATAACAGAGGAGGGAGGCAATGAAGAGCTGTCCCATCCCTGTGACCAGATGCGGCGAGAGGAATGTATTCATTCAAGCAAACTTTTCCTACTAATTTTTCCAGGAAAAGAGTCAGCCAGAATCCTGGAGAGCGATTTCCAGGTTGGATGAACTTACTGTCCAGAGAAGGTGGATAGGAGAGGCAAAATGGAGTGGTTTGGGGGGATACTGTGGAACACTGAGTACATATCCCACTTGGGAACTGAAGGCACCCATTCCCCAAATTGTCAGCAGCTTGGGATGCAAAGGAAATACAGCTAGTGGATTACATGCTAATGTCCCTCTCAAGGCAATGCCCTCAGTTTAGGAGAGCTGCTTCAGGAAATGTTATACTTTGTTCTCAGGCAAAGTGCATAGCCTACTGGTAGACCAGTGGGTACACAGTACTGGATCTCTTGCCACACTGGGATATCTCTGAAGGACTATTATAGCTTGAGCTGTTCACAGTTTTGAGCTGTTTGTTGTAGCCACAACACAAGATGTCCCCAAGGGGATCTTCCTGCCCTCAGACATTTAAAGTTCTTTTTCTATGAGTGCCCTCTAGAAACTGTCCAGCACGTGTATCTCCATCTCAGGGTCTGTTTCTGTGAATGCAACCTAAGGTATCTTTTAGTAAAATTGGATCATGATCACTATAAATATTTTACTTATCTTTTTTTAGATTTGTTACTCCTAGGCATATTTTATTTCATTTTTTTTATTTTTTAATAATTTTTTAATGTTTATCTTTGAGAGAGAGAGAGAGAGAGCAAGAGGTGGAGGGGCAGAGAGAGAGGGAGACACAGAATCCAAAGCAGGGTCCAGGCTCTGAGCTGTCAGCACAGAGCCTGATGCAGGGCTCGAACTTACAAACTATGAGATCATGATCTGAGCTGAAATGAGCTCGACTGACTGAGCCACCTTGGCACCCCTTTTATTTTATTTATTATATTTTATTTTTGAGAGAGAAAGAGAGAGCACGTGTGTGCACACGTAAACTAGGGTGAGGAGCAGAGGGAGAGACAGAGAGAGAGAGAGAGACAGAGAGAGACACAGAGAGAGAGAATCTTAAGCAGGCTCCATGCCAGCAAGGAGCCCAGTTCAGGGCATGATCTCACCACCATCGGATCGTGACTTGAGCCAAAATCAAGAGTTGGATGCTTAACCCACCAAGTCATCCAGGCGCCCCTCCGAGGCACATTTTAGATTTCTGTAGTTATTATCTGTTAAGAAAGAGATTATATGATACTATCTGTATCTATTCTGTTTTTTTGGTGGTAGTTCGTTGAATATGTTATATATAATTTGTTCTTAATAGTTTTAATAGGTTTTTTTAAAATTTAAAAATCATGCTTTTGACTTCAGTATTTACCCAGTGTGGAGTTTCAGGGGTTGAATTCACTTCTCCCTTTTGTTAAACTTCTGCTGGTACAATAGATAACAAATTACCACAAATTTAGTAGCTTAAAACTTCAGAAATTAAATTTACTACAGTTTTGGGATCAGAAATTTTGCAATGAGTCTCACTGGCTTAAATCAAATGTAAGTAGGGCTGCATTCCTCTCTGGGGGCTCTGGGGGAGGATTCTTTCCTTGCCTTTTCCAGCTTCCAGAGGCTCTCCACACTCCTTTTCTCATGGCCACCTTCCATCTTTAAAACCAGTAATGGCTGACCAAGTCTTTCTTACTATACTCTCTTTTGTTTCACTTTTCTTCTTCCCTCCTCATTTAAAGATACTTGTGATGACCTTGGACACACTCAGATAATCCAGGAAAATTGTCTTATTTTAAGGTCACCTAATTAACAACTATAATTTCATATGAAGCCTTCGTTCTTCTTTGATATTAACATATTCACAAATTCTGGGAATTAGGATGTGGGCATCTTTGGGGGGGGCTAGTATTCTGTAAATCTCACACTTGAAGCAAAAAAAAAAAAAAACACAGAGAAAGACATATAGCAATGATTTTAAAGACACTGAACATCGGGCAGTGAATGACAGTGATCTCTGAGTTACAGAAAACGAATGAAGTAAGCCCAATGCCTGGCCCAACATACTGCACTGAGACAGTTTCTGAGCCACAGGACAGGGAGGAAAATCCCAGATAAATCTCAGAAGTTTCTCTGAATTCAGCAGATGGGGTTGAGAGTTTATGGAGACCCAGCTAGCCTAGACAGGACAAAATACCAGAGAAAAAAGAGGTATACTTACAGAAAACTGGAGATCTTTGGACATCTCTGTAAAGAGTTCAGCTAAGTACCAGTGGGTGCATATAGGTGAGGAAACTACCCAAGACTGGGGAAGAGACATCTGAAAAGATTAAAGGTAACCGTGCTTAGCTTTCACATCGGGTCAGATGTAATGTCCATTTCCAGAAGACTGAGATAGAAACCTCACCACTCCTGGAGCACTGGGAAGAGTACCAGTAAGGCTGTTGGCTCAGTAGTGAAGAGTAATGGACACTAAGTTGAATGCTGCTGTAGTCACAGCCAACAAATCTTAAAAATAAAACCCCAAATGATCAAAAATTTCCAAGTAACTGCAACTCAGAACAAACTTCAGAATATTTATAGGAATTCAAAAACGTCTTCCACTCAAGAAGTTAAAGTTCAAACAATAATTGGCATTCAATAAAAGGCGCCCAGGCATGCACAGAAACAGGAAAGTACAAACCAGAAAGAGGAGGGAAAAACTCAATCAATTAAAAGTGACTCAGCAAAGCAAAGGACACAGAAAACTAGGCTGGATGAGGCCATAGCAATAGAAACTGTCTCAAATGAAACGACACTTAGATAGTTGAACAGGGCAACCTAATACCTGTATAAATGGAGTCCACAAAAGAAAGGGAGGGGGTATACAGAAAATATATTTGAAGAAGTAACGACTGAAATGTTTCTGAATTTGTGGAAAAGTGTACCCACAAACTACAAGAGGCTCAATAAAGTCCAACCACAAGAAAATGAAGAAAATGGTACCAATACATATAAATAAATTACTCAAAACCAGTGATAAAGAGAAGTCTTAAACAGTGAAAAATGACACGCTGTGTACACAAGAACAGACCTAAAAATGTGGCAGATTTTCTGTCAGGAACAATGTAAGTGAGAAGAGAGTTCTGTAACATCTCAGGGTACTGGAAGAAAAAAAAAAAAAAGCTATGCTCATAGAAATCTATCTTTAGAGAAACACCTTATGAAAATGAAGGCAAAATAAAGATGTTTTTCAGAAACTCAAAAGCTGAAATGATTCACCAGCAGACCCATGTTATGAGAAATGTTAAAGGAAAGCCTTGAGGCCAAAGGAAAATGATACCAGATTGAAATAAGGATCTACACAAAAGAATGAAGGCCATGGGAAATAGCAGGCCAATGAGTAAACGCATGTGTTTGTTTGTTAGGACTGCCTTAGTACAGGGTGCTTGAAACAAAGTACTACAGGGTGGCTTGAAACATCACAACTTTAACCCCAACTTTAGCTATCAGCACAGAGCCTGCTTGGGATTCATATTCTCTCTCTCTCTCTCTCTCTCTCTC
>NW_024412412.1:24550772-24566125 GCF_014898765.1 Herpailurus yagouaroundi | reverse complement strand
TCTCTCTCTCTCTCTCTCTCTCTCTCCTTCCCTCCCCCTGACTTATCCCCCACTCATGATCTGTCTCCCTCAAAAATAAAGATAAATAAATAAACATGACAAAAAATTTAAAAACAAAACAAAACACAACTTGATTGTCTCTCAGCTCTGGAGTCTGGAAGTCCAAAACTGACATGTCTCAAAGTCATACGCTCTCTGAACTCTGCAAAGAAACATTCTTCCTTGCCTCTTCCTTCCTACCTTCTGGTAGTTTCCTGACAATCCTTGGAATTCCTTGGTTTGTAGCTGCATTGCTCAGTCTTTCATGTGGTGTTCTCCTTTGTATGTCTGTGTATCTCCCTCTCTACATCTCTGCATCTCTTCTCTCTAATAAGGACACCAATCATATTGGTTTAAAGGCTCCCTCTGCTCCAGTATGACCTCATCTTAGCAAATTACATCTGCAATGACATGATTTCCAAAGTCACATTCTGAGGTACTAGATATTCAGATTTCAACGTATCATTTTGCAGGGCACAATTCAACGAAGGACAAAGCATGAGACTTTTTTTCTTATTATTTAAATTTCTTTTTACAAATAACCATTAAAACAATAAGAAATGCAGTATGAATTTATTCTGTGTAGGAATTCCAGGCCTCCTGTTAAATGAATGTAATTGTTTACATGTCTAGGTTACTTCAGTATAAAATGTATACATTTATGGATGGTATTGTGTGTGTGTGTGTGTGTGTGTGTGTGTGTTAATTTGAATTGAAATATGGAGACAATCTGCTAGCAAGTATATATAATCCCATCTATGTGGACCCCTGCTTATTATATATGAATATACTATGGTCACAGTATTTTTAAGTTCCCTGAGAAATAAGTTGCAAATTAGAGATATGTAGCTACACAGAACGCAGTATTCGTTAAAACTCAGCACCTCAGAAGTACAAACTAAAATGTGTCTGGCTCAATGATTTGCTTCAGCTTCAGAGGGAGAGCTCTGTCTGTAATGTATACACAAATAGTGAATGAGGAATCTTTAAGACTTCTAGGGAAAAGCTATAAAGTTATAATCCTTAAATTAAAATATCAAGATAACATTTTTCTCCCAACCATCCCTACCCCAACTATAATCTATACCTCAAAGTGACTACAGTTCATCCATCAGAATGGGAGAGGGAAGGGTAAAGTGCTATTTTTCAGTTTCATCATTTGAAAATCATCTGCCTTGCAATAACGATGGTCCTGTGAGCTCTCCTTGCAGTGTTTCATAAGTGTTAGCACCCGTGAGTTAGCTCTCTCATTTTTAAATGGTGAAACCACGTCACTCCACTTTTTCAGTTTAACCACCCGGCCAGGAAAATCACGATTTCAAGGGTCAAATACACTTTAAATAGAAAGCAATCATTTAACCTCCTGTAGGAGGTCTTTCTGGAATGGGTCAGAATAGCCTTTTCCAAGTACCATGGACGTCTGGAGAAAGAAGATATTTATAAACCTATTTCCCAATGCCTTGAACTGTTGTAAGATATTTTATGAAGAACCAGAGACCATTTTAGCTTGTTATAATCTCACAGAGGAGATCTCAAAATCTTGAAAGAGAGGATTCTCTCTCCACTGACCTTATCACAGAATCATCTAGGCTAAAGCTGCTTAGGAGATGCTATAGAATGAAAATGCTCTAAAAGGGCTGATTCAACTGAAATTGGTAATGATAAGCAAAATAAGAAGGTTTTTCTAGAAGACAAAAATAAAGCAATTTATCATTAAAATAATATGGCATTGATAATGCTTTGGGAAGTGTTTTTGACTATTTGGCTTGGAATACGAGCTGCTTGGAATACAGTTCACAACTTAAGACTCGAGAATAATTATGCTCTATCTATATTAGTTGGCAAAAAAAAAAAAAAAACTTTAACTGATGTTAAAACCATAACCAACTCTGAATTGCAGGGACTGCCATGATAAGGAAAAGAAAGAAATAACACTAAACTCAGGGCCGTATAAGCCAAATTACTTTGAGACCACAGAAATGTGAGGAAGGCAAACACAGGGGTAGGAAAACTATCAGCCTGAACTTCTGATGGGCCAAATGTTCAAATTGAACTCCCACTTCATATTCTTGATTAGCATATCCTGGAGAGCTGCAATTTTTTCTCTGCTCTATCACCCGTTGTTAGAACAATCTAGGTTTTTACATTCTTGCATACACTAACACGCCCACTGCATATCAACATATGTGCAAGCAACTCCATTCTTAGAAACCAAGATTCCCTAGTCTTTCCTCGTTTACTAAAGCTTTTAATGCCATACACATTCTGTCCCTCACCCTACAAGTGTTTCTTTAGGTCTTTTACCAATGGATGTGCATTTTACCAATGTTTTCCTTTCTTTATTACTTCCTACTCATTACACAAAGGGTAAAACTGTGTTTACAGGTTTGAGGACCATCTATTCGTTGTGAGATGAAATCTATTGAACTTTTCAGTAAAAATTCTCAGAGCTTGCTGCCCCGAGTCCCTACCCACAGTTGATTGTCCCAGTGACGACTTACAAGAGATTTCTATTTTTATACCTCCTTTTTGTTTCATTGTGCTTATATGGTTGGATTATGAGGCTGACCATTCCATGACCACCAGACTAAATATTACAGACATCTTTCCCAAGGTGCTTCAATATTTTCTGTGGCCAGAGAATAGGATAACATTCAATGTGTAAATCCAATTTCTCTTGCAAAAAAAGACAGTTATGATGAGGAGCCATTCCAATGCCCCTATCACCAATTAGAAAAGATGTTTTGTTTGTACAACAACTCTGGGCACTAAATGAAGTAATATTGCTTTCTTTTCTATTTGTCCCTGATCTAGCTGTTCTGTTTTTTATGCATACTACCTACTGCGATTTCACAGTTGTGTATTTATCTTCTATCTTTTATTCTGTCCCATTTCATCCTGCTAGCAAATTTTTATTTGTTTCATTTTATTTTTCAAATAAAATTTTCCAGAATGCATGTATTACAAGGCCACATGGAAAGCCCTTTATTCTCTCAAATCTTCAAAGAGATGTGGATGCTACGATGCTTCTTGTTATTCTGTCCTTATATATTTGTTAATCTTCCATGAACCTTCTTTCAAAGAGGCTTATAAATAAGGTGCCTCTATTTTACTTTTTTCCTCTATCCTGAAAGGATCACAGAGGTGCTAAAATAAAACTACACTTAAAAAATCCTAAGTTTGCTTCTTAGGGCCAAAGTGCCTTTGATCTTCCAAAGTCAAGTCACAAGCCAACAATAAATTCAAAAACTGCCCACCATTCTGGACATGGATAGCTATTGTCATGAACATATTGTGAGACGTGCCTTATTTATTAAGCCTCTTTTACTATAATTAAGACTGTCACTGCCAAACAACTATCTTGTGGAGGAGGAGGAGGAGGAGGAGGAGGAGGAGGAGAAGAAGAAGAAGAAGAGGAAGAAGAAGAAATAATAATAATAATAATAATAATAATAATAATAATTCTCTTTTTCCGGAAAGATCAGACCCCATACTCAGAGAGTTTCTCAGGGATTAAAAGAAAATTTTTGTACCAAATCATTTTTATGACCCTTTAAAAGAGTGTGTGAGATCACCTAAGAATATTCTCCTCCTCTTCACTCATAGAAGCCATTGGATGACATACAAGAACAAAGAGGAAATGGGAGAAATAAGGAAATGTAATTTGTATGCTTCCAATCTGCTAACATGGCTCAATAGATTGCCATCCAGCCCATTTGTTAAGCCCATAATGTAGTTTATTATGTAAAGAAAAGAAAGGCAGATAAATTTCCATCATAATTGCATTTTGTAAATATACATTTGGATTTCATCCAGAGAAGAAAGGTCATTCATATTAATCTGTTTTCATAACTACATGAAAAATTTCAGGATTGCATTTAGTTTATCAAGAAGTACATAACATGGTCAATGTCAAAAATAAATGTTTAGGGGTACCTGGGTGGCTCAGGCGGTTGAGTGTCCGACTGTGGCTCATGTCATGATCTCATGGTTCATGGGTTCATGTCCCACATGGGGTTGTGTGCTGACAGCTCGGAGCCTGGAGCCTGCTTCTGATTCTGTGTCTCCCTCTCTCTCTGCCCCCCCCCCACCCGTTCACACTTTGTCTCTCTCTCAAAAATAAACATTAAAAAAATTAAAAAAAAATGTTTGAGATCCCCATATGTACTCAGTTTAAATGCCAATTTACAAAAGAAGTTTGTCACACCTTTGAGAGTCAACTACACATTGACTACATACTTCAGCCAGAGTCACCTGGGAGAGTAGAATGACAAGTTATAATTCTGAAAAATGAACTGTTGTGACTTTCATTTCCAAGAATGGCCAAATAGGTTATTCATACCAAATGTCCTGCGGTACACAACAAAAATCTTCAGATGGAATACATTTAAATACCTCCTTTGTAGAAACAAAGACCTGACAGGTTTGAATGTGATTATATGAAATTGAAGGGAAAATCAGAATGCGGAAATACTGATAAGGTAAGAAGCCTCTTTTCCCAAAGGGTATTTGCTGATTCAGGAAAATCTGTGTTTGTCTTGCTTTCACGATTTGTAGACCACTATTACTTCTCACCTCACTTCTCACTATTTACTCTTGTTTTCTCTGTTCTGGACACACTGTCATTTAAATATTTTGTGATTGTCCTGGTAATCACTATGTGATTTATTAACCATTTATCATTATGTTAATAACCTTACAGCATAAATATAGGATAATCACACCAGGAATCAGCTCGGTCCAAAAAGAAAATCTACCAAATAATACACTGAGGTTTTCAGTGTATGAAAATATATGACTCTCTGGTATAGGTATTTGGTTTAGACCATGGAGTGAAGAATGTTAATCATATTTTACTATTTCCATAATTTCCCCTTTGCTCTTGTGTGCCATCCAATGGCTTTCACAAGAAAGCAAAGATTTGTCAATATAAACTGATTAAGACTGATCCCAGGGAATGTGAGTACAAATCTAGTTACCATTAATGTCTTTTGTTTGTTCATACCCAAAGACAAAAGGAAATATGTTTCTCTAATTTTTATATCGGTACGTCACGTAGATGCTGTGATGTGAGGCACTCTAGTGAACGCTAATGGCTGACATACCTTCTGCCGTCAGGAATTACCCTCAGCCAAAGAAAGCTGCTTCATCCGTGTTCATGTCCTTTTCCCAGGATGGTCTATGGCCAATGACTGGTCGACACAGTGGGCACAAAGACTTTTCCATAATCTAAAGGGCCATACCAGCTCCTAATTCCCCCACGGCATGTTTTGAGGCCTCTATTGTGACTACAGCATAGTTCAAATTTCCCCTTTGCCTAATGCTGCTGTCACTGCTTTCTTGTATACACTGTTCCTGAGTGCACTTTCCAAAGCAAAGAAATCTCTTCCTTAGACCCTCCAGAGAAACTTATATAAGACAGTTGGTATCAGAAGTTGTCCTAGGAAACAGCCATAAAATGAGATTTGCTAAATGGGTTACCCCCGGTTAGATGGCGATACAGACCCAAACTTTGGTCTTCCTCTGGCATGCTTTAGTGTGCAATTGTTAAAATTCTCAATAGTTGTTAACTGAATGAAATGTATTTGCTCTTCTGTGAGCAGTATGGGGGAAGGAATAATTCTAAGTATTAAGAAAACAGATGGCTATTGCTAGGTACAATCAATGCATTGGAAAAAGACAATGAAAAGCTGAGAATGATTAATCACCGATTTAAGACCAAATGTGAAAGTCACAGGGCCTCTTGGCAGTATATAAAAAGAAATTGATCTTTTTCATTAAGAGGACAGAAAAAGCTGAGAATTAGGCCTTAGGCTTGATTTGAAAGTTAGCTGATCTCTCGAAAAGATTTAATTCTTGACTTTAGCAAGTCTGTTATGCGAGGGTCATGGTCTAAATTTGGATGGAATAGGAAACAAATTTGGAATGGGGATATCTAGGGCAATACACTTGAGAACCTTGAAAGCTGAGACCACTGGGCCTTTCTTATACTGAAGGCTAACACTCCCCATTACTGTAAAACAATGTAGAAACCTCTGCTTTCCAAAACACTATGACCTACCCTGAGAATTCCTCCTGGTCACCAGAGTGATAATTAAAGTCAAGTTACAGCATAAACCAATTGACAAAGTATTAGATCGGCTAAGGTAAGAAAGAAACTATGCCCTAGAAGAGTTGTAGGACCTAACCTGTGTCAGCTAACATGTGTCAGCAGGAATTAGAAGACTAATGTATGCTACTGGAATATAAGGCCATGGGGACAAGTGGGATTTGATATAAACTCAGATAAGGAAGAATTTATTGATGTGAAGACACTCAACTGGAATATAGCACTTAATACCTAGGCAAGGACCTTAAGAGAATGCGATAACATGTTCCTAGGCTGGCCCTTGAAGGCTTGCAAAAAACAGTAGCACACTTAATGAAGGAGAAAGATAAGCCATAGCATGGGGGCACCTGCGTGGCTCGGTCGGTTGAACCTCCGACTTCAGCTCAGGTCATGATTTCACAGTTTGGGGGTTTGAGCCCCACATCAGGCTCTGTGCTGACCGCTTGCTCAGAGCCTGGAGCCTGCTTCACATTCTGTGTCTCCTTCTCTCTCTGCCCCTCCTCCACGCACGCTTTTTCTCACTCTGTTTCTCAAAAATAAATGTAAAAAAAATAAAAAGACATAGCATGGTAGATGATGAATAAGACATTGATATCTCATAGAAATGGGCTGACTAGAGTAGACGTACTACATAAGACTAGAAAATCTACCAGTCAACTATGCTCCATATGAAGGCCCATAAAAACCTACAATTACCAGCGTTTTAAGTTACATGCTGGTGAGATTGCTACCGAGATTAAGAAGCTCAGTGGTGACTATCCTTTTTCGACTGGACCTGAGGATAGAAGATGCTGTTACAAAACCGTGAATGGTAGAACCTTAAAATAATAAAGTCTAGGCAGTGATACTTATTCATAGGTAATGACATGGACACAAACATATTAATGTCAAAGTCACAATCCAAGAGAATTGGCCTGCAGCAAGCTCTGCAGATGGGTCTCAGATCATAGTGTACCCGGGAGCAAGAGAGATGGACACACACAATGTAAGAGTTGCTGAAAATGCACATCGAAAAAAAATCTAGAATGCAAAATACATCGATGTCAGGAATCTTAAGGCCACTTCTCCAATAAAAAGTCAGGATTTATTGCTTAGTTTCTGGACCTGAACCAGGTTTCAGACCCAGAACCTTTGCCTGCAGGAAGAACCCTGCAACACCAGAGCAAATGTATTCTAAAATGATTCCCCCAGAACTTCCCTTAAGGGAAGTTTGGGTCATTATAGCTGGAAAAGAATACCCAACCATTTCCAAAATTTTTGGATAAAGAGCATGAGGTTTTAACTAGAGGAATCAAAGCATTATCATAACCCTCTAGTTAAACACAGGAATTATGGGAACCAGATAATAAATGGAATCCTGAAAAGTCTGGTCCACAGAAGGTTCATTGGGTTCACGCACCTATGAAGTGGACATTACTTTGGCCCAATGTATAAGTGGAATGGACAAATCATGGACTTCGTGGAACATCACAACTGTCATTTTTTTGTCCTGTGCAGTAAGAGCCATTGCAGTATCATAAGTCTGGCCAAACTAGTGAATCAAAAACAGTGTTACATCCCAGGAAGAATGGCAGATTTCAGTGTTCTTCCCTTTAATGATGTAATGATGCAGGTTGATGGTCTTTACTATGCCTCCACTTAACTCACCAGTCTGGATCCTGGATTCTGGGTGATGACAGTGGAATAATGCAAATTGAAGCAAGTAGTAGCCCTGTATGTACTCACAATGACAGATATGATATCTGTGTTATACTGGATAACAAAGCCTTAAGTGTATGGTAATGCAATTAAGAACCTAGTAGGGTTTTTCCCCATACCACTCAGGAAGGAGAATTTGAAGAGTTTGCATACTATGAAATTATCCATTTATAGTCTTGTTCAGAACTATGTGGATTCTCCCGCTTTTTTCATAATTATTTTCTGAAAGAAACTCACCTAGCTAGATTTTCTGTACAATAACACATTAGCCCAGTGTATCAATGGCATTCTATTAATTTTGAATCAGCAAGAAATGGAAAGTACATTGGAGGTCTTGTGAAGATACATGCATTCCAGAGGCCGAATAATAAGCCCTATGAAAATATAGGTCTCCCCCATATCAATGTGTCCCATGCAAAGTTCAACTTCTGTTCAGTCTCGTTTTCCTCACTGTCCTACAAGTGTCCCTAGCGCACTCCTCAATAAAGTTCCTGAATGATGTCTCTGTCTCAGAAACTGTTTTGGCAAAAAAGAATCTAGAACACTTACAAGTTTGTATATGGTACTTGCTTTCTTATACTCAAAGCTCTAAATTTAAAATCTTCAGGATACCAGAATTTTCCAGGGGTTGTTCATAATGAAATGGAACACAACTGGCAAGTCTTTGGCATAGTGTTGTTGGACTAGTTTGTAACTATAACTTTCCCTAAAATGACCCAATTACTTTTAGAAATTAGATTCTTGGCTTACATTTCAGAGCCCGTTGATATAAGCACAATCAACACTTAATTATAAATTATAAAGTAAATCTGAATAACAGAACTATGCTTTTATAGAACAACAGATTCTTGATTTTATTCTGGTTAAAAAAAATGGATGTGTAGTCTCATGGGAGATAAATGCTACACGTGCATTGGAAAAAATGCTACACTATATTCCAGGTAGTTTAAAATCCAACTACGATGTGGATTTTGAAAATAAAATTTAGGATTTTAAAAGTAAAAATCCTAAAATACGTAGGCTCATGGACTGAACCTATAATCATGGATGAGAAACACACTTAGCATGTAAGTGTCTGTAATACTGATGAGATGCTATTTAAGCTAAATCGTTAATAAAATGCAAAGAAGCTCATCTCACTGAGACTCTGGACAAGTATCATATAACGTGTAATTGGAAAGAGTTGAAAAGTGGGTCAAAGTAGAATGCAACTATTTACCCTCTACAGATCTAATTCGGAAAAAGAGGCTGTTGAAAATCACCCAAGGAAGATTGTGAAACAAGGGATATGTCTACTTTTTATTAAGACAGGGTAAAATAAAAATTAAATACAGTGTGGTCCCCAGTTCTCCTCAACTATGATTAAAAGTGAAGAGTAGACAAAAGGTTTGCACAAAAAAGAACAAATTTTCTGAGAACTTAAATATTTTGTAGCTGGTATATCTGAAAGGTCTCACCATGAGCTGTTAAGAAATCTGTAGTTAAATAAAGGAATTTACTTAGTTGATTAATCAGTTTGAAATAAGTATCAAAGTGAGGTTAAGTTTAACTATGCTTTACTTTATTACACAACTCCAGGATTATTGTGATTCTTTCAGAAAAGAAATGAAGACTCATTTGATTTAGTAGACATCTTAAGCATCTACAATTTAATCTTTTTTCTTTTGTTTTTTGGTTTTCTGAAATATTTCATAATGAAGTAGAAATCATATAATTTTGCATATTTGAAGGGTATAATATATTCATTTATACAAATTAGTATAACATACATTGAAACAAAACAAACAACGAATTTAGCGCTTGTAAAACTTCCACTGAGCCTTATCTATGCAGCTAATGTTCTCTCTAGCCCCTGACAAAACCAATCTACTTTTCCCTCCAGAAGCGACGCTTCAGTTAAATTTTGTGTCCTTCATCACTTTGCATTCATCCATTTCATTTTTAATATTATGGTTTCCTTCAAATGGATATATCTGTGTATAAAAAATTATCATTTTAGTTTAGTGGTATAGAGGTGGTGACATACTCTACTCCTCTCTCTTTTCATTCATCATTTGACATTACGCTTTAAGACTCAGCCATGTTGATTTGTGTGGTTCTAATTAAATCAACTTAACTGGTCTGTAATATTTAATCATAAACTTTTAAAAATAATCTCAATTCTTCAGAGTAGCTTTGGGTTCACAGCAAAGTTGACAGCAAAGGCACAGAGATTTCCCCATACACTCTCTGCCTCCACACCTGCATAGTTTCTTCCATTATCAACATCCCCTGACAGAATGGCATCTTCATTAAAATCCATGAGTTCACGTTGACATGTAATTATCACTTGAAGTCCCTAGTTTACATTAGGGTTTACCCTCGGTGTTGTACATTCTATGGGTTTCGACAAACGTGTAATGATATGTATCTGCCATTTTAATAGTTTTCCTCCCCTAAAAAGATCCTCACGCTCTGCCTATTCATCCCTTTCTCTCCCTTAATTCCTGGCAAACACTGATCTTTCTATGCTCCAAAGTTTTGCCTCTTCCAGGATGTCATACAGCAGGAATCATACAGCATACAGCCTTTGCAGATTGGCTTTCACTTAGCAATATGTATTTAAATTTCTTCCATGGATTTTAATGGCTCGATAGCTTTTTGTTGTTGTTGTTGTTTTCAGTGCTGGTTAATATCTCATCGTCTGGATTGCCACAGTTTATCCGTTTACCTAATTATCATCTTAATTGCTTTTAAGTTTTAGTAGTATGAATAGAGCTGCTATAAATACATATGTGTAGATGTTGTGTGACTTGTGTTCAATTCTTTTAGGTAAATACCAAAGAGGGCAATTGCTGGATCATATGGTAAGAATATATTTAGATTTGTAGGACACTAATTGTCTTCCAAAGTGGCTGTACTGAATTGCATTCCCATCAACAATGGAGGAGGATTCCTATTGCTCTGCATCCTTCACAGCATTTGGTGTTGTCAGTGTTCCAGATTTCAGCCGTTCTAATAGGTATGTAGTGGTATTTATTGTCATAATTTGTATTTCTCTGATGACATATGATAAGGAGCATTTTTTAATATGCTTATTTGCCATCTCTATATTTCCTTTGGTGAGGTGTCCAAATCTTTGGCTCATTTTCAGTCAGGTTGTTTGTTCTTTTGAGTTTTAAGGGTCCTTAGTATATTTTAGATAATAGTCCCTTATCAGATGTATCTTTTACAAATATTTTCTCTGAGTCTGTGGCTTGTCTTTTCATTCTTTTGACAGTGTTATTTGCAAAGAAGAAAAAAAAGGTTCTTTACTGCCATCCAGATTATCCATTCTTTATTTCAGAGATTGTGCCTTTCGTGTTGTATATAAAAGGTCATCATCAAACACAAAGGATTTTTTCTTATGCTATCTTCTAAAGATTTTCTACTTTTGTGTTTACATTACATTAGTTCTGTGATCCATTTTGAGTTTATTTTTGTGAAGAATGTAAAGTCTGTGTCTAATATATTTATAATAGCTATTTTGAAATTCTTTTCTGTCATTTTATCATCTCTGTCATTTTGGGGTCCATTTCTATGGTCTGATGTTCCTCCTGGATACGAATCAGATTTTCTGCTTCTTGGGCAGTCTTGAGATTTTTGAATAGATGTTAGACATTCCAATTTTACTCTTACTGAGTGCTTGATTTGGTTGTTTTCTTCTAAGGAGCATTGGATTTTGTTTCAGCAAGTTAAGTTACACACATATTAGTTTGATTAGTTTAAAGGCTTGTCGTTAAGCTCTTTAAGGTCCAGAGTAGCCCATATTCTCAGGCTAACTTAGCCATACTACTAACACATTGCTAATGAACACTTCATGTATTTGTTTATCAAGTTTTTTTTTTCCATTCTATCTATTGGAAACTTAAATAATTTATAGTCTTGTGTGTGTTCCAGGAGTTATTTAATTTATATTTCACTCACATGTGTTCTTTCCCCCAGAAGGTGTTTTATGTTCTGTCATGGGTGTTCACCCTATGCATGTGCAAACTGGTGTTCAAAGAATGAATGGAAAGCTATGGAAATCTGATTTCTGGGGTTCTTTCTTCAACTCCTTTTTCTCTGGTACTACTTCTTGCATATTCTCAGCTGCCTTAGTCTTCACAACTCTGATGTCTGTCTCCTTAACTCAGTGAGACTAGTGGATTCTGCCTGAGTTTCATCTCTCTGCACTATAGTCCAGAAATGGCCTCGAGGCAGAAAGTGAAGGCCATCAATCACAGTTCTCACCTTGTATATTTCTCTTTTCTCACAGATTACAATCCTGTGTTGCCTGTTGTGCAATGTCTTAAAATCATCTGTCAAATTTTATGGGTTTGGGAGTATAGGGGTCTTTCTGGATCCTGTTTATTCATCATGCCTGTAAGTGGAAGTTTATTGCAATACCATCTTTTTCCATCTAATCTGGTGAAAATATTTTAGAATCCGAAAACATACATCATTTTTAAAAAGTGTCAACAAAATATATGCATTTATTATTTATACACATTGAAAATGTCATCACCAATGCATTGGTTTTATTATTGATTCATTTCTTTGCTTGTCCAAAATATTGACTCAATAGAGACAAAGTAATTTTCCCACAGAAGCTGTCAGTTTATTTAGAGTAAGAATACTTCATTTTGATTCTCATTTATAGAATACCAAGCATAGTTTCTTTGGCACATCCAAACATTTAAATTATGAGATTAAAGTCCATTTAAATAAAGCTTATGACTTTTACAATTTCTTCTCTGTTTTTAACTATGGACATTTTCATTCTAATATTATCTGTTTCTTTTTTCTTTTATTCTTCTTGTTCAAACTTGAAATAGGTATAGCTATTTGTTTAGCCTCTACAGGCAGCAAAATTTTAATTTTGTTTCAGTCTCTATTAATTCTTTTTTACAGTTCATTAATTTATTTCCACTTTTGCTTCTTCTTCTTCGACTTTTTTTTTTCTGCAGGGAGTTGTAGTTTTGTCTGTTAGCCATTCCTCCCCTACTTCACCCCACACACCAATTTCTTGAGTTAAATTCTTAGCTTGCTAATTAGCAGCATTCTACATTTAAATACATTTAAATGTATATTGACACAAGTTTCCTAGAATCATATAGAGCTACACTGAGGCTTTGAATTCCGGACCTTGTGCTTTGAGCAAAATAATATGTGGTACTTCCAACTGGGGGCAGTTGAAAATATATTTGAGCTTGCTGGGTACTCTTCTGTCATATTCTGGTGACCACAGAGGCCATATGATTTATTTTCAACATTACAATTGATCAAAATTCTCTCAGCCTAGATTTTAAACCGGTAGGTGAAACCACTCACCTCTTTACTCTCCCTGCTGTTATCAACCAGCACACAATGAACATGTTGTAAAATGAGAAATCAACATTTGCAGCTGAAATGTGATATTTTGCAGGTAATTTGACACAGCAGTCCCACATATTGTTCTTGCCAGAAAATATACAAAAATTGTATCCCCCAACTTTTATCACGTTATCAACTTAGAGGAGTGACATCAGAAAGATGATGGCATAGGAAGCCTAGGCTTCATTCTCCAAAGAGATGCTGATGTAACAACACTGTATAGTCCATAGAACCTTCATGAGAGCTCCATAAAGCAGTTTAGAATTTTCAGTACCCCGGGCAAGTGCAAATGTAAGAACAGCTACATAAAAAAAAATGGTACAAAATATTAAAAAGATGCAAATTTGTGATGTTGATAACAAAAGTGGGGAGGGATATGTAAAGGAGAAGAGTTTTTGTGATTGAAATTAAGTTGTTTTCAGTTTAAAGTAGATTCTATAACCTTAAAATGCTTCGTGTAATCTTCATGATAACCATAAAACTGAACAAATTAGGAAGAGAAGGGAATTACCTCAACATGGTAAGGCCCATAATATGTAAAGCCTGTTTTTCAACTGAGATCAAGATCAAATAAGTTTTTTTTTTTTTTTTTCTTTTTTTTTTTTTTTTTTTTTTTTCTCCCTGGAGGCTGCTGTGCTGAAACCTCCTTTGTCCCACTTCTTTGCTTCTCCATCCCCCAGGTCCCTCCAGGGTCACCTTTGATTCCCTGGTTGCAGGTTTGGAGGCAGACTGGGGTGGGTCTAGAAATCTCCCTTGGGCATCAGTTCCTTATTTTCATGAGGTAGTGGCTAGCAGAACCAACAAGAAAGCTGGGGATCCCCATCTTTCCATCCTGGGTCACGCCCTGCCCTCCACAGTATTGGGATTGTGTGTGGATGGGTGACCCAGTGGTGGGTACCAGGGGGAATCTGTTTGACTACAAATTGTCTTAAAAAAATTTTTTTTAATTGAGATATAGTTGGCATGCAACATTATGTAAACTTCAAGGTATAGAACAGGATGATTTGATACATTTATCTAGCAATAGCCTGCTTAGGCCACTTTTAATTAATGTAGTGCAGGAAGTCCTAGCCAGAGCAATTTGGCAAGAAAAAGAAATAAAAGTCATCCAAATTAGAAAAATAAGAAGCAAGGGCGCCTGGGTAGCTCAGTCAGTTACGCGTCCAACTTCGGCTCAGGTCATGATCTCACGGTCTGTGAGTTTGAGCCCCGCGTCAAGCTCTGGGCTGATGGCTCAGAGCCTGGAGCCTGCTTCGGATTCTGTGTCTCCCTCTCTCTCTGCCCCTCCCCCATTCATGCTCTGTCTCTCTCTGTCTCAAAAATAAATAAACGTTAAAAAAATTGTTAAATATTGTCAAAATGTCAATACTACCCAAAGCTATCTACACATTCAATGCAATCCCAATCAAAATTGCACCAGCATTCTTCTCGAAACTAGAACAAGCAATCCTAAAATTCATATGGAACCACAAAAGGCCCCGAATAGCCAAAGTAATTTTGAAGAAGACCAAAGCAGGAGGCATCACAATCCCAGACTTTAGCCTCTACTACAAAGCTGTCATCATCAAGACAGCATGGTATTGGCACAAAAACAGACACATAGACCAATGGAATAGAATAGAAACCCCAGAACTAGACCCACAAACGTATGGCCAACTCATCTTTGACAAAGCAGGAAAGAACATCCAATGGAAAAAAGACAGTCTCTTTAACAAATGGTGCTGGGAGAACTGGACAGCAACATGCAGAAGGTTGAAACTAGACCACTTTCTCACACCATTCACAAAAATAAACTCAAAATGGATAAAGGACCTGAATGTGAGACAGGAAACCATCAAAACCCTAGAGGAGAAAGCAGGAAAAGACCTCTCTGACCTCAGCCGTAGCAATCTCTTACTCGACACATCCCCAAAGGCAAGGGAATTAAAAGCAAAAGTGAATTACTGGGACCTTATGAAGATAAAAAGCTTCTGCACAGCAAAGGAAACAACCAACAAAACGAAAAGGCAACCAACGGAATGGGAAAAGATATTTGCAAATGACATATCGGACAAAGGGCTAGTATCCAAAATCTATAAAGAGCTCACCAAACTCCACACCCGAAAAGCAAATAACCCAGTGAAGAAATGGGCAG
>NW_024412412.1:24534347-24545772 GCF_014898765.1 Herpailurus yagouaroundi | reverse complement strand
GAGGGTGGGTGATGGGTATTGAGGAGGGCACCTTTTGGGATGAGCACTGGGTGTTGTATGGAAACCAATTTGACAATAAACTTCATATATTGAAAAAATAAAAACAAAAACAATAAAAGCCCACACCTAAAAAAAAAAAAAAAGAAAAGAAAATAGCATAGAGGTTCCTCAAATGTATAGTTTCAGTTTTCAAGATGTAGAAGTTCTAAATATTTGTTGTGCAATAATGTACGTGTAGTTAACATTACTTTGTTGTACACCTAAACATAGTTATGATGGTAAATTTTATATGTTTTTACCACAATAAAGGAATGCATAGTTGTAAACTGACCATTTCCTTTGTTTTTTGTTTTTTTCTTAAATGTTTTTATTTATTTTTTAGACAGAAGGAGACAGAGCATGATCAGGGGAGGGGCAGAGAGAAAGGGATACACAGAATCCAAAGCAGGCTCCAGGCTCTGAGCTGTCAGCACAGAGCCTGACGCGGGGCTCGAACTCACAGACTGTGAGATCATGACCTGAGCTGAAGTCGGATGCTTAACTGACTGAGCCACCCAGGCACCCCCTGACCATTTCCTTTGTGACCAATTCGTTACCAATGTATTGGCCCTCTTCATGTGTTTAAATTTTTGATTTTGTTCTAAATAGCAACCATGGAGAGAAGTTTTAGGCATCTTACCTTTAATACGTTCATGTCATCAATATGAATAATGGTGCCATAGTCAAGGATTATAGAATCCTTGATCATTCAGGAATCCTAAACTTATTTTGGTAAGAAAGTCAGTTTATATTGTACCAAAGCCACTACTACTACTCTCTCTGTTTGAAAAGACATAAACCTTTAATTTCTGTATAAAATTTCCAATTATCTAGGAAGTATCAAAGAGATCATGTTTATATTTGAGCAAAAGTATGGTTGGTTTTAGGTAGAAGGTAGTAAAAGTGAACTCTTTGACCAGAAATGGTGTATTGAAACAAAACATGCAACTACATAACACATCACCACATATGTTTAAAACGTCAAAATAAATTAACAAGTGTATCTGATAACTAGACTGAGCTAGATGAATAAACACATTTTAAAAAACAACAACACTTGCTCTATTGAGGCAATGATAAGGGATTATTAATTAAAGAATGGTTAGGAGGGGCACCTGGCTGGTTCAGTACAGCATGTGACTCTTGATCTCGGGGTTGTGACTTCAAACCCCACGTTGTGTGTAGAGATTACTTAAAAATAAAATCTTAAAAAAAAAAAAAAGGAATGGTGGGGAGAGACTTTATCTTGGACTTTGCTAACAACAACTAAGTTTATCCCTATCAATTGTGACATTGAAATAAATCTATGTTTCTTCGATAACTAGTGTACTTTTTAGCTTGGAAGGAGAGACTGATGCAAGTTGGTTAAACATGTCTGAAGTGTATTATTGAAAAATTTTAGTGGGAAGCACCTAGAACCCAATAAAGGAATAAGAGTACTAAACAATGACAAGGATCCAGCTGGCAGAATACATACATATTGATAAATTGACACAACTGTGTAGCTTTTCCAAAGCTCAATTATTGCAGAGAAAGAGAACAAAACTTAAAGGTTTACTTATGTTGACCAGGTATGTGTTTGGAAACGAAATGAGCATGTTAGCAAGGTGACAATGGAACTGAAATGAGCATGGGTCTATATTGAAACGGACATCAACAGGAATCAGAAAGAGGCAAAGTAGTAGACTAAAAGGGAAGAGAAAATGAAACTGTGAAATAAAGATAAAATAAATGACAAAAAAGGAAGGCCAAGATAAGGTGGTTTTGCCCAGTTATAGGAGGTGGATGTCCTTTGTAATCACTGCTGCAAGATAACACCATACTAATAGGTGGCTCAATAAGGTGGAAATAAGTACCATGAAAAAAATTTTAGGAGTGTGAATTCAAAAGTTAGAAAAGCCTTCAATGTGAATGATGATGTTCCCTGGATTGAAAATAGGTAACAGAGGGAGGGAAAAATCTGTATTCAAGTAATAAAATCACTAGGATATGTTGAGAAGTGTGCTGGATATATTAGCAGTAAGGGAGAAATGAACTTCCTTGGAATGTATTGTAAGTGAAAGAAGTAATCAGGGGAGCCTGGGTGGCTCATTCGGTTGAGTGTGTGATTTCAGCTCAGGTCATGATCTCACCGTTCCCGAGTTCTAGCCCCACATCAGGCTCTGTGCTGACAGCTCAGAGCCTGGAGCTATTTCATATTCTGTGTCTCTCTCTCTGTCTCTGCTCCTCCCCGACTTGTGCTCTGTCTCTGTCTCAAAAATAAATAAACATTAAAAAAAAACTTTAATAAAAAAAAAAGAAAGAAAGAAGTAATCAGGAAAAGAGCTTAGGAAGCTAAAAGTAGACTAACAGAAAAGAAGAAGGTGGAAGAGATTATAAATGCTGATAGAGATACTTGGAAAGAAGCAAAAAATTAAAATTATTATTTTAATTGACTAATTATGATAGAATAGTAAAATTCCCCTTTTTAAGAGATTTCCAGGGAAGATGGCAGAGTAGGATGACCCTACGTTCACCTCATCCCATGGATATAACTAGATAACACTCACATCAGTGTAAATAACCCAGAAAATGACTCAAAGCCTAGCAGAACGGACTCGGAAAGTGGAATATAGAGAAGAGGTCTCATTGCTTGAGGGATGCATGGGCATGAAGAAGAGGGAGACACCATACCCTCATGCCAAGAATTCTGGGCATGGGGAGTCTGCAAGGGAAGACAAGTCCCCATGGCATTTGGCTTTGAAAACCAGAGGACTAACTTTGTGAGTTCTTATAATCAATGGAGCTTAACACCTGGAACTTTATTTTTTTTAATGTTTTTTAAATGTTTTTATTTATTTTTGAGGGAGAGAGAGAGAGAGACAGAGCATGAGTGGGGGAGGAGCAGAAAGAGAGGGAGACACAGAATTTGAAGCAGGCTCCAGGCTCTGAGCTGTCAGCACAGAGCCCAATGCAGGGCTCGAGCCCACAAACTGAGATCATGACCTGAGCTGAAGCTGGAGGCTCAACCGACTGAGCCACCCAGGCTCCCCAACACCTAGAACTTTAAAGATTGGTGGGCTTGGCTCTGGGAGAGTCAGAGGGCAATAGGAAGCTGAGTCCTTGCCCTTAAAGAAACAGCACAACAAACAGCCTTGCTGAGATACAGCATAAAAGAAGCAGTTTGAAAAGTGCCTGGGGTATACCAAATGATTTATTTATTAATCTCACAGCCTGTACTGGAGGGGTGGGGATCTTTGGGAAACTTCTCTAGGAGCAAAGGGGCTGGTGGGGGAGCCAATTTCCTCCCCCACCTCTCAGCCTAAACACACGGACACCTGTGGGAACCGCAGAGAACCACCACTCTCCACCTAACTCACTAACAGCACACTCTGCCCCCATATTCTCCTGTGGACATGCCCCTCCAGCCCTGCAGTAGGAGTTTTCTAAAGCAGTTCTGGTTTCCCTTCCACAACAGATCTGCCCACCTTCAATATGCCCTTGGCTGGAGCCCATCCAAAGGGGTGCCACAAAACTGGTAGTGTGCAAGCAGCCCTGATAGGGACAGTACCACTCCAAAGTGACCTCTGCCCCTGGTAGAGGGGGAGATAACAACACACACCATTTCCACTGTGGACTCAGCAGTGAGCTTGGGGCAGACATCTGGTCTGACTGCAGGCCCTACCCGCCAACGAAAGCTTCTCAGGGGCCAATGTAGGCAAAGCCCCTTGCAGTTCAGTGATACTGCATTTTTAGCAAACACCTGGTCTCAAGTCAAGCCCACAGTGGCCTGAGACTGGCCCACCAACAACCCAGGGACAAAACCTTGCCCACAACAAGCAAAGAATACCATCACAGATGACTGGACTGAAAGAAAAGGCAACTCTGCCACAACAGTAGGGTGCATGCAACACATATAGGAAATACCTCAAAAGTGCCAATTTCTGGTGAACAAGAGAAATTATGCTGCAGGGTACTAAAGGACCTTTTCTTAATAAGGCCACTACTTTCATGAGCAGGAGATATAGCTGTCTTTGTAACACACAGAAACAGACACAGAGTTAAACAAAAGGGAGGCAAAGAATATGTCCCAGATGAAAGAACAAGACAAAATCACAGCAAAAGAAATAAATGAAATGGAGATAAATAATATGGCTGACAGAGAATTTAAGTAAGGGTCAGGAAGATAGTGGACATGAGAAAAAGGTGAAGGATCTCAATGAGAACCTCAACAGAGACAGAAAACATAAAAATTAATCATAGATGAAGAACTCAATAACTGAAATAAAAAATACCTTCGATGGAATAAACAATAGACTAGAGGAAGTAGAGAAGCAGATTAGGGACATATTGGTCAGAGTAATGGAAAGCAATCAAGCTGAACAAGAGATAGAGAAAAAAATGAAAATAGATTAAGAGAACTCAGTGATAGCATCAAGCATAATAATATTTGCATTTTAGGGTTCCCAGAAGACAGAGGAAGGGGGCAGAAAATTTATTTGAAGAATAACTGAAAACTTCTTGAATCTGGGGAAGAAACATAAATCCAGATCCAGGATGCACAGAGAGCCCTCAAAAAAATCAATTCAAGCAGGTCCACACCAAGATGCATGGTAATTAAAATGTTAAAAAGTAGTGATAAAGAGAGAATTTTAAAAGCAGCAAGAGAAAAGAAAATAGTTACATACAAGGGAAACCCTATAAGGCTATCAGCTGATTTTTCAGCAGAAACTTTGGAGGACAGAGGGAGTGTCATGACATATTCAAACTGCTGAAAGGAAAACAAAACAAAACAAAACCTGTAACCAAGAATACTCTATCCAGTAAGGTTGTCATTCAAAATAGGAGACATAGTTTCCCAGACAAACATTAAATGAATTCATCACCACTAAACCAGCCTTAAAGAAATGCTAAAGGGGACTGACTTGATGAGTAGAAAGGAAAGACCATAAGTAGGAGGAAGAAAAGTAGGAAGCACAAAAGCAGTAAAATTAGGTATATCTATATAAATCATTCAAGAGATACACAAAATAAAAGGATATAAAGTGTAATACCATATACCTGAAATGTGGAAAGGAGAGGAGTAAAAAATGCAACAAATTTAAGTGACAATCCACTTAATGTAATCTGCTATAGGCATAACATGTTGTATATATAAACATTATGGTAACCACAAATCAAAAAACCCTAATAGAGATGCAAAAAAAAAATTAAAGAGAAAAGAATCCAAGACTATTACTAAAGAAACAGAGAAGAAAGCGAGAGGAAATAGAAAAGAACTACAAAAACAACCATAAAACAAGTAATAAACTGGCAATAGGTACGTACCTTTCAATAATTACTTTGAGTTTAAATAGATTAGATGGTCCAATCAAAAGACATAGGCTAACAGAATGGATAAAAAAAAGCAAGACCCATCATATGCTGCTTACATGTGACTCATTTAAGACCTAAACACATGCAGATTGAAAGTGAAGGGACAGAAAAAGCATTTACCATGCAAATGGAAGCAAAAAGAAAGCTGGGGTAGCAATGCTTGTATCAGACTTTAAAACAAAGACTGTAATAAGAGACAAAGGACACTATATAATCATAAAGGGAATAATCCAACAAGAAGATATAACAATTGTGAATATTTATGCACCCAACATGAAAGCACTCGAATACATAAAACAGCCATTAACAAACATAAAGAAAGGACTTGATAATAATACAATAATAGTAGGGGACTTTAACACCCCACTTATATCAATGGATAGATCTCCCAAACAGAAAATCAATAAGGAAATAGTGGCTCTGAATGACACATTGGATCAGATAGCTTTAACAGATATATTTAGAACATTCTATCCTAAAACAGCAGAATACACATTCTTTCATGTGCACATGGAATATTCTCCAGAATAGATCATGTCAGGCCACAAAACAAATCTCAAAACATTCAAAAAATCAAAGTCATACCATGCATCTTTTCCAACTACAACACTATGAAACTATAAAGGAACTAGATGGAAAAAATCTGGAAAAAAACCCACAAATATCTGGAGTTTAAATAACATGCTACTAAACAATGAATGGGTAAACCTAAAAATC
This sequence comes from Herpailurus yagouaroundi, assembly GCF_014898765.1. Classification (NCBI taxonomy): domain Eukaryota; kingdom Metazoa; phylum Chordata; class Mammalia; order Carnivora; family Felidae; genus Herpailurus; species Herpailurus yagouaroundi. The sequence continues at coordinate 24,539,661 of NW_024412412.1, read as the reverse complement.
AAAGAAGAAATTAAAAACTACATGAAGACAAATGAAAATGAAAAAAATAATGTTCTAAAATCTTTGGAATGCAGTGAAAGTTGTTCTAAGAGGGATGTTTATAGCAATACAGGCCTAGCTCAAGAAGCAAGAAAAATCTCAAATACAACCTAACTTTACATCTAATGGAACCAGAAAAAGAAGAACCAACAAAACTATCCAGTGGAAGGAAGGAAGTAATAAATATTAGAGCAGAAATAAATGAAATAGAATAAAAAATAAAATAAAGACAATAAAAAATAGAACAGATCAAGGAAACCAGGAGCTGGTTTTTTGAAAAGATGAACAAAATTAATAAACCTTACCCAGACTCACCAAAGAAAGAGAAAGAGAGAGAGACAGAGGGACACAGAGAGACAGAGGACTCAAATAACAAATATAGAAAAGAAACGGGAGAAATAAAAACCAACACCAGAGAAATACAAAGGATTCTAAGAGAATATTATGAAAAAGTATATGCCACGAAACTGGGCAACCTAGATAAAAATGGATACATTCCTAGAAACATATAACCTCTACATCTGAATCAAGAAGAACGAGAAGATTTGAACAGACCAATTACCAGTAATGAAATTGAAACAGTAATAAAAACTCCCAACGAAATTCTAGACCAGATAGCTTTACAGGTAAATTCTACTAAGCACTTAAAGGGGAGTTAATACCTATTCTTCTGCAAGTATTCCAAAAAAAAGAAGAGGAAGGAAATCTTCCAGATCATTTTATGAGGCCAGAAATATCCTGATACCAAAACCAGATAAAGACATCACCAAAAAAGAGAAGTATAGGACAATATGTCTGATGAGCATAGATAAGAAAATCCTCAAGAAAACATTAGCAAACTGAATCTAAAACTACATTAAAAAAATCATTCACCAGGGGCATCTGGGTGACTCAGTCGGTTAAGTGTTGGACTCTTGATTTTGGCTCAGGTCATGATCTCACAATTTGTGAGATTGAGCCTCACACTGGGCTGGGCTCCATGTTGACAGTGTGGAGTTTGCTTGGAATTCTCTCTCTCTCTCTCTCTCTCTCTCTCTCTTTTCTTCTGTCCCTCCTTCCCTTTCTCAAAATAAGTAAATAAACTTAAAAAAAATCATTCAGCACAATCAAGTGGGATTTATTCCTGGGATGCAAGGGTAGTTCAATATTCACAAATCAATCAGTGTGATACATCACATCAATAAAGAAAGGATAAAAACTCCATGATCATTTCAACAGACACAGAAAATGCATTGGACAAAGTGCAACATCCATTCATCAAAAAAGACTTCAAGAAAGTAGTTTTAGAGGGAACATATCTCAACATAAAAAAGGCCTTATATGAAAATGCACAGCCAACAACATCCTCAATGGGGAAAAACTGAGAGCTTATCCCCTATGGTAAGGAACAAGACAGAGAGCAATACCGAAAACCCTAAAAACTCCACCAAAAAAAAATACTAGAACTGATAAATGAATTCAGTTAGGTTGCAGGAAACAAGGTCAATATACAGAAATCTGTTGCATTTCTATACACTAATAATCAGTAGAAAGAGAAATTAAGAAAACAACTCCATTTACACCAATATAATAAGACCTAGGAATTAACCTAACCACAGAAATTATATATTTTTAAGATTTTATTTGGTCTCACATTTGTTATGCTTACTTCATTACACTTCATTGGAAAGTTTTCTCAATAAAGAGAGGAAATCAGTAAAAGTGAACATATATCTAAGAATTAAAAAAGAAAAAGAAATTCCTTAGAGGTCAGCTGACTTTTCAAAATTAAAAAAAAAATTGCCATTTGGCTTTTTCTCAAGTTATAATTTTAGTTCAATGGAGGACACTTTGTAGCTATGATAGAGATTAGTACTTACGACAAGAATAGCTGGGGAAGCCAGTTAAAAACACAAAACAGATCTGTTGGAAGGCATCGAAGGACTATCAAGGCAGCCAGGCATTGAGGGGCAGACTCCAGAGAGAAGGAACTATGGCAACATTCTTCTAGCTTCTTTATCTTCTGGGGCATTTGTTGATTTTCAGAGTGGGGGAAAGAGGCTGAGAACCCTAGAAGAAAAAGAAAATCCAGTAGAGCTTTTGACAATATCATGTGTACTGGAAAACAGAATTCCAAGCTCCTGATTGTCAAACTGGACAATACTTGAGGAACAATATCCTGAAAACATAGACTGTGCAGAGATGTGAAACTAAAATTTGGGGTTTTACCCTGCTAGGCATGGACTTTTACTTACACTAAGCAGAGAAATGAGACAAGACACTCAAAGTTTCTGGAAGGGAGAATGGAGGTTTTGGCAAGCTCACCATCCCAAAGAAGCCAAAATTTAGAGGTTAGGATACATCAGTTTTGTAGAGACAAAATAAACACTGCAGAGTCTCAGATAGGACTTCTAGAAAGGAATATTCTCAGAGTAAAGGCTAACCACAGATAGACTGAGAACTAGAAAACTTCAATCCAGCCTGGAGTCAGTCAAGTCCTGTATTTGATCAAGACAGTTAGAAACCATTCTAGCTTCATATCAGAGGTTAAGATAAACAATTTCTGGGTAAGAAAATGGCACACAGAACTTCTATAATCTTTATACATGACATTCAACAATCAATAAAAATATCACCAAACATAAAAAATAAGGCCAATAGCAAGATCAGATCATAGAAAAGACCCATAGGTGACCAAGGTTTTGGAGTTATGAAACACAGACTTTTTAGTTAATATGTTTAAGAGAATGGATATTTAAGATACAGATATAGATAGATACAGAGCCCCAGAGAATAGTTGTGTATAATAAATAATCAAATGGAAATTCTAAAATTAAATAATACATTAACTGCACTTAATCATTAGACAAAATCAGCCACATAGTGAAAAAAGAAAAATATTATTGAACTTGATGATGGGGTTGTGTAAAAAAATGTCCAGTAAGAAGCAAAGAGAGCAAATAAGGATGAGGCATGAAGATAAGAATTCTACAGGCAAAAGTGTGTGAAATTGGGAGTCCAGACAGAAAGGAGAGAATGGGGCACAAGCTAGATTTAATGAGAAATTACTAAATGTTTCTAAAACCATAGAAACACTTAGCTATGAGAACAGTAAATGCTGAAAACCAAAAGTAGAATGGATACCTGAACATAAAAATTTGTAACAACAAAAAAAAAAACAAACAACAACAAAAGACAGGAAAATATTAAAAGTGATTAGAGAAAAGAGATAGAATGCATTCAATGAAAAACATTATAGTGATTTCCCAAGAGTCAAGAGAAAATGGAAAGATATCTGTACAATGCTGAAAAAAATTCCCCAAACAATAACTGTCTAGAATTCCACAGAAGAGAAAACATTCCTCAAAGTTAAGGCTATAAAAACTCATTTCCAAGAAAAAAAGAAAACTTAGAGAATTTGTTGCTAGGAGAACTTCACTAAAAGAAAAAAAAGAATTTATGGGAATTTCTAGGGCAAAGGAACAATAGTTGTTAAAGGAAACACAGGGAAAAATAAAGAGCGAAACATAGTCAGATCTAAGTGAGTTTTGGCTTTATCAAGCAGTTGTAGGGAAAGTCTTGTTTGGCTCAAAAATATATATAAAATTAAACACACAATAAGAAGAAGCCCGGAAGTGTGTAGAGGTGAAGTGTTCTAAGATCTTACGTTATCTTAGAAGAGAATAAATTTGTTAATTTATACAACATTGCAGTCAGTCAAGTTATCTTAAAGAACCATTAAAATAGCAACAACAGGGGTGATTTGGTGGCTCAGTCGGTTAAGTGCCTGACTTTGGCTGAGGTCATGATCTCATGGCTTATGGGCCCGAACTCTGTGTTGGGGTCTGTACTGACAGCTCAGAGCCTGGAGTCTGCTTTGGATTCTCTGTCTTCCTCTCACTTTGCCCCTTGCCCCATTCACACCCAGTCTCTCTGTTTCTCTCAAAAATAAATAAACATTAAAAAAAAAGCATAAATAACAAACTAATTGATATAGCCACCTTCAAAAATAGTTTGGTACTTTAATAATGTTAGATACATCTACCATATGGTCCATCTATTCCATTCCTAGGTATTTACTTAAGATAAAAATTATTATGTTTTGGGGAGCCTGGGTGGCTCAGTTGGTTAAGCATCCAACTTTGGCTCAGGTCAAGATCTTGAGGTTTGTGAGTTTGAGCCCCACATCTGAATCTCTGCTGTCAGCACTGAGCCACATCAGATCCTCTGTTTTCCTCTCTCTGCCCCTCCCCCACTCATGCAAAAACAAACATTAAAAAATTATTGTTCTATGTTATAAATGTATATTAATATTTATTATATAATAAAAGTAATATATATTAAAGTATATATCTTTATAAAATCTTGCATATAATGTTCATAATAGCTTTAGTTGTAATAACCACAAACTAGAAACAACCCAGATGTCCACTAATAGGTGAATGAACAATTATACATTCATATAATGAATACTAAAAAAAAGGAATGGACTCTTAATAAATGCTATAATGTAATGAATCTTAATTATGTTGAATAAAAGAAGGAAGACATAAGAATATCTATTATCAGGTGGCTTTTATATAAAATTGAAAAAGTGCATATTAATTCTCAATGAAGGGAACTAGGATGGGGATTGTGAATGGGGGAGGAGAGAGAGGAAACGGCAGAAGGGAAAGATTCCAAATAGGTCCTAGGAACCTTTTGGAAATGATGGATATGTTCATTATCTTGATTGTGTTGATGAGTTGCTGGCATACATATGGCAAAACTTATGATGTAAACAAATATGTGGACTTCATTATATGCCAATTATCTCAAAATTATTTAAATCAGGAGATGTATTTATTATAAAATGTTAATACAAAAAATCTAAAGCAAATGTCATACTTATTTTTCCCTATTTTTAAAGTTTATTTATTTATTTTGAGAGACAGTGTGAGAGAGTAGGGAGGAGCAGAAAGAGAAGGAGAGAGAATCCCAAGCAGGCTCCATTTTGTTAGCATGGAGCCTGACTGGGGACTCGATCTCATGAATCATGAAATCATGACCTGAGCTGAAATCAAGAGTCTTATGTTCAACTGAGCCATCCAGGCACCTCTTTTGCTTTGAAATAAATAAAACAATGCCTGATACCACTCTTACTAAACATTTTAGGAAAGTGTTATTCTTCAGAAAATTTAAAAAATATATAATTTTTAATCTCACTAAAAATATTATTACCTACATGAGAAAATCTTTATACACACACGCACACACACACACACACACACACACACACACACACACACACACACAC
>NW_024412412.1:24533302-24534337 GCF_014898765.1 Herpailurus yagouaroundi | reverse complement strand
ACACACACACACACACACACACACACACACACACACACACACACACATTATCAAGAGAAATTATGGCAGGCTTAAGTAGTGGTGTGATATATGATGAATATGAAGATTCAATCTTTTATTGATGTCAGTTCTCTCCACATCAGTCTAGAGAGTCAATGCATTACAATTAAAAATTTCATGGACAGTTTTTCAAAATTTATAATCTGCTGTAAAAATTTCATATTAAATAAATCACCAGAAATGACCAGGCAATCTTGAAGAATAATAACAAAGTTGGAAGACTTAGACAACCATATGTTAAGACATACAGCTATAAAGTTAATAATGCAAGAATAGAAAATAGACCAATGGATAGAATAGAGGATCTACATATTGCTTGATTTATTTATCATTATTTTTTAATTAAAAGTTTTTTTAATGTTAATTCAGTTTTGAGAGAGAGAGACAGAGACAGAACATGAGCAGGGGAGGGGCGGAGAGGGAGGGAGACACAGAATCTGATGCAAGCTCCAGGCTCCGCAGGGTCAGCATAGAGCCTGATGCGAGGCTCAAACTCACAAACCATGATATTATGACCCGAGCCAAAGTAGGACACTTAGCTGACTGAGTCACCCAGGCGCCCATTGCTTGATTTAAATAAAGGTTCTCTCTTGTCAATTGGGAAATTGTTTCAATCACCTGGATGCCCGTTAAAAAAAAAGACCATTTTCCACACCATTAACAAAGTAATTCCAGATAGATCGCTGAACTAAAATGTGAAATTTAAGATAATAATAATTCCAGAACAAAATATATAAGAATACATAAATGACTTTGGAGAAGGAAATGTTTCTTGAACAGGGAAAGAGTTTTAACAATAAAGTTAGAAATTGCTAAATTACATCACATAAAAGGATGGGCTTCTGTTCACCAAAAAACATCAAGAGAGAGAAAAGGTAAGAAACAGAATGAAAAATGTTTACAATTCATATATCTGACAAAGGTATTATAAGTTGAATAAAGAACTCCTACCAAAAACAAAATAAATAAATAAAT
>NW_024412412.1:24505435-24533292 GCF_014898765.1 Herpailurus yagouaroundi | reverse complement strand
AAGGAAAGGAAAGGAAAGGAAAGGAAAGGAAAGGAAAGGAAAGGAAACCCTCTGGACAAAAACTTGAATAGATCTTCATACAAGAGGATAAATAAATGACAATAAATGTGTTGTTTCTCTAGTATCAGTCATTGGGAAATTGTAACTTAGAAATACAATGAGAGGGTGCTTGGGTGGCTCAGTCATTCTGAGTGCCTGACTCTTGATTTCAGCTCAAGTCATGATCCCAGGGTCATAGGATCAAGTCCCGTGTCAGGCTCTGTGATGAGCATGGCATCTGCTTAAGATTCTCTATCTTTCTCTGCCCCTCTCCCCCACTCACATTCTCTTTTTCCCTCTCTCTCTCTCTCTCTCTCTCTCTTTAAAATACAAAAGAAAAAAAAAGTTTTTAAATACAATGAGGTACTACTACACACATAATGTAATAAACGTTCAAACTTCAATGTTCCTCCTCAATATGGAAAGCATTGAAAACTTTGACATCTTAATTCTTCTCCACTCTTCGCTGTAACTTTTTAATATGACTTTTAATTGTGATTCTGTCTCAAAAAAAGTATAAAAAGTTATAGTTTTGTCATCTGAGAAAAGAATCAGAAATTGATAATGAAAATTATAATTCAAGACTTGGTGAATCATATCGTATGGTTGTAAACAGAAATATGGCAGGGTATAAATAAGCATGTATTCCAGATTTTATCCATTGTCTCCATTTGTCTAGGTAGCCTGTTAATAATCATGTCTCCTGCAGCTAGGGAGAACTGTAGATTGGACTTCCAGCTGTCAAAGCTTTAATAGCGCTTTTTATTTTCAGAGCAGCTACAAAAATATTTGCTCCATTTCATTTGCAATGTTCATTTTGCTGAAAAACAACTTCAGGAAAAAAACCTGGAGTAATTAAAATGTTTGGATAAATGTTTATGTATATATTTTTTTCATTCTCACAAATGACTTCACATTTAATTGGACTTCGATGCATTCTATTGCAGGTTTTTAGGTCCCCTTCAGCAAAAGGTGTTCATATTATAATGTTATTGCTTACACCAGTAACAGTTTGGTTTTGAGACATACAAGTTACTTTTCCATTACATTACAGACTCAGGGGGCGCCTGGGTGGCGCAGTCGGTTAAGCGTCCGACTTCAGCCAGGTCACGATCTCCCGGTCCGTGAGTTCGAGCCCCGCGTAGGGCTCTGGGCTGATGGCTCAGAGCCTGGAGCCTGTTTCGGATTCTGTGTCTCCCTCTCTCTCTGCCCCTCCCCCGTTCATGCTCTGTCTCTCTCTGTCCCAAAAATAAATAAACGTTGAAAAAAAAAATTAAAAAAAAAATTACAGACTCAGACTAAATGTGCTACATTTTCACCATGGAATGAACACTGTGGATTCATAATTAGTAAAGCTAGACCTGAGTTAGTTTTCACAAGCTTTTTGCGTATCTATTTTGTCCCCTCGAGACTGCAACCTTCAGAGGTGGGGCATGGGAGTGTGCATATCTGAAATTATTTCTCAAGAGAATTGAAGACAACACTCCTCTTTCAGGCATGTATTATTTTGATCAATGGTCCTCAATATTGGCTACACAAAGTATCTCCAGGGATACTTTTAAAACTCGCTACGACTAGGTATTATAGCAGACCAATTGCGTTAAAAAATACTGAGTGTGGAGCCCAGGCATCAGTATTTTGTTTTAAAAATACTCCAGTAAGATTCCAATGCGCAGGTAAAGCTGTTAACCAAAACTTTTAGATGCTTTTGTGAGTAGTTATTTCACCTGGCATAGGGAATGACGGCCTGCATTTTAACAGAGGATAAAATCGAGTTTCAGAAGAGAAATACTTTGTGTAAATTCCTGTTGTGAATCTCGGCTTTATTAGAATAGTGAGGGCACCAAATGAGAAGGTTCAGTCTTCCTGGTTTTGAAGACAATCTACCTACCTCAGAGAGGGCCAGTTCTATTTATAAAAAGCTACAGGTCTTTTTCATGACTAAGAATTGCCAGGCAAAAGGTAACAGTGGACCAGTTGGCCGTTAATAAGTAGAAAGAGTTGCCTAAAACAGAAGCCATAGGAGCTGTACATGCCTCAAAGGATGGTTCCAGAGGTTACTTGGGTCTTGACATGGGGATATCTCACCTTCAATGACTGAATGAACTGAAGTGATATATTCTACAGAATGCTGAGAGATAATAGGACTTTGTGAGCCCTCAGGAAACTATAAAAAATTGCCAGACTTGAAGATCCTTGTTTTCACTTTATGGATAACATAAAGTTGATGTTTAAAGGGAAATATTTCTCTTTCTTAACATAACGTTTGAGAATCTGTCAGGAAGAAGTTTTGGAAGTTTCAACAAATGTTGAAGGACTGGCTGTAGCTAAAGGTGAATATGGCATAACCCTTCTATAAAGTAATCTCAAGGGCAAATTTTATTTTGGGAATTCCTGACACAGGATTTGGAAAATTGAAATTTATTTGTCCCAAAAAGTCTGTAAAAATGTTCGGTACAGGGCTTTTTCTGGAAAATATGGTGTTTTCTTTCTTTTTTTTTTTTTTTTTTTTTTTTTTTTTTTTTTTTTTTTTTTTGTTTTATTTTTTGTTTTTTTTTTTTTTTTTTTTTTTTTTTTTTTTTTTTTTTGTGTTTTTTTTTTTTTTTTTTTTTTTTTTTTTTTTTTTTTTTTTTTTTTTTGTTTTTTTTTTTTTTTTTTTTTTTTTTTTTTTTTTTTTTTTTTTTTTTTCCTTTACCTTTGCAGTTGAGTAATTTGAATCCTTTCTCTTGAAATGGAAGATCCAGTCAGGCCATGCACCATCAATCCCAAACAACTTAGGACAACTCAAGCAATGTCATCACTTACAATTCACCACAAGCAACTCATCTTTCAGTCACATTCTTACATGATCATCTGAATGTTCCCATTTTTGAAATTATTTTAAAATTTCTATTTTATGACCATACCCTTTTAAAACACTCCCCCTACCCCCTGCCCATGATACCCTCTTCCATCTTTGTGGAACTTCGTGAGCAGGTACTTCTTCTTACCCTCTAACAGCCCACTCTTGTCTTCACCCCCCTTGCAGTTCAGTTTGGATTCTAAGGCTCATTTAAAAAAATTTACTCCCCTGCCATTATTCTAACGGTCTTTAACCCAACGAAACTCCAAGTCTTAATGAACTCTAGTAACTACATTCTCAGTACTTGTACTTGAGCAGCTGATGACATCTAGAGGAAATGGATGGCAGGTTTCAATGTAAACCGTGCTACTAACCTCAATCTGACATATGGTACTGCCAGTCACAACTGACATATCTTTCTAGTTACCCCTATGGTCTGGATTGGAAAATCTTTAGAAATGGTTACTGGTGGTTCTCTCATTTAGAAGACCCTCAACTTCCCTTTTATTCTCATCCAATGATCCTGCTCCTTGTGACACAGAAAAAGTAAAATACATGCTATTATTTTGTTAACTATCATATTGACAAAACCAGCTGTGGCTACACCTACTTTTGAAAAATTTCCCAAAGCATTTGGATTGTTGTATTTTCATTTTCGTTTGTTTCCATATATTTTTTAATTTCTTCTCTAATTGCCTGGTTGACCCACTCATTCTTTAGTAGGGTGTTCTATAACCTCCATGATTTTGGAGGTTTCCCAGACTTTTTCCTGTGGTTGATTTCAAGCTTCATAGCATTGTGGTCTGAAATTATGCATGGTATGATTTCAATTCTTGTATACTTATGAAGGGCTATTTTGTGACCCAGTATATGATCTATCTTGGAGAATGTTCCATGTGCACTAGAGAAGAAAGTATATTCTGTTGCTTTGGGATGCAGAGTTCTAAATATGTCTGTCAAGTCCATCTGATCCAATGTGTCATTCAGAATCCAAACGCTTTGGGATGCAGCGAAGGCAGTCCTGAGAGGAAAATACATCGCAATTCAGGCCTAACTCAAGAAACAAGAAAAATCCCAAATACAAAATCTAACAGCACACCTAAAGGAAATAGAAGCAGAACAGCAAAGGCAGCCTAAACCCAGCAGAAGAAGAGAAATAATAAAGATCAGAGCAGAAATAAACAATATAGAATCTAAAAAAACTGTAGAGCAGATCAACGAAACCAAGAGTTGGTTTTGAAAAAATAAACAAAATTGACAAACCTCTAGCCAGGCTTCTCAAAAAGAAACGGGAGATGACCCAAATAGATAAAATCATGAATGAAAATGGAATGATTACAACCAATCCCTCAGAGATACAAACAATTATCAGGGAATACTATGAAAAATTATATTCCAACAAATTGGACAACCTGAAAGAAATGGACAAATTCCTAAACACCCACACACTTCCAAAACTCAATCAGGAGGAAATAGAAAGCTTGAACAGACCCATACGCAGCGAAGAAATTGAATCAGTCATCAAAAATCTCCCTACAAATAAGAGCCCAGGACCAGATGGCTTCCCAGGGGAGTTCTACCAGACGTTTAAAGCAGAGATAATACCTATCCTTCTCAAGCTATTCCAAGAAATAGAAAGGGAAGGAAAACTTCCAGACTCATTCTATGAAGCCAGTCTTACTTTGATTACTAAACCAGACAGAGACCCAGTAAAAAAAGAGAACTACCGGCCAATATCCCTGATGAATATGGATGCAAAAATTCTCAATAAGATACTAGCAAATCAAATTCAACAGCTTATAAAAAGAATTATTCACCATGATCAAGTGGGATTCATTCCTGGGATGCAGGGCTTGTTCAACATTCGCAAATCAATCAACGTGATACATCACATTAGTAAAAGAAAAGATAAGAACCATATGATCCTGTCAATCGATGCAGAAAAGGCCTTTGACAAAATCCAGCACCGTTTCTTAATAAAAACCCTTGAGAAAGTCGGGATAGAAGGAACATACTTAAAGATCATAAAAGCCATTTATGAAAAGCCCACAGCTAACATCATCCTCAATGGGGACAAACTGAGAGCTTTTTCCCTGAGATCAGGAACACGACAGGGATGCCCACTCTCACCACTGTTGTTTAACATAGTGTTGGAAGTTCTAGCATCAGCAATCAGACAACAAAAAGATATCAAAGGCATCAAAATTGGCAAAGATGAAGTCAAGCTTTTGCTTTTTGCAGATGACATGATAGTATACATGGAAAATCCGATAGACTCCACCAAAAGTCTGCTAGAACTGATACATGAATTCAGCAAAGTTGCAGGATACAAAATCAATCTACAGAAATCAGTTGCATTCTTATACACTAACAACGAGGCAACAGAAAGACAAATAAAGAAACTGATCCCATTCACAATTGCACCAAGAAGCATAAAATACCTAGGAATAAATCTAACCAAAGATGTAAAGGATCTGTATGCTGAAAACTATAGAAAGCTTATGAAGGAAATTGAAGAAGATATAAAGAAATGGAAAGATATTCCCTGCTCATGGATTGGAAGAATAAATATTGTCATAATGTCAATACTACCCAAAGCTATCTACACATTCAATGCAATCCCAATCAAAATTGCACCAGCATTCTTCTCGAAACTAGAACAAGCAATCCTAAAATTCATATGGAACCACAAAAGGCCCCGAATAGCCAAAGTAATTTTGAAGAAGAAGACCAAAGCAGGAGGCATCACAATCCCAGACTTTAGCCTCTACTACAAAGCTGTCATCATCAAGACAGCATGGTATTGGCACAAAAACAGACACATAGACCAATGGAATAGAATAGAAACCCCAGAACTAGACCCACAAACGTATGGCCAACTCATCTTTGACAAAGCAGGAAAGAACATCCAATGGAAAAAAGACAGTCTCTTCAACAAATGCTGCTGGGAGAACTGGACAGCAACATGCAGAAGGTTGAAACTAGACCACTTTCTCACACCATTCACAAAAATAAACTCAAAATGGATAAAGGACCTGAATGTGAGACAGGAAACCATCAAAACCTTAGAGGAGAAAGCAGGAAAAGACCTCTCTGACCTCAGCCGTAGCAATCTCTTACTCAACACATCCCCAAAGGCAAGGGAATTAAAAGCAAAAATGAATTACTGGGACCTTATGAAGATAAAAAGCTTCTGCACAGCAAAGGAAACAACCAACAAAACTAAAAGGCAACCAATGGAATGGGAAAAGATATTTACAAATGACATATCGGACAAAGGGCTAGTATCCAAAATCTATAAAGAGCTCATCAAACTCCACACCCGAAAAGCAAATAACCCAGTGAAGAAATGGGCAGAAAACATGAATAGACACTTCTCTAAAGAAGACATCCGGATGGCCAACAGGCACATGAAAAGATGCTCAGTGTCGCTCCTCATCAGGGAAATACAAATCAAAACCACACTCAGATATCACCTCACGCCAGTCAGAGTGGCCAAAATGAACAAATCAGGAGACTATAGATGCTGGCGAGGATGTGGAGAAACGGGAACCCTCTTGCACTGTTGGTGGGAATGCAAATTGGTGCAGCCACTCTGGAAAGCAGTGTGGAGGTTCCTCAGAAAATTAAAAATAGACCTACCCTATGACCCAGCAATAGCACTGCTAGGAATTTACCCAAGGGATACAGGAGTACTGAAGCATGGGGCACTTGTACCCCAATGTTTATAGCAGCACTCTCAACAATAGCCAAATTATGGAAAGAGCCTAAATGTCCATCAACTGATGAATGGATAAAGAAATTGTGGTTTGTATACACAATGGAGTACTACATGGCAATGAGAAAGAACGAAATATGGCCCTTTGTAGCAACGTGGATGGAACTGGAGAGTGTGATGCTAAGTGAAATAAGCCATACAGAGAAAGACAGATACCATATGTTTTCACTCTTATGTGGATCCTGAGAAACTTAACAGAAACCCATGGAGGAGGGGAAGGGAAAAAAAAAAAAAGAGGTTAGAGTGGGAGAGAGCCAAAGCATAAGAGACTCTTAACAACTGAGAACAAACTGAGGGTTGATGGGGGGTGGGAGGCAGGGGAGGGTGGGTGATGGGTATTGAGGAGGGCACCTTTTGGGATGAGCACTGGGTGTTGTATGGAAACCAATTTGACAATAAATTTCATATATTGAAAAAAAAAAAAAAAGAAAAATTTCCTCCATGTTACAATAGAAGAGGTTCTCTTGTTTATCCCCATCTAATTCTTTTATGTGTGTCCTGGGTTCTGTCACTTACCTTTTCAAGGTCATTGAATTATCATTTATTCCCCCTCTTATAAATCTGTAATTTCTCCTATATCAGCGTTTAGAACATATAAACATTTTACCAGGAAGGAATTTGGCATTCTCAAGGAACTGTGATGTGATGAGCTGGTCAGAGAATGGCACGGAATGAGTTTAAGACATGGGAAGGGGGAGACATATGTAAGGAGACATAGGCCATGTAAAGTTTAGATTTCATTCTCAAAACAGGAGAATCCACTGGAAGTTTCTAAGAAAGGAAATGATATGATCTGGTATAGATTTTAAGAAGAGCACTCTGTATTTTGAGAAGAAGGTGAAGGGAGATAAGAGCAGAAGGAGTCGAGAAGTTAGGAGGGTGCTACACTAGTTGAAATAAGAAATACTAGTGCTCGCTTAGGAGTGGTAGCTGAGAGACAAGTGTCATTGACATATTTTAAATATATGTTCATGGAGGAACTAAATGCCATTGCAGATATCGGGAAGGAAAGGAAACATCTGGAAATCAGAAGAGAAGTATGAACTGAGAACACAAATTTGAAAGCTGCCATCAGGTATAGTATAGTGTTTCTGAACCCTGACCACCATTAGAAAGAATAGAGAAACATATAAACAGGAAAAACAAAGAACAAAATTAAAAAGCAATGTCTTCTCTCTCAACATGCACACACAGATTCCTAGAACACTTCCCCAAAGCTTTTGATTGAATTGTCATGAGATGGGGAGGCTTAGCCATGGGTATTTTTTGTTGTTGTTTTTGCTTATTTATTTTGAGAGAGAGCACAAGCAGGGGACAGTCTGAGAGAGAGGGAGTGGGAGAATCCCAAGCAGGCTCTGCACCATCAGGGCAGAGCCCGGCACAAGGCTCGATCCCACAAACCACGAGATCATGACCTGAACTGAATTCAAGACTTAGATGCCAAACCGACTGAGCCACCCAAAAGCCCCAGTCATGGGTATTTTTTAAAGTCACAGATAATTGTAATGTGCAGTCAGTATTCAGAGCTACTGCTGAGCATTGTAAAGAAAGCCATGGCAATGAAAGGCATCACCAAGAAAGGACTTAGTGTTAAAGAGGAAAGAGGACCAAGGCAAGGGCTAGAGGAGTATCAACACTTAGACACTTGTTACAGGAACAGAAAACAAGAATAAACAAGAAAAAACACAAAGTGGAATTCTCTGAAATTAAGGTGTCATGGAAGCTAAGAAAAGGAGGGGGGTAATGTTTCAAAAAAAAGAATTAGCAAGCAACTGAATGCTGCTGAGAGAATGATGGGGACGGAGTCTATACATAACAACTAGCAAGACGGACTGGAGTGGCTTTGACAAGAATATTTCTGCATAGCAGTTATAGGCCAGATTGGCATGGATCTAGGTGAGGAACTGGGATTGACAAAGCAGAGAACTCTCAAGATGTTTTGCAAGAAAGAAGAGAGGGAGAGGATGTGAAAGCAAAGGAACGTTTTCTATATGTTTTTGCTAAAAAATGGAAAGCATTAGGACATGTTCCTAGGCTGATGGGAATAATCCAGTGTCAAAGATATTGATGATGTAGAAGAGGTGAGAGTAGATAAAGAGGTCAAGCTGAGAGTCTGGCCTTTCACAGAAACCAGGAGAGAAAGAGGATGGTGGAGTGTGCAAGTAGGTTTTGCCACAATGGTGGGAGGATGAGGGAGTTCAAACCAGGTAGTTCTGTTATCTCATTGAACCTGAGGTAAACTTCTCAGTTGATTGTGACAGTTGTAGAAGGGTTGTGAGAGATTTTAGGAAAGAAGGCATGAAATAGAGATTTATGGGATATCTATATCTATAATGGATTGCCATGTGGTATCATGCTCTTGAAGCTTATTATCATAAATCTAAAGTAAAAATAGCTTGTGTGCATGCGTGTGTTTTCCAACAACGTTCAGTGTTTCTAGAGAAAACATTGGTATATTCTGGATTTTTTCTTCTTTTTAAGGCAAGTATGATGGGTTAGAGAAGAGCAAGGAAGTGGAAGTCATTTCTCACAGAGGACTGACAATAAGGTTTCGTAGAATTACAACTGGTAAAGGTACAGACATAATTGAGAAAGTAGTAGGGTTTATAAATATGATCTATCAGTAATTAGTCATTGTGACCTTGGAATATTTCAATAATGTGAAGTAGAAGAACAAGAAGGAATGCTTGGAATGTGTGTGTTTATGTTTCACATTTAGGTACACATTACTATGTTGACAAAAGTCTTCATTTGTCTGGTGTAAAGGAAGGTCCAGGAGTGCAATTTCTGGGTCATATGGTGGCTGTGTAGTTAAGAAACTGCCAACATTTGTTAGAATGGCTATATCATTTTACATTCCCACTAGCATTATATGAGTGATATGGCTTCTCCACATCCTTACCAGCATTTGGTGTTGCCAATTTTTAAATTTTATCTATGATAGGTATATAGTGATATTGTAGCTTTAACCAGCATTTCCCCAGGGGCTAATGGTGTTGGATATCTTTTCATGTGCTGATTTGCCATTTATATATTTCTTCAGTGAAATATCTTTTCATGTCTTTTGCTCATGTTCTAATTGTACTGTTTTTATTTTTTATTATTTTTTTTAATGTTTATTATTTTTGAGACAGAGAGAGACAGAGCATGAATGGGGGAGGGGCAGAGAGAGAGGGAGACACAGAATTGGAAGCAGGCTCCAGGCTCTGAGCCATCAGCCCAGAGCCAGACGCGGGGCTCAAACTCACGGACTGCGAGATCGTAACCTGAGCTGAAGTCGGACCCTTAACCAGCTGAGCCACCCAGGCACACCCCTTTTTAATTTTTTTTTTTAATGTTTTGTACTGTTTTTACTTTTATTTACTGTTGAGGTTGACAGTTCTTTATATGTCCTAGATACTAGTCCTTTGTCAGATATGTGGTTTCCAAATATTTTCTATCACGTTGTAGCTTTTCATCCTTTTAACAATACCTTCAGCAAAGTACAAGTTTTTAATTTTTATGACATTTAATTCATCGATTTTATGAATTTTATGACTTTTAATTCTGGTGTCAGTAATAAGAACTCCTAGTCCAGCATCCAAAGATATTTTTCCTATATATTTTTTCAAAAGTTTTATACTTTTACATTTTACATTTAAATCTGTGAGGCAGGTTGAGTGCATTTTTTTAAAAAATAAGGTGTGAGGCTTAGGTTGCAATTTTTCTTTTCTTGCCTGT
Source organism: Herpailurus yagouaroundi (assembly GCF_014898765.1). NCBI lineage: Eukaryota > Metazoa > Chordata > Mammalia > Carnivora > Felidae > Herpailurus > Herpailurus yagouaroundi. Next base: position 24,522,913 of record NW_024412412.1, on the reverse strand, counting down.
AGACGTGCAGTTGCTCCTTTGCCAAAAAATCATTGGGGGCATGTTTGTGAGAATTGTGTATTCTTTGAAATAAATATTTTAAAACCTATTTTTCCCATGAAGGAAATATCACGTGGGCAATATCTTGAGAGTAGATAGATGAGGTAGAGAACTAGTTCTCCGTAAATGAGGAAGTCATTGAATCAAAAGTGTAAGGCTTGGGGCGCCTGGGTGGCGCAGTCGGTTAAGCGTCCGACTTCAGCCAGGTCAAGATCTCGCGGTCCGTGAGTTCGAGCCCCGCGTCGGGCTCTGGGCTGATGGCTCAGAGCCTGGAGCCTGCTTCCGATTCTGTGTCTCCCTCTCTCTCTGCCCCTCCCCCATTCATGCTCTGTCTCTCTCTGTCCCAAAAATAAATAAACGTTGAAAAAAAAAATTAAAAAAAAAAAAAAGTGTAAGGCTTTGGTGGGTAGCTATCCAACAAGGATGTTAAAAGCACTGATAATATTGACAAGAGCCGAATGAGAAGTAATCAGGAGATCAATAGGTGGTAACCGGGAGGAGGGTTGATACCATATTTGAAAGAGGTTAAATTCAAAGGGCCAGGGCAGTCTGCTAAAGAAAAGAGGAGCAGGGGCTGAAAGACAGCTGTGCAGAATTTAAGGGAAAAAAAAATCCACTTGAGATTGGTTCCAGGAGTAGTTAAGTGCAACTCAAGGCAAAGACACCTAAAGGGCACTTCTGAGGAAAGACTAGGGATGGAGTAGAGTTTGCTAATCAGAGAGAGACGTTTCTGGAGAAGGAGAGGGAGTGAGAGATTGTGTCAGAGTTGGAGGCAGCTGTCTGGCATTGTGAGTCCAGGTGATAACAGATGATAGCAGAGAGAGGCTGGATTTCCAGGAAGGCCTGAGGAAAAGTTTTGTGGGACACGGAAGCCATCTTTGAGACGTTCTGTTCTCAATAGGGCCTAAAGTGATCTAATGGCCCACCCCCAGCCCCTCCCCAAGCACAACCATTTGTCCTCCATGTACCCTATCTTGGTGAAGGGTGCCATCTCTCAAGCTGTTGCTCAAGCCAGGAATCCAGGGTCATATTGGAATGGATGTTCCTCAAACACGTATCTAGTCTCGCTCTTTCCACTTCCAAAGTATTTCAAAATTTTGTTTAATTTTCTGTATTCTTATGGCTTGCAACCTAATTCAAATCATCATTTTCTCCCACCAGATCATACATGGTTAGGTTTTGCTCTCTATAAATCCATTATTACTCACATTGTAGCCAATGTGGTATTTTAAAAGTTAAATTTTGATCATGTTACTCTCTTAATTAAAACTATGCAATTGCTTCTCTTGCTCCTTAAGACAAAATCCAAAATCTTGACGTGGCTTACGATGCAAGGCATCAGGTCATTTTGCAGAATCATCATCTTAAAAAAATTTTTTTTTAATGTTTATTTATTTTTGAGGGGGCGGGGAGGGGTAGAGGGAGAGGGAGACACAGAATCCGAAGCAGGCTCCAGGCTCCGTGTTGTCAGCACAGAGCCTGACGTGGGGCTGGAACTCACGAGCTGTGAGATCATGACATGAACCAAAGTCAGATGCTTAATTGACTGAGCCACCCAGGCGCCCCTGAACCATCATCTTAACCCTTCTTCCCTTCCTCAGTCTCTGCTCCAGCTGCACTGGCCTTCTCTTCCCTTCCCCAGATTGCCATGTGTGTTGTACTCAGGATTTTCATATGCACTCTTCCCTGTTCTTGGAAGATGCTCTCTGTTCCTCTTTAGTGAGGTTACCAGATTTAGGAAAATGTATAGGATGTTCAATTGAATTTGCTTTTCAGATAAAGAGCAAATCATTTTTTAGTGTTAAGCATGCCCCATGCAATATCTAGGTGGCTTGTATTTTATCTGGCAACCCTATTCCTTAGTCTATCCAATTCCTCACCTTTCAAATCTCAGTTTAAATGTTACTTCCTCCCTAGTCTTTTCGGACTAACTTAGGTTTCACTTCTTACACATTCTCATAATATGCAATATGGATATTTATTTAAAATTTTTTTTTCAACGTTTATTTATTTTTGGGACAGAGAGAGACAGACCATGAACGGGGGAGGGGCAGAGAGAGAGGGAGACACAGAATCGGAAACAGGCTCCAGGCTCTGAGCCATCAGCCCAGAGCCAGACGCGGGGCTCGAATTCACGGACCACGAGATCGTGACCTGGGTGAAGTCGGACGCTTAACCGACTGCGCCAACCAGGCGCCCCTATGGATATTTATTTAATAGTTGTCTTTCTCATTAGATCCCAGGCTCCATGATTTAAAAATGTTGTTTGGAAAAAAAAGGAAATATAAAATAATTAAAATAATAAAATAAAATAAAATAAAATAAAATAAAATAAAATAAAATAAAATAAAATAAAATAAAATAAAATAAAATAAAAATAACGTTTGTCCTCCAAGTATCTAACACAATATTGACACAAGCTAGGAACTCAATAAATTTTTTGGAATGAACATTTAGCAAATAATAATTAAGCCTGGGCCTCACGGAATATTACCCATGCAATAGACACCCAGGTAATCCTGTGCTTTCATTCCAGTGTTAAGGACCATCAAGTGAGTAATCCGGGGTAAATCTATGTTTGTTCGATATAAAATTGGGATGATAATACCCTAATCACAGGGTTGTTGTGAGAATTAAATGTGAAGGTACACAATAAGTGTTCGAGCAAATGTATAGCATTCTTCTTTCCTTATTCTCAATTTACAGAACTTTGAGGCAGCCTCATCATCCATCTCCTGTAAGTTATTTGAAAGTCCCCTCTGATGCAAACGGCTTCGCGTTGCAGCAATCAACACGCTAAGTCCCCTGCCCGCCCTTTCCCTCTCATTCTGTTGACTCACAGATCGGGGCTCTCATGACTCACAAATGTCCTCTGTGCCACGAGTTTGCGGTGGTAAACGCATGTGAGGAAGTGAGGATTTGGCCCTGTGGGGTCCACGTGCATAAAACTGCTTCACGTCTTTTGGTTTTGCTTTATTTTTAGTCACTCTCCATGGCCCGTTGTCTGAGGCATGGCAGCAGGGGCTCAGCTTTCCCTGAACCTTCCTACGTAGCACATCGAGTGAAATCTACTCAACTCTGTGGTCTTGAAATTCCCTCTGTGTCCCAAGTTCATAAGTAACTGGCACTGGAGTACTGCTCACTCAATTTCCCAAGCTCCTTCCCCTCCATTCCAGGTCTCCCAGGAGTCCAGGGTACAGTGTGAGATGGAATGAAAATGGAATCTGTTGTGTCAGGCTTCCTATTCTGTGCCTCCTGCAGGAATGATAGGCTTCAAGAATTGGTTGTTTCCATCTTTACTCGTCCATACAGGCAGTCATGGAAGAAGAGAACACGGCACCTGAGTTATTAATTTAACAAAAACGGATTCCTCACAACTGTCTTGCTACGTCCATCCTGTTCTTTCCCCTTCTTCCTTCCTTGCTTCCTTTCCTAGTTCCCCTAGATCCTTCTTCCTCTCTTATCTCCCCTACCATTTTTGCACATCCCACCATCTCTCCCTTTCTCTTTCCATATCTTCCTTCCTCTTTTTCCCTTCCTTCCATATTACAAGAAAACCTATGCCTTTATTTCAGACTTGTAATTTTTTTTTATAAAATACCCAGTGCAAAAAAATCTATATACCTCTAACTCTATCAGATAGTAGAAGAACTTCCCAGCCCAAAACTCTGCTGAGCCCTGTCCTGAGAGTCACTGCAGCCCAGCCCTGAACGTCACCACAGCCGCTTTTCTGTCAACCGCAGCATAGCTTTCTGCTCTGTAGCTGTGCTCCTGTCATCTGTTAACTGTTAGCCTAATATGACTACACTGGAAACCATGTCAAGTAACATAACTAAAGACTAGGCTAATTCAACCTAAAGTGCAAGATTCAAGAGTAGCACCACCAAAAGATGAAAACTCTTATCCAGCAATTCCCAATCCTTTTCACCCAAATACTGGTTGAAAAATCTTAGTGCGTTGGGAAATACAAGATATGATAAGATAGCTGAAAAATGAACTGGTCTCAGATGAATACACCGTGTGTGTGTGTGTGTGTGTGTGTGTGTGTGTGTGGCCAAATGAGTATTGTATTGTCTTTGGCCCTAAACTACTCCTGCACTTCCCCACTGTGACAGGTGCTTTATTAATTTGCATCTAAAACCCGGCACAGCTGGGGAAAACACATGCATTTCCTCCACCTGCAAAAGCAGCCTGGAGAGATACAGGAGGGAGGACAGCAATTTTCTGAGGCTGTGGTATCATCACTGAATGCCCAGTAATACTGCAAGGAGAAGCCTGTATGTGAAATAGGCAACAACCTCTATATAAAATAGAATGATCCCAGCGATAACCAGGCAGATTAATAAATCGCTTTTACAACAGAAACACAGGAACATGGGAAGGGAGGTCAGCATTTTGATGCCCTCAAGATATGCTGAAAATGAGAAAAACAGCAAGTAATTTTGTAAGCTCTTATCATGGAAATCAGATTTGACCAGGGAATGGTTCATGGTCTCAGACCGAGGCCATCTGATTTCTTCTTCCTTTATTGCAGACTTCTCTTTGAACTTTCATTTTAAAAAGCAGAGTTACTCGTGGAGGCACCTCCTTTCAATCATTTGTAGGGTTTAAAAGCCTCGTACCTTGTTTGGAATATGCAATACAGGTATATATTACATGTACTATATTTAGGCAGAAAAGATGGACATACCTTCCCCAATATCACATACTAGGGCTATTCCCATAGCTTCAGAAGGCTTGCCATTATAATAGATTTTTTTTTTTTCTCAGAAACTTAAAAAGAAGGTTAAACTAAAGGAGTTCCATTCCGGAAATTACCCCTGCTATTTAAGATACTCCCTTTGTATCAAAGCTCCCTTCAGGAAACAGAAAACACATTAAGAATTTTAAGCAGGAAGGTACAATATAAAGAGGAATACAGTACAAAGAGGTTGGTGTTTACAAAATAGGAAGGAGCAAAGGAGAGGACTCTAAGCAGGACGCGTAGGGATGACTTCTAGAACAATTCAGGATGGACTCATTGAGAAAATCACTTCTGGGGTTGTGACTGAAGCCAGGCCAGAATTGGGAACCTAGTCCCACAGCCCAGGAGCTAGAGAACTGATCTCTGTGTCTGCCACCCAAGATAGAGAAGATTTCCGCACAACTTCCTCTACACACAGGAAGCTGGAGCCGTGCTACGAAACATAACGAGAGGCATGTTTGTAATTTCAAAGCTTCTCGTAGCATCAGTTTTGAAAAGGTAAAATGAAACATCTCAGTTAATTTTAACCTGTTTTATTTAACCAAATTGAAGCACTTCGAAATATAAGCCATATAAAAATGTGTGGAATACTTTATTCTCACTCTCTTTTTCACTCACCTTTGTTTGTTTGGGTTTTTTCTTTTTTTTCTTTTTTTTTGTTTTTGGCGGGGTTTTTTGTTTGTTTGTTTGTTTGTTTTTTGTACAAAGACTTCAAAATCCACTGTGTATTTTCCTGTTACAGAACATTGTCATTTGGACTAGCCTCAATTTGAGTACTCAGCAGCCACATGGGGCCAGAGGCTACATAGCGAGCAGGGCAGGGCTGGGAGAACTTGCTGCTTCACTCCTGCAGAGCAATCTTTGTTTTCGCCATGTATTTCTAAGCAGAAGCAGACAAAATGTGACAGGGTGAGAGCTTCTGCCTCAATGCTGCCTTCCAAATCTCCTGCCATGCACGTGATTGGCAGATCTAATTTGCCTCCAGAACCTTGCCTTCAAAGGGACCCGGAAAATGTGTTCTCTTTGTTTTGATTTCGAAACTCCTCAGTGAGAATGGTGAAATGAAGTTGGAATAAACCAACCTATGGTATCCGGTGGTTCTTTGGGAAGAACAATTCCATGGGAATCTATGCGTCTCATTTCTGTCATCCTCCAAATAATTTAGGAGATGTTACTTTAACCCAAACCACCAGTTTGGGGTACCTAGGTGGCTCAGTCAATTAAGCACCTGACTTCTGCTCAGGTTACGATCTCAGGGTGTGTGAGTTCAAGCCCCGCATCGGGCTTTGCACTTTTGGATCCTCTGTCTCCTTTTCTCTCTGCCCCTGCTCATGCTAGCTCTCTCTCTCTCTCTCTCTCTCTCTCTCTCTCTCTCTCTCAAAAATAAACATTAAAAAAAATAAAGACTTTGAAAAAAAAAAGAAAGAAAAACCACCAGTTTATTTATCTTCTATTCTGGAGCACGTGTCATTAACCAAGACCTGTTTCATAAAGTTTATTGTGTCTTTATAAGCAGGAACACAATGGCATATCTCTACAATTGTTTCCTGTAATTTACTCTGTCCTAACGTTACCCCCAACATACAGTTTTGGAGGTTCTGATCACAACTCAGGAGAAGGGCTTTCCTAGTTGTTTTCTTAGGATCCCTACGCAAAAGGGCATCGGCACACAAACTAAATCCGTTTTTAAGTGTTTAGATCATTTACAGCATGTACACATTCTTAGAAATTCCATGGGTCCAACTGGTAATTCAACCTGACTTTGTAGCCAGCATAACTCATTAAAATGCACAGTAGCAATGGAGAAACCAGAAAATAAGATGCACGCTTCTGGTAAAGATTCCTATTATGAGAATAGAGGAGCTCTTAGGGATTATTTATAACAAAAGTAATGAAATGTTAGTGAAGTTAAGGGCACATTTTCTGAGAAAAATATAGTACTCTAGTAAGGAGTCTACAGTTTCATCTGCCCAAAAGCCAATCGATGAGACATTACACCCTGCATCTTTACTCCCACACTCAGCACTTCAATTTATCGCCTCTGCTCAGTGCAAGAATGAGCTAGCTAGTAGCTCGAAAACCTGGATAATTTGTTCCGTTTAGACACCCAGAGTTTCATAAAAATCGAGGCCTGTCTCCAAGTCATAAATAGTGACTTTAGATCATCTGGCACTGTCTTGTACCTTGTAGTGTCCTACGTAAACATATTTGGTAGATACTCAAGTTCATATACGATTTGTTAAAGTGAGTACATACAGGTTTTTTTAAAAAAAAACATTAAACTGATGCTTAATGCCAAACGGATGAGGGAAGATATTTGAAAAGAACACGTGCTAGGCTGGTGATTTCAGGGAAGGATTCAATGGCGACACTTCTCTCCCAGAAAACTGACATCTCGAAGATCTCTTCATAGGCTCCTGTATGGTCTTTGCAGAGGGACCTTGTCCATGACTGTATTTGCAATTAGCACTTCCACGTGGGTGGACTCTCAGATCGATGTCTTTAACTTGACTTCTCTTTTTAAAATTCTCTCTTACATTCCAGATTCACATTTCCAACTGATGTGGTGATAATCTCTGCCTTTCTGTCAGGCAAAACTGCAAAGTCCAAAATTATTCTTTTCCTTATACCCAATGCAATCCTCTGAGTTCACTATTTTTGCATATTACCATCACATGAAATACTTATCTTCCTGCCTATGTTGAAAGCTCTGAATAATCTTGATTTCTGTCTCCCTCTTCCTTTATGCTGAACTATTAGCTTAATCCAGTATAGTACTCTTAGGTATCATATTCACATCAATTTTTCTCTCCTTTATGCAAGTTGCCATCCTAATCCACACATTGTTGTCATTAAGAAAATCATACAATAGATTTTTTTTCCGTCAAGTGTACAGTTCTACAAGCTCTAGCACATGTAAAGATTTGTGTAAACACCATCAAAATCAAGATTCAGAACAATTACATCACCCCCAAAACATCCTTCATGCAATTTCTTAGAAATCATACCTTTCCCCCATTTCTAAGCCCTGAGAACTACTTATCTGTTTTCTATCCAAAGTTTTGTATTCCTTAGAATGCCATTTAAAGGAATTCTACGATATGCAATCCTTTGAAACTGACTTCTTTCACTCAGCATAATGCCCTTGAGATCCATCAAGCTGTAGCATGTATCATTCATTTCTTTCTTTTTAGTGCTGAGTAGTATTTCACTGGATGGATGTACCCCCATTTGCTTTATCATCTTCCAGAATGCATGAACTTTTTCTAGTCTGCTGCCCAAGGACCCTTGCCATACATCTCCACCTGGTGGCATTGTTGCCTTGACTCTCTGCCTTGTACAGTTTCGATCAGAAAGACTGTGCTCCATAAAGCCATTATATTAACACTTCCCTTTCCTTTTTATTTTATAAAGTTTCTTCCACTTTAAAAAATAACTTGCCCCTTAATCTCTATTCTATTAAAATCTAACCCATTCATCAAGACCAATTTCCAGGAATCTTTTTCTGAATCTTTTTTTTTTCTCATTGATGTTTATTTATTTTTGAGAGAAAGAGGGAAAAAGAGAGAGAGAGAGAGAGAGAGAGCACACACGAGAGTGACCATGAGTCAGGGAGGGGCAGAGAGAGAAGGAGACACAGAATCTGAAGCGGGTTCCAGGCTCTGAGCTGTCAGCACAGAGCCCCACGTGGGGCTTGAATTCATGAATTGTGAGATCATGACCTGAGCCGAAGTCAGACTCTCAACTGACTGAGCCACCCAGGTGCCCCTCTGAATCTTCTGAAGAGTTTGTCTCCCTGAAGGCTTTATGTGTAGTGCTTTGTTTGTTACTTATGTTGATTCATAGCCATGCTTGCCTTATAGATTGTACATGGATATAAGAGATGAATCATAAACTAAACATGATGTCTGAGAGTACATATTACAAACCAAGATATAATGGATTATTAGACATGCAAAAGCCCTTTAACTAGAGTTTTCCAAAGGCTTTCACAAAGTGGACTGAATGTACATGCGGTGTGTTTAGCCTTCTGTAAACATTAATATTTTCTGATGTCTCTTCTTTGAGGGATTTCTACTTCAATATCCATTCAAATATCTTCTTACAGGATAAGTTCTCTGCCTTATTAATGAGATATGCCCTCTCTTTGGTCTGAGGTTCAGTTATATCCTCACTGGATAAATGGTGTCTAACTCATAGAATTTGAGTCCATTAAAATCTAATTTGTGTGTCTAATTACATTTTTTCCCCTTTCTGTATTAGTTTCCTAGTACTGCCATAACAAAATATCATAGACTAAGTGATTTAAACAACAGAAATTTATTTTTTTAAGTTCTGGAGGCTAGATGTCCGAGATCAAGATGTTGGCAGATTTGGTTTCTTCTGAGGCCTCTCTCCTTGGCTTATAGAATGTCACCTTCTCGTTGTGTCCTCACATATTCTTTCCTCTGTGTCCTCACATCCCTGGTGTCTTTTTGTGTGTTTATTCCTCTTCTTATAGGGACATGAGTCAGACTGGATCAGGGTCCACCCTAAGGCCTCATTTTAGCTTAATTACCTCTTTAAAGGCCCTCTGTCAAAATACAGTTAGTCAGAGGCCCTGGGAGTTAGGACTTCAACATATGAATTAGAGAAAAGGGGACATAATTCAGCCTATAACACTTACTTACCAAGCAATTTCTTGAGAACTTGCCTTCCTATATAACTTACTTATGGGGGAAAATAGATTGGTCAAATTCATTCAATTACAGAGACCTGACAGATATATTTCTTATGACAAATTAATAAATCGACCTTCTAGAAAGTCTCTTGTGAGCTTGGGTTGCATAAATCAGCATTTACTTGCCAATCAACTCTGGAACATGTATAAAATAAAATTTTTGAATTGTTATGGCAGATGCTAGAACCAGAACTGTGGCAAATGCTGGAAGATAAATGCTTGTTCTGGGAATCTGTTTTGGAAGGTGGCCCACTTTCCCCAGTTACAGTTCTTTGCATTGACTCACACTGTGTAAGTTTCCATTTGAGAATTCTAGTCTCAGTCCCCCTAGACATTTAAGCTTGAACAAGCTATTTCATTTCCTTGATTACAAAATAAACATTTTTCACATTTTGCCACATTTCTAATTAGATGTATGAATTATTAAGTGGTATTTCATGGTTCATTGACTTTCCTTATTCATACATAAAATTAATGGTGAAATTTAAAATTTATAGCATCTTTCTTTAAAGTTTCTTTGAGAGAAAGAGAGCAAGCGAGCAGGGAAGGGGAAGAGAGAGAGAGAGCAGGAGTCCCAAGCAGGTTCTGCATTGTCAGCACAGATCCTGATGTGGTGCTTGAGCTCATGAACCCTGAGATCATGACCTTAGTTGAAACCAAGAGTCAGACACTCAGCTGACTTAAGAAACCCAGGCGCCACTAAAATTTATAGCATCTTGTTTGTTGAAGTAGGAGACCTCTTCTTTAGCCCCCTTTTCAGAATGGGGGAAAAAAAGTACCATCTCCTTGTATTCTGAGAATGAAATAAGTACTCCATTGCTTACTATAGGTCTTGGTGTGTGATATGCACTCAAGAAATATTAACATTTTTATAATATAAATTTCTTGAGAAAATTTCTTTTTCTTGTACAAAGCCTCACGCATAGAAAATTAATAATAAATATTTATTTTCTTGAAAAGGAATTAGGATTCCTAATCCTAGGAATTAGGATTTACTTTTTTTTTTCAATGACAACAACCTATAAACACAGAGAAATGGTTTGTTTATAAAGGTCCATTTCCCCTGATCCAGAACTTGTCAGCCAGAGGGGGAAAATGAAGATCAACACTTACTACTCCGATCAGGTGCTCAAAGACTAACCCCAGATACCTACTTATTTCTGGGTCATGATAAGAATTTGGAGTCCAATGGATATAAAAAAAAATAGGGCAATGAATCTGATGATATCCCTTTGGTGTTCAGGGGAGATCCCCTTCAGGATATCTTGTTCTTGGAGGAAAGGAATTGGAATGGAGCTAAATTTGCAAAATGTCTTTCAATAATGCTCCTGAATTCATTTTTTGAGAGCTATAAAGACTAGGAAGCAAATGGAAACTTTCTTCTGAAGATGGTCAACATGGGATGTGAGCAAAGCGAGCACAGGATTCTTCACAGGTAGAGAGTTCACCATCTTTGATTGAACGTTGGAAGTCAAAGGAACCTCCATGTTCAGGTGGATTGGGAGGTGGCTGAGGGCTGGAAGGAAGGAGACATGCATAGCTGCTATCGCCATGGTGGCACAGGGACCAGGGTCATGCAACGAAAGGTACTCCCAAATTGGTGAAATGGTGTTAAGAAAATATTTACTAGGTTTATAAGTAATTAAGAAAAGTCTCGGCAACATCCTCTTTTTATTCTGTCTGGAGCTCAGATAAATTTAAATTGTATTTTCCATTTATTCATCTGTAAAGAAATAGCCGTTTCCATGTTTCAATATTTTCTTCTGTCATTAACATTTCTCCTTATTGGCCATTAGCTTGAAGCTTAATGAAAAGCTAAAGGTTTTATTAATACTGATCTTCTAATGGATTCTACTCATAATCCTGTATTTATAGGTTTTATCCTTTAGCTGTTGACCTGAAGGAAATCATTTTGCTGAACCATTTCTTGGCAGTCATCATGCTAAAGAATGACAAGGAAAGGTAGATGACACTGAACTTCTGTCTTTGAATTTATTTACATATTCCTATAACCCACTTTCCCAATTGTCCTGATTCATTAGTTCCCAACAAACAAGGTTGATGTAGGTTATTTACCACTGTTTGGATCCTTACTAAACATATAATGTCTGCTTATGCATAAAATAAAAGACATTTTCGTGAAGCAATTTCTGGATTTAAAATATTATAATGTTATCTCATATTTGATCTGGTCCTAAAAATAAATGAGTGAAGCGGCTTTGCAAAGCAATATAAAATAACTTTTATCTCAGAACGTTGCCTACTGATCCCAATACTAATAAAATTCTCCTAAGGGGTTATCTTAGGATCAGGAGCTCAGGCTGCTGTAACAAATTACTATAGACTGGGAGGCTTAACAACAAACACTTATTTCTCACAGTTCTAGAGGCTGGGTAGTACAAGATCCAGGTACTGACAGATCCAATATCTGGAGATGGCTCACTTTTTGGTTTATAGACAGCCTCCTTCTTGCTGTGTGCTTACATGGTAGAGAGCTCTATTATCTCTTATTTTTCTTATAATGACATTAATCCCATTATGAGGACCCCACCTTCATGACCCCATCAAAATCCAAAAGCTCCGTCTCCAAATACTATCATATTGGGGATTAGGGTTTCAACATATGAATTTTGTGGGGGATACAAGCACGCTGTCCATAAGAGATAGATCCCAACTGATAGTTTGCATATGCTTAAGGCATATTTTTTAAAACTTTGTGATATTTACTACAAAATACATCTGTGTCAGCCATGTCCTTCTCCCAATTTCCTGGCCTCTCAAGGAAGAGAGAAGCACATAACTGATTGTGATATTCCTGAACATGTTCTACTCAGCAATCTTACTTTTCTCCTGTACCCCAATTTATCTCATTGTCTTTTGGATATTATTGTCATCAAACACCACAATATACTTCATAGCAGTGGTAATAAGTGACAAAAAATGTGAGGCCCTCCACAAAGAAAGGATAGAGATCCCAAAGATAATACAAGAGTATTATTCTTGGACTTCCAGGGAAGATGGTAGAGTGGAAGAATCTGAGGCTTACCTCCTCCCATGGATACAACTAAATAACACTCAAATTGGTATAAAGAACCCAGAAAACAACCCGAGGACAGACAGAACAGACTCTCTGTAGCTAACTGTAGAGAAGAGGTCATTGAAGAGGGCCGAAAGGGCGGAGATGTGGTCAGGAGCCAAACTGACCTGCAGGCCTGTCCAGAGGAGGGAGGGATGCTCCTGGCACAAAGAGAATAGAAGAGCAGACCCCAGACCAGATACCCCAGGTACATGGAATCTGCATGGAGGAGACAAATTCCCGTAACATTTGGCTTTGAAAACTAGAGGGACCTAACTTTGTGATTGGCCAGCTCAGCTCTGGGAGAGCCTGAGGGTGAGAGGAAACTGAGACTCTGCCCTTAAAGAGACAGCACAACAAATAGTCCTACTGTTTACAGAATAGAAGCAGCACTTTAAAAAATGCCTGGAGTATACTGGAGAAAGATCTGTTTACTAATCTAGGAGAATGAGTTGGAGGGACAGGGATCTTTGGGAGACTTCAACAACAACAAAGGAATCTGCATGCACCATTTCTCACCTCCACCTCCCAACCTAGATACAGGAACAACTGTTGGAACCAGCCCAGCAAGAACACTTTCCATCTAGCTGGATAACAGCGTACCCTGCCCCACACTCTTCTGCAGACACACTCCCTCCATCTGGGCCTGGGCAAGAGTTTTCCCAGGAAGCTACAGATCTCTTCCCACAGGAGACTAGGACAAACCTTACTAACACCACACACCTTGCCCCTGATAGAGAATTTAAAGTAATGGTCATCAAAGCACTCATTGGACTTGAGAAAAGAGTGGGGGACATCAGTGAGACCTTCAACAAAGAGATAGAAAACATAAAAAGGGACCAATCAGAGACGAAGAACTCAATATCTGAAATTAAACATACACTACACAGAATAAACAATAGACTAGAGGAAGCAGAACAGATCAGTGATATGGAGGACAGAATAATGGAAACCAATCAAGCTGACAGGAGAGAGAAAAAAGAATAATAAAAAGTGAAAATAGATCAAGAGAACTCAGTGACACCATCAAGCATAAAAATATTTGCATTATAGGAATCCCAGTAGCATAAGAAAGAGGAAATAGGGCAGAGAATTTATTTGAAGAATCAATACCTGAAAACATCCGAAATATGGAGAAGGAAACAGAAATCCAGATCCGGGCACAAAGAACGTCTAACAACATCAACCCAAGGAGGCCTACTCCAAGACACATGGTAATTAAAATGGCAGAAAGTAGTGATAAAGAGAGAATTTTAAAAGCAGCAGGAGAGAAGAAAACAGTTGCATACAAGGGAAACCCCATAAGGCTATTAGCTGATTTTTCAGCAGAAACTTTGCAGGCCAGAAGGGAGTAGCAGGCCAACAGGATATATTCAAACTGCTAAACGACAAAAACCTGCAACCACTCTATCCAATAAGCCTATTATTCAGAATAGGAGAGATAAAAATTTCCCAGACAAACATTAAAGGAATTTATCACCACAAAACCAGCCTTAAAGAAATATATAAAGGGACTCATTGAGTGAAAAGCAGGGATAAGAAAATTAGGAAGCACAAAAACAGTAAAATGAGTATATCTATAAAATTTAGTCAAGGAGTCCACAAAATCAAAAGATGCAAACTGTGAAACCATATCCTAAAATGTAGGAGGAATGGCATAAAAATCCAGTGTTTTTAGAACTGGTTCAAACTTAAGCAGTCATCAACTTAATATAGACTGTTATATGCATACCATGTTATATATAAACTTAATGGTAATAACAAATCAAAAAACAGTAACAGATATGCAAAAATAAAGAGAAAGTCATCCAAATATATCACTAAAGCCAGCACACCATCAGAGTAGAGAGCAAGAGAAGAAAGGAACAGAAAAGAACTATAAAAACAACCATAAAACAAGTAACAAGGTGGTAATGTGTACATAGCTATCAATAATTACTTTGAATATAAATGGACTAAATGCACCCTCAAAAGACATAGGGTGACAAAATGGATAAAAAGTAAGAACCATCTATATGCTGACTCATTTCAGACTTAAACACATGCATATTGAAAGTGAAGGGATAGGAAAAGCATGTATCATGCAAATAGGAGTGGAAAGAAAGCTGGAGTAGCAATAGTGATATTGAACAAAATAAATTTTAAAACGAAGACTATAAAAGGAGGCAAGGATACTATATAATCATAAAAGGAATAATCCAACAAGAAGATAGAACATTTGTAAGTATGCATCCAACCTAGAAGCACCCAAATACATAAAGCAGCTAGTAACAAACAAAGGAAGTAATACTGATAGTAACATGATAATAATAGGAGATTTCAACACCCCACTTGTTTCAATGGATAGATCATCCCAACATAAAATCAACAAGGTAATAGTGGCTTTGAATGACACAATGGATCGGAAGGATATAACAGATATATCCAAACATTCTATCTTAAAACAGTAGAATACACATGGAACATTCTCCATAATAGATCACATATTCGGCCATAAAATAAGTCTCCACAAATTCAAAAACATGAAGTCATACCATGTATCTTTTCTGATCTCAACACTATGAAACTAGAAAAAATCTCAAAAGAACACAAATTCATAGGGGTTAAGTAACATGTCACTGAACAATCAAATGTCAACCACGAAATCAAAGAAGTTAAAAAAAAATACATGGAGACAAATGAAAATGAAAGCACAGCAGTCCAAAATCTTTAGGATGCATCAAAAACTATACTAAGAGGGAAGTTTACAGCAATACAGGCCTGCATTAAGAAGCAAGAAAAATCTTAAACACACAACTTAACCTTACACCTAAAGGAGCAACAAAGAGAACCAACAAAACCCAAACCTGAAAGAAAATAATAAATATAGGAGCAGGAATAATGTCAGAAACTAAAAGCAGTAGAACAGATCAATGCAACAAGAAGTTGGCTCTTTGAAAGGTCAACAAAATTGACGAACCTTTAGCCTGACACATCGAGAGAGAGAGAGAGAGAGAGAGTGAGAGAGAGAGCTCAAATAACAAAATAAGTAATAAAAGAGAAATAACAACTGATACCACAAAAATACACAGGATTGTAAGAGAACATTATGAAAAATCATACGCAAAAAAATTGAACAACCTAGAAGTAATGTAAAAATTCCTGGAAACATATAACTTCCCAAAACTGAATTAGGAAGACACAGAAAATTTGAATGGACCAATTATCAACAATTAAGTTGGATCAGTAATCAAAACACTCCCAACAAACAACCAGATGACTTCATACGTGAATTCTACCAAGCATTTAAAGAATACCTATTCTTCTCAAAGTATTCCAAAAAATAAAATAAGAAGGAAATCTTCCAAGTTCATTTTGTAAGGCCAGCATTATCTTGATACCAAAACCGGATAAAGACACCACAAAAAAGAGAACTACAGGACAATCTCTCTGATGAACATAGATGCAAAAATTCTCAACACAATATCAGCAAACTGAATCCAACAATACATTAAAAAATTCATTCACCACGATCAAGTGGGATTTATTCCTAGGATACAAGTGTGGTTCAATAATCACAAATCAATCAATGTGATATGTCACACAAACAAGAGTAAGGATAAACACCATATGATCATTTTGATAGATGGAGAAAAAACATTTGACAAAGTACAATATTCATTCATGATAAAATCCCTCAACAAAGTAGTTTTATTTTTTAAAGTTTATTTATTTATTTTGAGAGAGAAAGAGAGATCATGAGTGGGGGAGGGACAGAAGAGAGAAGAGAGAGAGTGGATCCCAAGCAGGCTCTGCACTGTCAGCACAGAGCCCAATGTGGGGCTTGAACCCACAAACTGTCAGATCAAGACCCGAGCTAAAATCATGAGTCAGTACCTCAACTTAATAAAGGCCATATATGAACAACCCACAGCTAATATCATACTCAGTGGGGATAAACAGCATTTCCCCTAAGATCAGGAACAAAACAAGGATGTCCACTCTTAATACTTCTATTTAACAATCAGACAACAAAAAGAAATAGAAAAATATCCAAATTGGTGAGGAAGATGTAAAATATTCACTATTTACAGATAACATGATACTGTATATAGAAAACCCTAATGAGAAATTAAGAAAACAGTCACACAACCATACTCAAAATAATAAAATATCTAGGAATATACTCAACCAAGGGTGTGAAAGACATGTATTCTAAAAACTATCAAACACTGATGAAAGAAAATGAAGATGACACAAATGAATAGATATTCAGTGTTCATGGAGGGGGAGAACAAATATTATTAAAATGTCCATACTACCCAAAGCAATCTACAGATTTAATGCAATTCCTATCAAAATACCAATAGCATTTTCCATGGAACTAAAATAATCAATAATCTTAAAATTGTACGAAACCACAAAAGATCCTAAATAGCCATAACAATCTTGTAAAAGAAGAACAAAACTGGAACTATCACTGTCTCAGATTTCAATTTGTACTACAAAGCTGTAGGGGCGCCTGGGTGGCTCAGTCGGTTAAGTGGCCAACTTCGGCTCAGGTCATGATCTCGCTGTCCATGAGTTCGAGCCCCGCGTAGGGCCCTGTGCTGATGGCTCAGAGCCTGGAGCCTGTTTCAGATTCTGTGTCTCCCTCTCTCTGACCCTCCCCCATTCATGCTCTGTCTCTCTCTGTCTCAAAATTAAATAAACGCTAAAAAAAAAAAAATATATATATATATATCATATAATTCATATATATCATATATATATATTTTTATATATATACTACATATATATATGTAGTATATATATATACTACTATATATACTATATATACTATATATATACTATATATACTATATATACTATATATACTATATATACTATATATATGTATATATATATACACACTACTAT
>NW_024412412.1:24481455-24505335 GCF_014898765.1 Herpailurus yagouaroundi | reverse complement strand
ATATATATATATATATATATATATATATATATATATATATATATACTACAAAGCTGTAGTAATCAAAGCAGTATGGTACTTGCACAAAAACAGACACATAGATCAATGGAACAGAATACATGCATCCCTATGTTTATTGCAGCATTATTTACAATAGCCAAAGTATGGAAGCATTGCAAGGGTCCATCAATAGACAAATGAATAAAGAGGAAGTATATATCTACAATGGAATATTAGTCATAAAAAAGAATGAAATCTTGCCATTTGCAACAACATGGATGGCTCCAGAAGATATAATGCTAAGTGAAGTCAGTCAGAGAAAGACAAATACCATATGATTTTACATAAGAAATAAAAGAAATGAAGAAAAAACAAGAGTGACAGAACCCCCAAATAGACTCTTAACTATAGAGAACCAACTGGTGGTTACCAGAGGGGAGATGAGTGGGGGGGATGGGTGAAATAGGTAAAGGGGATTAAGAATTTACTTATCATGATGAGCACTGAATAATGTATAAAATTGTCGAATCACTATATTGTACACCTGAAATTGATATGACACTGTATGTTAATTGTTCCCAAATTAAAAATTTAAAAGATATGTTTCTTTCCCCCAGCAATGTTACTCTTATTGAGTTTCCTACTAGTGGAAAGAACAGAGTTCATTTTTTTTTTAATAAGCAAATCTTCCAGCTAAGAATCTTATGAGGGAACAATGAAGCTGGAGGAAACTGTGGTCACACTTGTGTCCTTAGGGTCACCTGGAAAATTTCATCCCTTAAATTGCAATCTCCATGACCCAGAAACTCCAGTCAGTGATAGAAACATGCTGTGTGACACAAACCTTCCGAACTCTGAGTCTTGCTCTTACTACAGGGTGACTTTCAGGCTGGATCAGGGTTTCTGGCTTAGAGTTGTGCATCATCTATTCTTGATCTGATCTCATCAAAATGATATTCAAATCATTGCTTAATTATATGGGAAATACTTGTGTTCTGCCTTGGACATGAGAGTGGGTACCAGGGAGAGGACAATTTATCTCGAGGGGCTCCTCACAATATTATTGTTTGGCATATAATCTATACTGAATGGATATTTGTAGTAGAATGAATAAATGAGTGAATAAAACATGAATGAAGGAACGTACACAGATAGTCATCCATTCAAGAAAACCCACTAATTAAAAAAAAAATTATGAAAAAAGTTTAGAAATACAGCAAATGGCTTGACCGAATTATATTTAAAATACTGATACATTCCAGGGCTGCATTTTCTAATCTTTCCTTTCAAGGGACATACATAAATCAAGCCAAACAGTTTCGTTAACGCGTGTCTACACATGAATGTTAACTGTGTCCTTTCCAGTTAAGAGCAGTGGCCTTCCTGCGACTGTCTCCTCTGATTCTCTACAGCCAGGGCCATCTGGCCGCCTCAGTCCTGCCCAATTTCCTCAGTATGTCTGCTTCCACTGGTAGAGTGATCTCCCCTCCACGTGGCAGCATGTCTCTACTGCATCACCCAGATGTAAGTCACTTATAAAGATGAAGAGAAAACTCTTCCATTGTGATATGATTTGCCAACCAGTGATTTACATTGATTGAATCATAACCGAGATCTTGTCCCAGCAAATAGCCATTTAGAGTTTTTCTTCAACTTTAATTTATAACTACGATGCCTGTCTTCAAATTTCTGTGGTCGTGAGCATGTTGAAAGAAAAACAACTCCCATTCTTGAGGTTTTATTAATATTAAACAAAAAGGCAGTCAGCTGCCAAACAAGTCAGTTACTTGGACATTATAAAGGATGAATGATATTTGCCTTCCTATCCAAAGTTAATTTTGTAATTGACAGATTTTTCCATATATTTCTTATGGTTTTATTAGCATTTTATAGCATGTTTTATATTTGAGAAAACTGCTTTACACTCATTTTAATTAGTTATTTCTCATATATGTATCAATTAGTTTCAGTAATGGAAAGAGTAAAGTCAAAAAGATTTTGAAAAGCAAGATGTCACATATGCATACAAATTAAAATTTAATGACTTCCATCTGGGGATTATTACCCAACATCACAAGCAGTTTTAGAGAAAAATTGTATGAATGACAAATGGGCCTTGCTAGTTTTCCCATCTCATCCAGAAGAGGGTGAAATGACTCAGTTTTTAAACATCTTTTAGGTTGCTTATGAAAATTGGCATGCTGGGTAACTACAGGTAGGTGGAAAGAAGAAATAAATGAAGCAAAACCTAATACCTGTGCAGAGTCGGTAGCCAATGTGATAATGAAACATCCAGTTAATACTCAGTAACACAGGCTTTTGGAGTCTCTGACCTAGCTTTGATCTAGGCTTTACCACTTACTAGCATGTGACAAAGCAAACTAGTTAATTTCTTTTAACCATGCTGTTCCCACATGCTTGATAGAGATATCAACAACCATCTTGTGGGCTTGCTTTCAGGTTTGAACAAGCTCTTCTGTGAAGTGCTGAGCTCAGTCCCTGACACACGGCATCATGTCTAACACCTAAATAATGCTCACTAACATTACTTGTATTAGTCATCCTAAGATTGCTTTTCTGTTATGATGTTATTATTGATCTTCATTCCTGCTCCAACTTGATTTTTACCAGAGCCTATGAAACTGCACTGCTTGTAAATGACAAATCATAATGTGACTTGATCACTATGGGCTGGAATCTAAGATTATTCGCCTTTTGTCACTCATAAAAGGTGATATATCCCTTATCTCGAAGGAACTTTTGGCCATTATTAAACTTTCTTTCCATGTCACTAAACTTGCCCCATGGAGGAGTATAAATACATTTACAACATATCTAAACAGATATAAATAGGTATATGGAAAAGCTCCAAAACTTCCCTGCCTCCTAAAGTGAGCAGATGCTTCCTCTTAAAATGGCAAGTGTTGTATGGAACTTGTGAGGAGCATCATCATTTAATGTGTTGTTGATGACATTCTGTTGTCAAATTAAACCAGGTTCTGTGTGGATGTCAAATAATCAATTCTTAGTACCTCAAAGTTCTTCTAATTTCAGGATTTGCATGCTTTGAAATTCAACCAATAATTAAAAACCAGCATCAAATTAGAAACAGCAAGAACATTATTGTCCGGCTGGAATATATTCCAGGCTGGACAGCGTCACATCAATGTTTATTTCAATTTTATTTTTGAATATTTATGCATATTTTCCAGGCCTCTGAAATAGCCAAAATACTCATTGTGTGTTATATTTTATTAAAATAAAAAAGATGCTTTCATAAGACCCCTCAATATATCATAAAGACATCATCATATGTAATTTTTCTTTCATGTATTGTTAACAGTTACTGGGGTAAGAAGTGGAAATGAACCCAGCTAGACAAAGACATATGATCTTTTGAATTTATTGTTATAGATATGTGTTTGGGTCACGTGAGTTTTTGCTTCCTACTTATTGTTCAACTAGCCTTTGTATTTCAGGAAAAGCACAGAGACAATGCATTAAAGTTTTTATGTGAATAATTGTTACACTATAAATCACAAAAGTCACTGAAAATAATGTGTAGAAACAGCATATACTGAGAACCCAAATGTTAACATGAATCCATCTATAGAGAAAACATATTTAATGTACTAGCACTATGCTGGGCACAGTGGAATCTAAAGAGTAAATTGTTGTACAAAAGAGTGTGTCTTTAAAACTGACAGAGGGGTGCCTGGGTGGCTCAGTCTGTTAAGCGTCAGACTCTTGATTTTGGCTCAAGTCATGATCTCATGATTCACAAGATTGAGTCCCACATCGGGCTCTGCACTGACAGTGGAATTGGGATTCTGTTTCCCTATCTCTGTTTGTCCCCCACTTGTGCCCTCTCTCAAAACAAATAAACTTAAAAAAATCAAAACTTATGGAAAGGTGTCCAGAAGCAGGATGCTAGACCAATTTTCTTCCTGGTAACTGGTGACCATTCACACGAGTTAGCGTCTATCGCTACAGGCCTACGCTAAGCCCTGCCTTCTCGCTCAATAGTTCTGGCTGGTGTTGATACCATGTTTGTCCACGAGCTTTCAGCCTCCTATTTGCCTCTATTTGCATCTGGCATCTACCTTCCTGCTACTCTTGTATGTGGATCTTGCATGCCCGGCTCCATCCATCTCAAGAGGTTGGTTTTCCCATTTTGCCAAGTCTCTTGGTGTCCAGTGCCTGGGTGGACCTTGATTGCCACTTGGTTGGTCTCATCTTTACATCGCCTGAGTGGCTTCATTCTTCTATGTGACTGCGACAGGTCAAACTACTGAAGAGTCTGGAATTCAAATGGACTGAATATACCAATTTGGAAAGTCTAAATAATGTGTAAATAATGTTACGTTGCGTGGCAAGAGTGACACTTATTGTAGGAATTTGAAGAGGCTGTGTATGCATGTGTACGCATATGTCTTTATTCATTTATACACCATTTTCAGGAGTACTGTATTTATATACCACAGGCAGATCTGATGAATCGGATAAGCGCACACACACAAACACAAGAAACACACACAGCTATGGACGTATATAAGATGGGCACATATATCATATAGCAGTGTGTATATGTCCAATAAAGTTTACAGCTTTAGCATAGTTAAATAAATCACTACTGGTCAGCCACCCCTATTCCCCTGGTTTTCCTTTTGCTTGTCTATAGGGACGCTTTCAAATAAGCCCTTGAAAAACAAGGCTATAAGAAGTTATTTTGCTTTGCTCCTCTCTACAATTTTTCTCTTTCTGGCAGCGACATTACTAGATTATTTATTGTCCCATACCCCTTCCCCTGGAGAATAGGAAATATCCAAATGCTCTCAAAAGAGGTCTGCAAAAAATGGGCATGTGGTAGAATTATATACACCTGATGTCCTTAGGATATTTGCATGAGATCGTGATAAGGAATCTTCAAGGATATAAATCACAGATATTGAGGAAATAAGTGAATTTCCTGTTTGTAAGCCTGGTGTCTTAGCTAGAGCTGCAGTAACGGAATGCCATACTCTGGGTCACTTGAACAACAAGCATTGATTTCTCACAGTTATGGAGACTGAAATTCTGAGATCAAGGTGTCAGCATGGTTTGCTTCTTGGTGACGCCCTGGTTTACAGACAGCCATCCATGACTTGTATCCTCACATGGCAGAGAGAGGAGAGAGATCCCGTTTCTCTTCCTCTTTGATAAGGCCACTAATCCTATCACAGGGGCCCTACATGATATCATGTAACCTAAAATCCTCCTCAAAGTCCTACCTCCAAATATCATCATACTGCAGGGATTTCAACATACATATTTGTGGAGGGAAATGCAACAGTCAATTAACACCCGGGAAAAAGAGAACTCTGTCCAAGAGAAAAGATAGAGGGAACAATGTGATTTGCTCCACTTTGAAGAAAG
This sequence comes from Herpailurus yagouaroundi, assembly GCF_014898765.1. Lineage (NCBI taxonomy): Eukaryota > Metazoa > Chordata > Mammalia > Carnivora > Felidae > Herpailurus > Herpailurus yagouaroundi. The sequence goes on along the minus strand of NW_024412412.1, from coordinate 24,499,920 downwards.
GAGAGATTTTTCTACTTTAGTTTCTATATGTAAGATCCCCCTGGCATGACTTTTCCAGGAAAGATTGCAGGAAGTCAAAAGCATAGGGATTTATACTTTGGTAATTCTTTGGATGGAAGCCACTAGGAACTCTCAAAGGGAAGTTCATGCACATTATTCATAAAAATGATCAAATATACAGGGCTGACAGATAAAATGCAGGATGGCCATTTAAACTTGAATTTCATATATAAACAATGAGTAATGTTTTTAGTATAAGTATGTCCCAGGCAATATTTTTATTTGCTATATCTGGCACCCCATAAGTGGGTAATTAATAAATTTACAGGCAATTATATTCTCAGTTAAACCATTATGGAAGGGGAGGTTTCCAATGAAAAAGATAAACACTTGCAAATTAAACACTACTAACCTAGTAAAGCAAAAATTTTCATAGGAAGATTTTGAGATAATTGGCCAAAATAGCCAAATGAGAAATATTATGGAATGAGGACACTGTAGATAAAATTATAAAGAAATCTACAATTAGTAATAATCAGTCTACAATTGAATAGAAATAATAAATGTGGCCATGTTTCCATAAATGGTCACGATTTGTGAATGCATTTCTTCCCAGTGAAACCTTTATACACATAAAGTTTGCCTAAGAAGTAGATTAACATAACCTGAGTGCCTAAGTATGGTCTAAGTTCAAAATATCATATTCAGCAAAGTCCTTACAGTAGAGAAAACTTTTGTAATGGGCCACTAGGTTTTTGACTTACAGAATCTATGTTAAGACCATTGAATTATGCATGTATTGACACTGAATCATACAAAATTATTACTATATTTCTACAGGCTACTGATTTTATTAGCATGCTCATCATCATTAATCAGGTTGAAGATAGGGAAGAGCTTAAAAACACACGGACCAATAAAGAGTTTTATGACTTATTCATTAAAGAGCATGCTTGAAAGCATTCATCATGGCCATTGGTTTTGGACATGAATCTTTTGGTCCTCTGTGAATATGAAAAAAAAAGTTTCTCATAGTCTTTCCTTTGAGCTGCTAGCATAGCTAGTATATGGGCTGGTTGTTAATGTCTAGTGATGATATTTTTAAAACAAAGTTTCAAAGGCAATTGCCTAAAATTTCTGTGATAAAAACTAGAATTAACTTGCAAAAACAAGTGAGAGAAAGCTTAAATTAGGACCAGGACACTTGATAAAGTGAAGGAGGAGCATATTTTAAGCTTTGGTTAACCCTGTTCAATAATTTTAACCTATATTCTTGAACTAGGCTAATCTAATAAGAAAGATTCTAACTGTATATAATTATAAAAAATATTAACTAAATAGCATTTGAAGTAACATTTTAATAGCATTACATTATATCATATGAGCTTTGGGGGCCATGTGCTCACATTCAGGTTTATGATTATTAAAATTATTCTAGGTCGAAAGGTCATTTTTTTTTTGAGCTCTGGAATATGCTACATAACATTACTTCAAGGAAAATAACGTGTACTTCTTGCACTTGAACAGCATGGATATTGTTTCTATTTTTCCTGTTGGTGTCAGTAGCTTCCATAGTTCCCTTAAGAAGCTGAGAATTATGCCATGCTGAGGGAAAGTGAAAATAAATGGCATCTGAAACTGAATTGAATTACGGGGTAGTATTCTGTTGGGGCTCCAGGGTTACCCTCTTCTGCCCTTCCTGTTACGTTGCAACTTTAATTGTTGCTCCTACTTACAAGGTTCTCAGAACCTGTGGTCCAAGCCATTGTTTTAGCCTCGCTCTGACTTGTTTACTGGACTCATGGTTCACGTTCCTCCCACAGCAGCTCTCGTCTTTACCCTTGCATTTAACCTTAGTAAAAGTTATTGCATCCATTCGACATCTTCCATAGCAGCTCTTACAAGCCACTGCAAGAAGATCTACGCATTTCCTCCTCAGCCTGCTCCATCTATTCTCCGTGAATTTAGTTCCAAGCCAGCCAATCACCTTGGAGGGTGCTTTACTGGGAGTAGATACTGGACTCAAGAATGCGCCCTTCAGGGCTGAAGGTTGTCCTTAAGAATAATTATGAGCTAAGTTTTAGCTTAGCTTTAGGGTTGTCTGTCTGTTTCTCTCAAGGTCAGGACTGCCTCCTGGCCACCCAGTAACCTAGGATTTAATGGGTTCCATGACCAGAAACTTTTCTTACTTCTTCGCTGATTTGCATTTTTTGGCACTGTCTCTTAAAGAGTTAATCAGATAAACTAACTGGTCACAATACGATATAAACGCCTATACTTTATTTGATGTTTTATCCTAATTGAAAGTCATATTTTTCCCTAAAGTATCACAGGGATTCTTGTAGGAAATACAGGATGCGTTGAGAGTCCTTCAGTGAGATATTTTTGGGCAGGCAGGTCTTCCACTGCTCCTCACATTATACCTTGTAATCAAATATCTCTGCTACAAATGTGTGAGCCAGCCCGGAGGCTATAAAATCCTCTGGAAGTGAGTCACAGAGTCCCTCGGTTTTATAACTTTCCTCTGCTCTCTCAGCCAAAGACCCTCTCCTCCTACTTTCCACAGTAAATAGAAGACAACAAAGAACAACGTCCTTAAATTTCTACCACCAAATCTAAAAATTGACCTTTCTTCATTCATACGTATTTGTTTTTTTGGTTTGAGTATAATGTAATATAAGATTATTCCTTCTCACTCTGCGGTACTTTCAACTTCTCCCTCTCCACTGGCTCCTTCTCATTTGAAATTCTAAAGTCAGTCTAACTTAAAATAACCCTTTTTCGATCTCATATTCCCTTCCACAATCTGCTCTCTACATTCTTCCACTTTGGAAGCAAACTTCATGAGCAAGTTATGTATGATCACTAGTTGCATTCTTCAGTCTGCTAAAATCTGACATTTTCCCCACAATACATATGTCTGGTCCAATATGTAGCCACTCATCACCTGTGGCTATTTATGCTAATAAACAGATTTATAAAAAATAAGAATTCAGTTCCTCAGCACCACTACTCACATTTGAAGTGTTCAACAGCCACATTTGACTATCAAGCTATTCTAGATAAAATCACCACGGTCTTCATGTTACTTAACTCAATGCACAGTTTTCAATTCTCCTATTGTTCTGTTAGCAGGATTCAGCACTCTTGACTCTTCATTGCTTTTCAAAATACATCCTTTCCTTAGCTTCCCTGTCCCCACACATTTTCTACCTCTGAGCAACTTATCAGTCTTCTTTGGCATTGACACTTCTCCTTCTCTGCACTCGGTGCACTCTTAGATTCCAATCCTTTGGATTAAGTTTCCATTTATATACTGCAGTGTTCCAGATCTTTTTTTTTTTGCTTGCCTAGACTCTCTTGGTTGAAACAAACATCTCTAAAACTGAAACTGGATTTTTTACCTCTTCCCCCAAACATAAAAACAATCTTCTTACCTTTCAGCCTTCCCTAAGTCAGTCAGTAGCCATCATCCATTCAGTTATATTACAAACAACTGGCATTTACCTTGTTACTGTGACCACACCTAAGCCATCTCCAAGTCAAGTCAACCTGAGGTATTACAGGGGCTCATAATTGTCAGCTTCTACTTTTGATCTGTTCCTATATTTCTCTACACTTAATCCAAAATATTTTTCAAAAATCATATTGATTCTATTACTTTTTTCCTTGAATCCTTTCAATGGATTCCTGTTACTTTTAAAATAAAACTCCCAACCTAAACACTGCCTTCTAGGACAGTCCACACATGCACTCACCTTTCAGTTTCTCTCACAAATCAAGATCTTCAAACATTCTGTGACTTTACCCAAAATATTAGCAGCTTGCTCCTGCCCATCTGGTTCATTCTTTGGGTCCCAATTTACGTGACAGTTTCTCCAAGAGACCTTTCCTGACCACATCCCTGGTTAGTTTATATCTTCTTGTTCAAAGCTCCCCCACATTCTCTATTCATCTGTGTTATCAATTGTTGAACATTTCTTATAATTCGTTCAACATTTGGCTGTGAAGGTAAATCTGTTTTGGTGAATGAAAACATAAGTGGAATGGACCTTCACTGTAGCTTCCAGATTAGTCAACTGCTTTCCCCTGTAGTAATATACTGTGGTGTGACAGAGCCATGACTTTTTCCCTCTGTTCCTAACGAGGAAACTGAAGTCTTGAAGTCTTGTGACTTCTGAATAGATGTGATGAGAGAAACATAAACATGCCAGTAGGATTCTTTGTTCTGTTGTCAGAACTCCCAATCCTCTGTCCTTTGGATTTGCTTACCCAATGAATCCTTGTATGAAACGAAACATTACTGATGAAATTACCCATGCCTCCCTCACTTCTGTTTGTTGGCATCTTATTTTCAGCTTGGGTCCATTTCAAGGATTGCTATACTTGACCCCACTGATAATTTTTGTTGGAGGAGAGGAAGGGGAACATGAACAAAATATAACCTTTGATGTAATCTTTGTTGGAGACAGAGGAACATGAACAAAATACAATCTTTGATGCAGCAGAATATAAAATAAGCAAATACAATTTTTAACAAGCTTTGGCTTGTTGTTCAAACATCGACCATAAACACTAGCCAAGAAAACATAATTATAATCTCTGCAGAGACGAAGCAGTTGTCTGCCATGCCTGTGATGAGTTTCCATGTGGATTAGGATATACGGAGACTATAGATTCCATGGAAAATAGGTTATGAGCATATGCTGACTATGGGTTCAAAACCCAAAGCATCTTGATTAGGGTTTGTGTGACCTTATCTATAGTAACTACTTTTACTTTTTAAATCTCCAAAGACTACCGTACTTGACTGCAGCACAATTACAAATATTTTCATAATTACTGGGGGAAATGATTTGCATTTATTTTCAAAAATGCCTTTCAGTCTTTTTGAGGCATTGTTGTTGTTTCCCCTTGTGCTCCTGCTCTCTGTACTGTGTGTTGATGCTGAAAACAATCACATGACAAAGCCGCTTTCTTATTAAAGACAAGGTCTTATTTCAAACTGAGAAAATAATTAGAAACCTGACAGGAATTCCTTTGGGTACAATAGTGTTTGTAATGAGAAAATTGTACATCATTGAAGTCAAAGGGCTTGGCCTTGGGAGCTGAGAAATGCTCAGCTTTTGTCCCAAGGGCTGAACCCAGATGCCTATCACAGCTCTACTGGAAGCTTGTTGTTCATTTTCCTGCCCAAATATGCCAATCAGTGCCTTTCTGATCTCTTGCTGCAATGCTTCTTAGGTAAATCCTGAAGTGGTTACCCATTTCATTATGTCTGGAAAAAATCCAGATACAGGTGCATGAATTAAATCACTTACTTGTGCATCACTTCAAGCATGAAGTTCAAACTCATTGGAAGCCACAAATTATATGCTTGAGAGACTTCTGCAATTTCAAAAAGGACTATACTTGACTGCTGGAAGAAAGGAAGGACACACAAGTGCTAAGTTCTATTCTGTCTGCTGGCATGTTGCTGATAGCTTAGTTAGCACTGCAAGGAGAATTCCAAAGGTCAGAAGAAAAAGCAGGGGAAATAGTGCTGTGACTCATTCCCACACTCTTGTCTGAATAACAAGAAAAAAAAATGGAGGAAGAAATACAGAGATTCTTCTACCAATAATTTGAAAAAATCCTAGCAGTCCTGGAACACTCCTGTTACTGGAATGTAGCACAGTGCAATAGTGAATAGAAGGTAAAAGGTAAAAAATGTGTTTCATCAATGAAATTAGTAAATATCTAAGTTACCCATTGTAGCATTATTCATTCATCAGCACCAATACCTTATGACTGATGGAAATATGAATTTGTCAAGAACAATATTGTTTTAGGAACATATTCGCTGAAGTTCCTGTCATGAATAATGGAAAAACAATAAGCTTGCAAAGTGTTGTAGCTTAATGTAATTGGACAACCATGTGATTTTTAAATGTTGCAGTTAGCAATTCAGTTTTCTCTCTCCTAGGTCATTTGTTAGGATAAGAAAAGTCATTACCGATGAGACATACATGACCTCAATTTGCATATGACCTACTGGTTTCCAGAGAGAGCTAGTTAGGAACTGGTATGGCTAAGAAAGGAAGAATAATAAGTTGATTTTTTATAATGTGTTTCTGGATCTTCCTGGACCTTCCAATTCTAAAGGAAAAGAAATTTTGGCTGCTTAGAGATAATTAAATAGAGCTAGAAAAGATACAAGACATCACTGCCAAATTCTTCTGTTTTTAACTTTGAGTATCCTAGTCATGCTCCAGCAATAGGGGATGGGTAAATCCCTTGATCAGATCAGCTACTCAGGGAATCTCTTCTTGCAGTTCTATGCAGTAACATCAGTGTTTTGGCTCAAGCTGCACGAGTGGGCCAAAGAGGAAGATATTCTTCCCCAACAACTTATGCTTTTATCCCTTTCTTTCATCTGTTGTGGATGCTGGGAGAATCTGCCGAGTTGGTTATATTTATTCATGAGCATGTTTGTGTTTTCTCATTTCTCTTCCTCTTCCTCCTTCTTGTCCCCCTCTCTTTCTGGCGCACGTGCGTGCACACCCACGTAAGATAGAAGCAGTAGTACAAAAGGATACTTGTTAGAGAGATGATTGTAGGACATGAGAGTTCCCACAATGGACTCAGACAAGGAGAGATCCCTGGCATGTGAGGAGGATAAAAGAGAAGATGCATGACTTCCATGGCTTCCATATTTCTTTACTTCTCTTTTTCTTTTCTTATGTTTACTAAGCATCTACTCTGGACTGGACATTGCAAGGGCAATACGATAAAACAGAAAATGATATTTTAAGCTTATTTATTTATTTTGAGAGAGAGAGAGAGAGAGAGAGAGAATGAGAGCATGAGCAGGGGAGGGGAAGATAGACAGGGAGAGAGAGAATCCAAAGCAGGCTCTTCATTGTCAGCATGGAGCCCAATGTGGGGCTTGATCCCTTGACCCTGGGATCATGACCTGAGCTGAAATCAAGAGTTGGATGCTTAACAGGCTGAGCCACCCAGGTGCCCCCAGGAAATGATCTTTTAAAATGTTTTGCAATATAGTAAGAAGGTAAGACTTGGCCATGATTAACCCTGCACATTTCAGGAGAGAAAGATGTTTGGGAATAGGAGAGAAGTATAATTGTGACTTTTAAAAGAATTTATTTCATATGTTTAAATATATGTAGTCTAACAGAGAAAAAGGAAACAATGGCATATGAAGGAATATGTTTTGGACTTTATGAAAGAAGAAAGTCTGAGCATAGAGAGAAAAATTTAGTTTACAAAAGAAAAGAAGGACTTGAGGACCCCCATGCTTCCTCGAATCTGTGTATAGAGAGTAGCTGCTGGTGCCTTTGTAAGGAAGGTCTGGCCTGAAATACAGTAAAAATACTGCTTAAAATAAAAATATTTTTATATTTATTTTATATCAAAGTATTTTGTACTCTTAAAATTTTTTCAGTTTATTTATTTATTTTGAGATAGAGAGAGAGAATGCATGTACATACACAAGCTGAGAAGGGGCAGAGAGAGAGGGAGAGAGAGAATCCCAAGCAGGCTCTCAGCTGTCAGCATGGGGTCTGATGCAGGGCTCAATTCCACAAACCTTGAGATCATGACCTGAGCCAAAGTCAAGAGTCAGATGCTTCACTGACTAAGCCACTCAAAGTACTTTTTAAAATAATCTTTCTTTACATAATTTTGGGGCTTCTTCTGTAGGCAGATGGGAAGACTGTCCTGTTATAGGACTAGTTTTAGTGCAAGCTAAGGCAGCCCTGAAGGCAGAGGCTATGGTGCAATAATACCTGTTAGGTATGGGCACTTACGTTGCTTCACATAGAAATATTAAGTACTATGCCACGAGTGTAAGCATCGGAAAAAAGTTTCCATTGAAAGAAATTTCCTCTTGCTGTTGATATAGACCAGTGCTTTCTAGCCTTTTCAAATCGTTCGTTAATTTAACAAATGACCACTGAATACCTAATGTCTGGTTGCCACTGTTCCAGGACCTTGGGATACGTGTGTGAACAAAACAAAGATCCTTTTCTTTATGAAATTTATAGTCCAGCCCTTTTAGAAAAAGGAAATGTATACAGTGATGATTGGCAGAATGGGATGAGGCTGCTTGCTCTTTCAGGTAACTGGCCAGGGGATTTTGGAGACTGGGACCTGCCAGGATAGGAACTGTGGGATCAAGATGTAGGCACTCCAGTACTTCTATTTAAAGTGTATGAATGTGCTTTGGATGCTCTGGTCTAGACCACACTGTGAGGGTATGTATCTGTGTGCCGACATTTGTACATGTGCATGCATATATTGGAACTAAGACAGAGCTACCTTTAGTATTTGTGGAATTGGAACGAAGCCCAAATTGAGGCTCACAGCCTAAGTGCCTGTGTCTACATATTCTAAGTTATGTATGAAGTCAATAAGCTGTTTAAAAAATGTCCTATCTTCACATCTTACCAGACAAAACTTTGTTGACACCTGGATGTCCAGGTTCAATTTTGATTTCTCAGAGCCTTTGGAGATCAGGATTAAACATGGCAGCATAGGGAGAGCCACTCCTAACCCCAGCCTGCAGCCCACTCCCCTTTCCTTCCCCCCTCTGGTATACCACAAGAGTCTCAGAACCTTGTATTTAGATATGGTAGCCATGATTCTTAATTCTGTCCACAACTGTCTTGTTCATGTCCTTCTTCCTTCCTCCTTTTCCTCTCAAAAAGCCACCCTGTAGCTACCTACACCTTAAACCTAAGGCTAAATAAACTAGTTGTGTGGTTATTGACTTCAGCAGGACAGATTCAGAAAAGCTAGACAAATCCCAAAATAGGCTTAAGAACTATTTGGCCAAGAAATTCTCAGTCTTTGAGCCAAAGACTCAAAGAGGAGTGTGGGCTCCGCAATGGCAATTCCCCTTGGTCTCTCAAACTCCTTAGTACATGGGAGGAGGTGCAGGGGAGAGAGCAGAGTGGAGTCACAGAAGCACTGGTCCAGGTCAGTAATACTCTTGCCCAAGTCTAAGGACAGTACTGACTAATGCATCTACTGGGTTACGAGAAAACACTCTACTATGTTCCCCATATCTGTGGGGAAATGTCAGAGGAGTCTGGCTTAGAGTACTGAATTCCACCCAAGATACCTGTTTTGAACCCTTCTGATACCTACCTTCAACCACCCTTGCTCTCCCAACAAAGTTCTCATCACTCTTGGTAGAGCAGCTCTGACTGGGAAAATGGTACTGCAAATATCTTAAGGCCAAACAATTCCAGTGTTTAACAGGGTTTGCTAAACCTAAAGAGGATGGGATGGTGATTTGTACTCCAGAAACTTGAGAAAGTACTTTCTCAGAAGCCAACAGATCTGAGAACTAAGACAACCTAAATCAACAAAACAGAACTACTGACTGGGATTGAGAACTGAGATAACCTGTGTCAACATGGGTTGACTACTTGAGCCAGGAAATATTTCTCCAGGAAGATAAAGATGTAAATCAATAAATTGCTTAAGTGTTCACTGCAGGCAAATGTTGTAAACTAATGTCCGGGCAAACGTCTTGCTCACCTGGAAAAACGCTTGCTTAGCTTGCTTAGCCATCAGTGAATTGCTTCAGGAACTGCACCACTGTGTCATAAACTTGGCCCAATTTCAACCAAGTTCTTATGTTTGAGAGACCTGCCTTTCACCATTTGAGCCAGACTCCCAAATACTAAACTTGTCCTCCTTGACATTTCCCTTCTGAAATTCTACTATGACCTTAAACCTCAGCTAGGAAATGGAGTGTGCCCTTGATGGGACCCGCATAAAAAATTTCCCTTGGAACACCCTTGCTTATTTAAAGCAAGAATTATAAATCCTTTTTTCTCCTATGTTTTATTCCCTGAAAGTTGACTCATTTTTTAGTATAGTCTGATATATCCAGGCAATATGTCATGGCATTTATAATAAAGTGGTAGGAGAGTGAAAAAAACCACAGCTTGTTTTCTATATTTACCCCACTGCTGGCAAATGTGTGATATACATGGAGAAATCACATCCAGAACATTCAAGGGGTGACTAGCATTGCGGGGAGGGTGGCCTTGATGGCAGCTGGAAGGAAGTAGCAGGGAAGAAACAGCCATGGACTGTTGACTCAGATGTGGACCTGTGGACTTCACGTCCCTCCACCTACCACCAAATGGGTTAGGAGAAGGTGAGAGGCTAATGGTGGAGCTCACACAAAGCTTTCTAGTATAACATCACCTTTAATTCACTCCCATGTACATTTTTATATTCATATCTTGGCAGTGGGACTCTTTAAAGAGTGTAGATGAAAACCAGCTTTTCAATTACCGTAGTTAAACAAGTGTTTATTCAAAATGAAAAAAGATAAAAAGAATTTCAGGCAATTATCTCTTAAATGTAAGTGGCCTACTTAGAACCATTGCAGCTGTTTGGCAAATAGCTTTTCAGAGGAGAAAGCTGTGTGGATCGCAGTGCATTCTTCTGCTAATTAAACAAAAGGTGGTTGTGTTTTGGAAGCAAACTCTATCTTTCATTCCACATTTTTCCCAATTCTGTAAGCTTTCTCGAACTCTCCCACTGTGGATCAGGGGAAGATGGGAGCTTTATATTCCTTACATGGGGCCATCTCATCAGGCTAGATTTTAACTTGTGTTTAACCAAACATGTAGCACACTGTCCCTCCGCTCCAAAGTTCACCGTTGTTGTTTCTGCTCTGTCACTCTGTGACAGATGGCTAGGAAACTAGAAACGTCCATCTGTCGTTCTCCTGTTCTCTCCCGTCTACATCGAGTTTCACTGGTGCTAGAGAGCTATTCAAGCAATAATAAGGGAAGCACATATCCAAAACAAGAAAAGGAAGAGATTGCATAATAGTGACTGCAAAGGAGGACATCCTGGGAAGTAGTCCTAGTCATAGAAACAAAAGGTGGAAGGTCACACAGCTAGGAAAGTGGCATCTCAGGATTTTCAACATAGATCTGTTTTCTGTCTCATTGCCAAGTCTGTCTCCCTTCCTCCCTCCCTCCCTCCCTCCCTCTCTTCTTCCCTTTCTTCCTTCCATCTTTTAGCTATTGGGAAGACTTGTAGTATAAATCTGCTGAAGAAAGGAGGCAATCTTGACTTCTGGTGAGAACATTAGCCTAGAAGATTTGGAGTTGCACTGCAGAGCTACAGGGGATGAAGAGAATTCTAGATGGTCTAAGGTGACTAGATTCGTCCCAGTTACTATAACTGGAGGCAGATCTAAGGCACTTGTGTTCTCTACAACAAAGGTTAATCATAACCTAATGTACATGCTCCAAATGATTTCGTTACCTGCTTTTTCAAGGACATATCTGGCATAAGCGTCAGTGGTGTGGCAATTTAAAATTGCTTTTGGAAAATCCTTAACGCTCTCCTATTATTGTAATAAAACCTAAACTACAATGTCAAGCACCAGTTGTAGGCACTTTACGCTACCTTCCCATGACTTGGGTGCTTCTAACTCCCATGTCTGTTTCATACAACTGAGAATTCTCAATTGTAGACACTGTAATGGTCTTTAAAAGTGAAAAGATGAAAATGAAATATGCTACTCTGGACAGAAAAGTACCCTACAAGTTCATGTGCTTTTATTGAACAGCACCAATAGTCAGTGCGATAAAAGGAAAATTCTGTCACAAGTTGAACGCATATGTTTGAAAACACTTAAATATGCAGTGACAATATTGTGTGAAAAGGCCCAAGAGGAATTTTATTGAACAGAACGTCTGAATGAATGTAGCATTTACTTGGCTTATCCTTCGTGTTTGAATGAAAATGTTTTGCTTACCCAGCACTTGCAAAAGGAAGCGAAATGCAGAGCTGTGCAGAGCCAAAATTTGGAAAGGCTTCGTGCCCACAAATGCAATTTATTGATGAGGAGGTGCAAGAGAGGATCAACAATGTTACATAAACTAAATCCTAGGAGGGCCAGTTCAGAAGCATGATTAATTCAGTATCCAGGAATAGAATGAAATATAACTACCATATCATGCCAAAATCTCAGGTTATGTCCACTTTTTGTAAGTCATAAAATATAATCTCTCGATAACTGCCTTTCAAATAACATTCATGTACTGAGAGGGCTAACACATAAAACTAGGAAAATATCACCTTGAGACTTCCAACAGGAGCAATGATGAAATGTCACATCATTTATCAAACAGTCATATGTCTATCTGTGGATTTTTTATTTCTTGGAGACTATCTGGAATGGACATAGTAAAACAATTTACCGATAATTTCCAAATACGATCTTTTCCCTTGGAATTCTTAACAGAGAAATAACACCAGCACTTTTTCTATACCTTTTCTATACTTAATATAGGTCTTGCTATACTTACGGAAGTCTTCCAACTCTTTTCTGAGAAAGATCTATATTGTTTAAAAGACCCAGGTAGGTAGGTGAATGTTTTGATTGCCCTTTCACAAATGATGTTTTTCGTTTATAAGATAAATAGCTCTGTTGATTTTGCGGTTTCAACCTAATTTACATACGAATCTTACAGTCTTTAAATTTCCCTTCTTTGAAGATACTTAGTGATAATTTTATGTACTGATGTACATAGAATTTTTTAAAGGTTATTGAAATATAATTTACAAGTATAATTATAATGTATATCACATATCATATATACATATATAATAATATGTAACACATGCAAATATCGACCGTTCTTAGTATGTAAGACTTAGGAGTTTCAACAAATTCATACAGTCATATAACTACCACCATAATCAAGATATATTTCTATCAACACAAAATATGCCCGTGGGCCAGTTTGTAGTAAATCCCTCCCTTAATCTATAGTCCCCAGCTAACACTGATTTGTTTTCTGTCCCTATATATATTTTTCTTTTCCAAATGTCATATAAATGGAATCAGAATATGTAGCCTTTTGATTCTGGATTTTTTCATTTGCTATAATGCATCTGAAATTCATCCACAGTATTGCTTATATCAGTTATATATGTATACACACACACACACACACACACACACACACACCCCTATGAGCAATATATATGTATTATACACACACACACACACACACACATATACATACAAACACACACCCTGAATAAAGAAAATTACCAAATGTAATTTGGTTATTTTGGTAATTTTGTTACTGGCTAACATTTTTCCATATCTTTCTTTTTAAACACTTTTTAAGTTTATTCATTCATTTTTGAGAGAGACAGGGACAGTGCAAGTGGAAGAGGGGCAGAGAGAGGCAGAGAGAGAAAATCCCAAGCAGGTTCCTTGAGGTTGGTGCAGAGCCTGATATGGGGCTTGACTCACAAAACCATGAAATCATGACCTGAGCCAAAACCAAGAGTAGGAGGCTTAGCCAACTGAGCAACCCAGGTACCCCATTTCTGTAACTTTCTCATATAAAATATTTTTATTATAAAAAATCAAACAATATAAAAGGATATGAATAGAAAGCTAAAAGTAATCCTCTCCGTGCTTATTTCTGCCTCATAGGTAACTGTTGTCATGCTAAAATATATTTATATATGTATTCAGAGTTTTTCTAATCATATAATATTATCTATCTAACCAGCTTGCTATCATGTATTTATACAGCATCTACTTTACTATGTAATTGTCTAGCTACCAAGCACCAATTTTGGCTTTGAGTTTGTGTCTAACAGAAGTCTGCTATTAAACTTTGGATCAGCCTTGGCTAGTGCAAAACCAAATATTTGAATGACTACTCCTGTGTCATTTTTTGAATTCTTTAACTTGGGTCTTATTGGCCATCAGTGAACACATAGGTTAATATCATGCTTCATCAAACACTAGTGATGAATGCCATTCAGATTTTCTTGCTAATATCTAATGATTTACCTTCAATTTTATGTCAACTTTTAGACATAATTAGGAGTGAAAATATTCTTATGTGCTTTAGGTTTTGAAATTCTATCATTCAGTTATAGTCCAAATGTTTATTTATTGCTGCAAGTGGGAAAGGGTAAAAAAAATTGATGACTATTATACAGACTGATAATTTTAGGTACAAATATAATACAAACTTTCAAGTAGTTAAATAAACTAGAAAATAGATTGACAGAAAATGTGTGTGTGTGTGTGTGTGTGTGTGTGTGTGTGTGTGTGTGCGTGTGTGTTTATTGAGAGACTGGATAAGCGAAAGAATTGTAGGAAAATAGCATTTCCTTTTTTTTTTTAATTTTTTTTTCAACATTTATTTATTTTTGGGACAGAGAGAGACAGAGCATGAACGGGGGAGGGGCAGAGAGAGGGAGACACAGAATCGGAAACAGGCTCCAGGCTCCGAGCCATCCGCCCAGAGCCTGACGCGACTCTCGAACTCACGGACTGCGAGATCATGACCTGGCAGAAATCGGACGCTTAACCGACTGCGCCACCCAGGCACCCCAGCATTTCCTTTTTGGGTGAACGTTCACCAAGGTTAAAAAGCTACATGGTAATATAGATAGTAAAAATAGATCATTTAGATCATTTCACAATTCAAATTTGTGTCAAATTGCTGGATACCCTACTATTCATAACAAACAAAATAAGCTTCTAAAACTGAATTTGTTATTTAGATCATGAGTTCCTCCATGAAAAGTTTTGTTTGGCAATTTTTACAAAGTGGGAAGACAGATTAAAAGTATCAGGTCAACTTTGCCATTTCACAGTCATTGAGAGGGAAGATTTCCAAAATCATACACAATACATATGATAAATTACCTTTGTTTAGACATAACGGAAGCATAAGGATAGACACAAGAATAAAGTAGATTTCGATTTCTGTAAATTCTACGGATGATCTTCAAACTCAATCCCTTTTTCTCTTAACAAAATTTGACACAATTATCCCTTCCTCCTTTTTTTTTTTTTCCAACGTTTTTATTTATTTTTGGGACAGAGAGAGACAGAGCATGAACGGGGGAGGGGCAGAGAGAGAGGGAGACACAGAATAGGAAACAGGCTCCAGGCTCCGAGCCACCAGCCCAGAGCCGACGCGGGGCTCGAACTCACGGACCGCGAGATCGTGACCTGGCTGAAGTCGGACGCTTAACCGACTGCGCCACCCAGGCGCCCCCCTTCCTCCTTTTTGAAATACTGAATTCCACTTAAATTTCACCACATGCTTCCCGTTTTCTTCCTATTTGTCTGGCCACTCTGTTGAATCTCTTTGCTGATTCGTATTTATTTTCCTAACAATTCAGTGTGGGATTTTCCATTCTCCTCCTATTCAGTACTTTCTCCATAGGTGATCCCATTTGTCCCTGTGGCTTCAAATAACTCTGTACTGATTATTCCCAGATTTCTGTTTCCTGTGTAGATTTTTCCTTTAATATATAGAGTAGGCACATTTAACTGCATTTTTTATATATCTGCTAGGAATTTACAAATGCACTTCAAATTGAAACTTTTTACACAGAATTTTATAATGTCCTATAGTCTTCCAAATTCTGCTGCTCATTCTATGTGGTTGCAGAATAAAAGATCATAGGATCGTTCTGTGATGTCTCCTCCTACTCGTTCCTAATCACGAATCAATCACAAAGAACTGCTGCTTTCCTCTTACATTTTTTTTTTCATTTCTCTCACCCTCTCCTAGGTCTACAATCTGACATCTTTTGTCCAGAATGTTGCAATGGCCCCGTAACTCATCTCCTGTACAAGCCAGTCCTCCCTGTCTCAACTCTTTTTCTCAACTTAATAAAATGCAAATCTGATGATACAGTCTCACTGCTTTACATCCTTTGTTGGCTTCTTTTTGCTTTTAGATATAGAACAAGTCTATACATAATCTCATGTTATCCTCGCCATTAGTCTGTATTTTCTACCTGTTAACAATTGTTTTTAAGTGACTTCTTTTTAGTTCCTTCAGTGTATTCTTCTCATTTGTATTTCAGGCTCTTCGCAGAATGTTTTTCTGTCTCTCTCCTCTCTCGTTCCCTGTTTGACTCTTGTTCACTTACCCTTCTGATCTCAACCGAGATATCATAGTACATTCTTTTCCTTTATAGCACTTAACACAGTTTACAATTACAAATACTTAAAATTATATCCATTTCCCCATGAAACTCTTAGGGAAACCTGCTCTATTTATTTTGTTTTCCACTCTTTGTTCAGCATCATGTAATAGAGATAATTTTCAATAAATATTTTTGATTTGCATGTATGAAAGGTATGTACTAGAAGGACAGAATTTATAAGGAAAGAGGGTCAGGAAGGAGCATGAAATCCCTCTGTGGACTTAAGGTTCTCAGTTTTTAAATGAAAGGTCCCTTCTTGCTACAACAGTCTATGCTTTCTTATCACCAATATTTGCTCAATTTTAGAAATATATATTCTTTAGGGGGATGAAATTTCTCTAGTAATACTAATATATCTTACAGGTTGATTGAATCTGCTGTTTTGTGATGATCACTACTCAGTAAAGTGAGATGCTTTTCATCCCTAGCAGATAAGGTTTCAGTCTAAAAACATATACATAGCACACAAAGAAATATTTGAACTGTTGGGTAATTTTTTTTCTTTTTAACTCAAAAAAATCACATCCTAGAAATTCCAAGAGTCAAAAATCTATCAAATTAAAAACAAAATTATTTTCAAAAATGAATCCACTATATGGATTTGCCATCTATTTATTAATTGATATTAACAGTACAGGCTACTGTTTCTTGGTTTTCTATTTTTTAAGTGAGGGTGCATATACATATTAATGGATAATCACAATTTTGCTCTTTATGCTTTATATGGCAAATTCAAAACAAATATATTAAGCTGTCTGCATCTTGAAACTTTCGAAGCACAGATAAAAACACAACTTACTGTTGAGTTCCTGGCTAGCAAAAGAATTGCCTTTTCAAAGCTCTGAAAAATCTTGGCACCAACAGTGCTGCCCAGATTACCTGTACAGGTGGTAGCTGTTAAGTCCAGGCTTAGTTTTCTACAACCACGTGTTGAGTATTTATGTGATCTAAGCGAGGAACATCATCACGAAGCTGAAATTAACAGCCATACAGAACAATTTGATCTGGCATTCAATGGTTTGCTGCAGATCGTCCGCAACCCACCCAAAGTCTCTTAAAATAACTTTAGTGTATTCTCCAAAGTAGGGCAGATGACATTGCTACATACAATTTTGAATTAGAGACTGTGTGTGCAAGACATCAAGTCAAGAATTCTCAAAGCATAAAAAGATGAAGACACCACCCCCCCCCCCCCCGTCCAAAAAACAAACAAAATTAAAACAAACTAACAAACAGCTCTTTGACGAGAGTCCACCGCTAAATGCCATAGGATTAGAGGCAAGCTGTAGCTTGTAACAGACTTGCTACCTGACCTCAGAGGCCCTTCTGTTTTAGTTACACTGTTCTGCTGTTGAGGCTGGAATTAATGTCATCCTCCAGCCCATAAGAAGATAAATGAGATATTAAAAATGTGTTGGAATTTGTCCCCTAAAAAGAGAGGGGGTGATTATGATTTTATAATGCATATTGTAAATGTCAATTGTGCTGGAAAAAAGCATGTAGGGATTTGTTTTCAGGAATTAAGAGGTTATTAAATTTGCTTAAACTTCATAGTAACATTGCCTTTATTTCAAGTCATTAAATTATTGCCTAAGAATTTATCTGAGCTAGAAAGATATAATCTTTATCTGGAAGATCAGATATTATACTATCAATTCAAAGTAGTTAGTAACCATCAAAGAATGGCTAAGATATGAAATGCCGCACAAGATAATTAAAGCAGAAAATAGACTTCCAGGGATATCATATCAAAGATGAAGGGCTATTCACATCTGTAAAAAAACAAGATTCTGACAGTTGAATATTTTACTCTACATTACTGCAACAGATATTTCTATCACCCAGTTTTACTTAAGTACCATTTTATTTTTCTATCAGAATATGCACTGCATTTTTTATAGTTTCACTTGGAAGTAACTTTACTTATTTAACAATTTGAAAATATCTCCATTAAAAACTTTGGGATCCATGTTACTTTATAAAATAGAATATTCTACTAATATTCCTACTAAATAATTTCTACAAAGTCAGTCTATGTTATTGAATCTCATATACTTCTAAAGTTTTCAGCTAATAGTCAAAAAAGAAAGCAATTCAAGACATAGTTAACATTGGATTTAAAACACTGTATTTTGGGGCGCCTGGGTGGCGCAGTCGGTTAAGATTCCGACTTCAGCCAGGTCACGATCTCGCGGTCCGTGAGTTCGAGCCCCGCGTCAGGCTCTGGGCTGATGGCTCAGAGCCTGGAGCCTGTTTCTGATTCTGTGTCTCCCTCTCTCTCTGCCCCTCCCCTGTTCATGCTCTGTCTCTCTCTGTCCCAAAAATAAATAAACGTTGAAAAAAAAATTAAAAAAAATAATAAAACACTGTATTTTGTATTGGGATAGGATTCAGGTTGGGTATGTTAAATGTTGGTGCTTCTTAACTTCCAAGATAACA
>NW_024412412.1:24471790-24481355 GCF_014898765.1 Herpailurus yagouaroundi | reverse complement strand
AGGTTGGGTATGTTAAATGTTGGTGCTTCTTAACTTCCAAGATAACAATGTTTTTTGGCCCACTTTTTTCTCTCAGATTTTTTTCTCTTTTTCTTATAGACTTATTGGAATTATTAATATATTCTGATAACTAATTCTGTACTGCAAATTTCCTCTTCTGGTGTTAGTATAATAATATTTTCCTTTTGATGTTTGAGATTTGTATCATGTCTATGAAATATTATCTGCCCACTCCCTGTAAAAATAATAAAGATATTCTCCTATATTCTCCTTTTAAAGTTTTCAAGATTTTTGTATGCAAGGTTAAATTTTGTATTCATTTGCAAGTGAATTTTTGCAGAATTAGATCCCTTTTCTCTTAAATGTTTAACTGTCCCAGCATAGATAACTGAGAGTTCTATACTTTCTCTACTGTTCTACAATGTCATATATCAGGTTTTGCAGGTGCCCTAATGGATAAATGACAGAGTCAAAGCAGCAAACAGAATACTCTGACTCATGCATACCTAAGGTGTAAGCAAGTTGCTCATAGTTTTCCTAGAAGTGAAATTGACAGGAAGTCTACTGAATTCTTACTTGATCTGTATACACAGAAAAGTTCTAAATCAAGTCAACAAAAGTCTAATGAAAATCATAAAAACAGAAATTTAGTAGAACTCTTTGTGTGTTGTTTTAGAAGAAGCACAGAACACCCCCACCCCTGAAACCAGACATCTTATTCCAGCAAAGACTTATGTTCAGAAAGATGGACAACAAATTTCTGAAGAGGATCACTAGCAGAAAATTTCAAAAGACCATTCTGCTTCTACTTCTCAGTTCTAAGACGCATGTGTTCTACCTATTTTCGGAACACAGAATCATTTAATAACTTTTAAGTATAAAATGCATCTTGAAAGACAATACCCTAACCTCAGAATGTGTTATAGTCATGCTGCCTTTTGAAAAGCTTATTTCAGAAAATCCACGTTTTGAAATGAAGTAAAACCGGACTTGCCCTTTCTGCTGTATATAATTACAGAAGTGGGAAAAATATATGAAGCAAATATTCTTATGTACACCAGTTTCCCCTAACCATCATCTCAGTTTCCTGAGTGTCTGTTACCCATGGTCAACCACAGCCTGGAAGCAGATGATTCTCCTTCCAATGCATTATCAAAAGGTCAGCAGTAGCCCAACATTAGATCACAATACCCGCATTATTCACCGCACTTCATCTCTTCACGTAGGCATCTTATTACCTCACATCATCACAAAAAGAACAAAGGTGAGTACAATACAGTAAGATATTTCGAGAGAAAGAGAACATAGTCACATAACTTTTATTACAGTATAATGTTATAATTGTTCTATGTTTTATTATTACTGTTGCCAATCTCTTACTGTGCCTAATTCATAAATTAAGCTTTATCCTGTATACATATGTACATATAGGAGAAAATATATATATATATATATGTATAGGGTTTGATACTATACTATAGGGTATATATCCGCAGTTCAAGGCATTCACTGGGGATCTTGGAATGCCCCACTCCATGGATAAGGGGAGACTACCATATGGGACTGTGGTCCCTGAAATAAGAGAAACAATTATAGTGAATCTTCCAATCATTCCAGATTTCTGAGTGGAGGACGTTCCACAAGGGCAATAAACCCATGCAAATGACAATCTTACTGAAGTGGGGAGACCGAGATAAGAGATAACAGGAGCTAAAGTGGAGAAGAGGTTGCTATGTAGATAAAGATATCCAGAAATCTCATTAGAAATTCTAGTGTTTACTGCTGAATTCTAAGCTATGTATTTATTTGGGTAAAATATCACAAGATTAGGTAAAGTGTGGCCATGAAGCTATACACTGACCAATTCCCAGAGCTCACATAGGCCTGAGTTCCATATAGGTCTCCTCTGGCTGAGAGTCATTGAATTCACAAGACATTTGATACACCTAGATATGTAACACCTTAAATAGGTCTTAAATAAGACCCAAACTGGTCCTAAAGTAAAGATCGCTGTAGACATACCGTGGGGCACACGGCTGACTCAAATGGTAAAATGTGCAACTCTTGATCTCAGGGTAGTGAGTTTGAGGTCTACGTTGGGCACAGAGATTACTTAATATATATATTTTTTTAAATCACCAGAGACATATTGTAATTAAATTAAAAAAAAAGCTTGAAATAATTAAATTGATCTGCAAGCAATTTAACACCTTTCCAGAACAACATCCAAAAGCCATTAAAAGAAGAAAACAACATGTAGCATCCAACAATGCAAAATTCAAAAAGTCCAGTATCCAATTAAAATTTATGACACATTTGAAGAAGAAGGAGAATGTGAGCCATAAACAAGTAAAAATAGTCAATAGAAATAGAAGCGGAAATGACAGAGATGCTTATATTATGAGAGCAGAAAAGGACTTGGAAATGCCATTACAAGTATATTCAGGAATTTTTAAAAAGCATGACAATGAAGAAGAGAGAAAAGACAAATACAAAGTAGAAACAAATGAAACTTATAGAGCTGAAAAATACAATTTTTGCAATGAAAAATTCGCTGGATGAGATCAATTACAGAAGAAATCAATGAAGTTGAACACTGGCAATAAAAACTACTGAGACTAAATTACAGAATAAAATCAAAATTTAAAAGTAAAGTCTAGGCAATATTAGGAAGTCTAAAATGTGCATAATTGGAACAAAAAACCACTTGAGAAATAAACATAGAAGTTTTTACCAAATTTGGGAAAAACTATAAACTCATAGATCCAAGACATTCAAAATCGCAAGCAAGATAACCACAAACGGGAAGTCACAGTAATACACAGTATAATACATTTGAATACTAATAAAAAATAACAAGTTTTAGGGGCGCCTGGGTGGCTCAGTCGGTTAAGCGTCCGACTTCGGCTCAGGTCATGATCTCTCGGTTTGTGGGTTTGAGCGCCGCAGGGCTCTGTGTTGACAGCTCAGAGCCTGGAGCCTTCTTCGGATTCTGTGTCTCCCTCTCTCTCTGCCCCTCCTCAACTTGTGCTCTGTCTCTCTATGTCTCTCAAAAAATAATAAATGTAAAAAAATATTTAAAAAATAACAAGTTTTTTTTTTTTTTTAATTTTTTTTTCAACGTTTATTTATTTATGGGACAGAGACAGAGCATGAACGGGGGAGGGGCAGAGAGAGAGGGAGACACAGAATCGGAAACAGGCTCCAGGCTCTGAGCCATCAGCCCAGAGCCTGACGCGGGGCTCGAACTCACGGACCGTGAGATCGTGACCTGGCTGAAGTCGGACGCTTAACCGACTGCGCCACCCAGGCGCCCCTAAAAAATAACAAGTTTTAAAAAGAACCCAAAGTATCCATTTGATGGCAACAAAGAAAAAAATGCCACACTCCTCAACACAAGCCACATAGTAATGGGATGATATCTTTAAAATTCTGAAAGTAAAAAACAAAAATAAAACAACCCCCCCCTCCCAAAAAACAAACAAAAACCTCTGTCTATATTCAATGGGGAAAAAAAACCAAAAATGAGAGTTTGGAATAAAGACATCTTCATAAGGGGAGCTTGGGTGGTTCAGCTGGTTGAGCATGTGACTTTGGCTCAGGTCATGATCTCATGGTTTGTGGGTTCAAGCCTGGTGTAGGGCTCTGGGCTGACAGCTCGGAGCCTAGAGCCTGCTTCGGATTCTGTGTGTCTCTCTCTCTGCCCCTCCCCGCTCATGTTCTGTCTTTCACTCACTCACTCTCACTCTCTCTCTGTCTCAGAAATAAATAAACATTAAAAAAATTAAAAACAAAAAGACATCTTCATAAAAATCAAAACTGAGGGAAATTTCTAGTTCTTTAGGAGGAAGATAATAATACAAGATGTTAGTATCTACGCCAGAGAACGGAGAGTGCCAGATAGCAAATATGTGAGTAAATACAAACAATTTTTAAAATTTTCAAATTTTTAACAATTATTCCAGAGTGTTGAATACAAAAATGAAACATCAAGTGCATTCTATAACACATATACAATTAAAATGAATGACAACAGAACAATGGATGAAAGGAGAGATATGGATTATACTATTATACATAGGCTAGTATGATATCACTACATTATTCATGATGTATTATATTATTTAAAGTTTGTGATAAATTAAGAGTACATATAGTAAACTTTAGGGCAAACACTAAGATTTTTTTTGAAAATGGAGAACAGTGGAGATAAAATTGAATAGAAAAAATATTAACTTAATCCAAAACACAAGGAAAACTGGGAAAAAAATAACAAAAAAATAGAGGGAATAGAACACAAAGAACCAAGTAGTAGACTTAAGCCCAACCAAATCAATAATTTCATTAAACATGAAAAGCCTTATACGCCAAACGAATGGGAGACACTCCCAGGCTAAATAAAAAAGCAACATTCAACTTAGGATATCTACAAAAAATACATTTTAAGTAAAAAATACAGAAAGGTTAAAGGTAAAAGAATGGAAAAACATATGTCAAGTTATCGTTAATTGAAAGCAAAGTGGTTTGGGGGCACCTGGGTGGCTCAGTCCCTTAGTTTCAGCTCAGTTCATGATCTTGTGGTTCATGGGTTTGAGCCCCGCTTCAGGTTCTGAGCTGACAGTGCAGAGCCTGCTTGAGATTCTCTCTTCATCCCTTTCTCTGCTCCTCCCCTGCTTGTGTTCTTTCTCTCTCAAAATAAATAAATAAACTTTAAAAAGGAAGGAAGGAAGGACAGACAATGTACTACTGGATAGTCCCAGATCTCTGACAAGAAATAGATGGTTCAAGAACTAGATGAACAGGTTCAAGTATAGGACTGGTATAATCCCAAACGTAAATTAATAAAGTTATTCTAGTTCCAATAATAGGTAAAGCAAAGTGACAACTTTACAAGTTTACTTGCCTTCAAATCTTACTTTTAGATTATTTCCTTACCATCATTTTTATAATATCCCACCAAATTCTAATGTTATTTTAATAAATCACTATATTTCTATAGAACTGACACAAATCATATTTCCTATGCTATTAATACTGGGATTTTGAAACATTACCCACATCATAACATCATTAGTTAATTACTTAAATAAAAAGGTCTAATTGTATGATGTATAAAACAAAACTAAAAAGTAGGAACTTTAAAATGGTAAAAGCTACCAGAAGTCCCATAGACCTTAGAAGGAGATGGCCAGTTTTTATTTTATTTTCTCTTCGTATTCAAAGTTATTAAAGTTAAGTGCCACAGCATGCTAATAACAGGATACACAGTGAAAACTAATAACAATGATGGAAAATTTGTGGTGGAATTTTTTATTTGTTTAGGAGAGTAATAATCTCTAGGCTCATTCACATAATTCACTGCTCTTTTTCAAATGATCTAAATTAAGACATAAACTATACAACCATATAATTGAAATATGAAAAATTACAGCACAAGAGGATATTATAGCAATAAAATAATTTTTCAAAGTTAACTTATGAGTAGTTTTCTTAAATCACTTTTCTAATAGCAGCTTTATTGGAATATAATTCATATACCATACAATTCACCCATTTAAGCATACAATTCAGTGGCACTTAGTATATTCAGAGTTGGGCAACCATCACCACAATCAATTTTAGAACATTTTCGTTATCCCCAAAGGAAATGCTATAGCCATTACATCATTTCCTATTGTCTCCTACCCCCTCACCCCATCCTGAAGCAACCATTCATTTTTATTCTGTATTCATAGATTCTCGTATTCTAGACATGTTATATAAATGATAGCATACCACATGTGATGTTTTGTGTCTGGTTTCTCTTATTTACCACAGTGTTTTCAAGGTTATATATACTATAGCATAACTCAGTTCTTCATTGCTTTTTATGGATGAACGACAGTCCATTGTGTAAATGTGCATGTGTACAGGCAGACATATACATATGTCTACATCTATCTATGTATCTATAACATATTTTGTATAAATCTTTCTCTGTAGCTTTCGAGTTTTTTTTTTTTTTTTGGTCTTGAGTATCAGAGGTGTACACACCAGACCAAAACTATAAATGCTTTTATTTTTTTAAATTTTTTTTTCAACGTTTATTTATTTTTGGGACAGAGAGAGAGACAGAGCATGAACGGGGGAGGGGCAGAGAGAGAGGGAGACACAGAATCGGAAACAGGCCCCAGGCTCTGAGCCATCAGCCCAGAGCCCGACGCGGGGCTCGAACTCCCGGACCGCGAGATCGTGACCTGGCTGAAGTCGGACGCTTAACCGACTGCGCCACCCAGGCACCCCTATAAATGCTTTTAATTAAAAACCCCAAAATATTTATTTTTTTGGCAGCAATACCCGATTATTTTATCACACCTAGTTAGATATGCTATTATTTTTCAAAAAAAAGGTGTCAACTAATAAATTAAAATGCCTTATCTTAATTCACACCTCTATTTTCAACAGGTCATAATGGGTAATTGTTTACTAATTATATTTCTGAATTTGTACACGATTTTCTATCCGGGTTTTAAATAAAGCCTGAGTTAAGGGATCATGCTGTGATAATGTACTAATTCTAAAATATATTTAACTATCATTCATCAGCTGATGGACATTTAGGTTGTTTCCATTTTTTGGTTACTGTGAATAGTTCTGTTATGAACATTTGTGTACAAGCTTTTGTTTATTTATGTCTTATTTTTTAGAGAGAAAGTGCATGAGTGGGCAAGAGGGGCAGAGGGGGAGAGAGAGAGAATCTGAAGCAGTCTTCCTGCTCATCGTGGAGCCCAACATGGGGGGGTTGATCCCACGACTCTGGAATCACGACTTGAGCCAAAGTCAAGAATCAGATGCTCAACCGCTGGAACCATCCAGATGCACCACAAACTTTTGTTTAGATGTAGATTTTAATAATTGTTTCACTATATTATTTCGAGTTATTTTTAAATAATTCCTTTGGCAGTTACCAAATCCTCAATTTATCAAAATCTTTTCAGATTTATACCAATTCCAGTGAGACATGGATACATTGCTCCTAATAACTTAATTCTATTTGTCCCCTTTTTTTGCTATTATTCTTATACATTTAAGCTATGTATATAACAACCATTGTAATTATTACTCTACAGTTTTCTTTTAAAAAAGCTGAGGGGAAAATAGAGGAAGTATGTTTAGACAAGGTGTTCAACTAATCTTAATTATCATTTCTGTTTCTCTTAATTTGACCTATTCAGTCTAATATAGCTTTGCTTCTGCCCATTTTCTTCATGCTCTATCGATAAATACATTTCTATATAAGTCCAAAAGTACATTTATGTTGTATTAATACATAATTGTATATATAAGACATTTATAGTTATATATATTTATGTCACATGCAATATAAATACAATTGCATACACATTGTTTTGCACAGTTGATCTTAAAATCAGTTAAAAAGAAGGGAAATAGAGAGAGAGAGGGAAGATGGCGGCGTAGGAGGACGCTGGGCTCACCGCGCGTCCTGCTGATCACTTAGATTCCACCTACACCTGCCTAAATAACCCAGAAAACCACCAGAGGATTAGCAGAATGGAGTCGCCGGAGCCAAGCGCAGACGAGAGGCCCACGGAAGAGGGTAGGAAGGGCGGCGAGGCGGTGTGCGCTCCACGGACTGGCGGGAGGGAGCCGGGGCGGAGGGGCGGCTCGCCGGCCAAGCAGAGCCCCCGAGTCTGGCTTGCAAAAAGCGGAGGGGCCTGATGGACTGTGTTCCGACAGCAAGCGCGACTTAGCGTCTGGGAGGTCATAAGTTAACAGCTCTGCTCAGAAAGCGGGAAGGCTGGAGGACAAAGGGAAGGAGAGCTGCTGAGCCCCCTGACGACAGAGCTCAGTTTGGTGGGGAACAAAGGCGCTCGCCAGCGCCATCTCCCCCGCCCATCCCCCAGCCAAAATCCCGAAGGGAACCAGTTCCTGCCAGGGAACTTGCTCGCTCCGCGCAAACACCCAACTCTGCGCTTCTGCGGAGCCAAACCTCCGGCAGCGGATCTGGCTCCCTCCGGCTGCCACAGGGCCCCTCCTGAAGTGGATCACCTAAGGAGAAGCAAGCTAAGCCTGCCCCTCCTGCCCCTGTGCACCTTGCCTACCCATCCCAGCTAAGACGCCGGATCCCCAGCATCACAAGCCTGGCAGTGTGCAAGTAGCCCAGACAGGCCACCCCACCCCACAGTGAATCCGGCCCCTAGGAGAGGGGAAGAGAAGGCACGCACCATTCTGACTGTGGCCCCAGGGTGGGCTGGGGGCAGACATCAGGTCTGACTGCGGCTCCGCCCACCAACTCCAGTTATACACCACAGCACAGGGGAAGTGCCCTGCAGGTCCTCACCACGCCAGGGACTATCCAAAATGACCAAGCGGAAGAATTCCCCTCAGAAGAATCTCCAGGAAATAACAACAGCTAATGAGCTGATCAAAAAGGATTTAAATAATATAACAGAAAGTGAATTTAGAATAATAGTCAAAAAATTAATCGCTGGGCTTGAAAACAGTATAGCTGACAGCAGAGAATCTCTTGCTACAGAGATCAAGGGACTAAGGAACAGTCACGAGGAGCTGAAAAACGCTTTAAACGAAATGCATAACAAAATGGAAACCACCACGGCTCGGATTGAAGAGGCAGAGGAGAGAATAGGTGAACTAGAAGATAAAGTTATGGAAAAAGAGGAAGCTGAGAAAAAGAGGGATAAAAAAATCCAGGAGTATGAGGGGAAAATTAGAGACTAAGTGATACACTAAAAAGAAATACTATACGCATAATTGGTATCCCAGAGGAGGAAGAGAGAGGGAAAGGTGCTGAAGGGGTACTTGAAGAAATAATAGCTGAGAACTTCCCTGAAGTGGGGAAGGAAAAAGGCATTGAAATCCAAGAGGCACAGAGAACTCCCTTCAGACGTAACTTGAATCGATCTTCTGCACGACATATCATAGTGAAACTGGCAAAATACAAGGATAAAGAGAAAATTCTGAAAGCAGCAAGGGGTAAACGTGCCCTCACATATAAAGGGAGACCTATAAGACTCGTGACTGATCTCTCTTTTGAAACTTGGCAGGCCAGAAAGAATTGGCACGAGATTTTCAGTGTGCTAGACAGAAAAAATATGCAGCCGAGAATCCTTTATCCAGCAAGTCTGTCATTTAGAAAAGAAGGAGAGATAAAGGTCTTCCCAAACAAACAAAAACTGAAGGAATTTGTCACCACTAAACCAGCCCTACAAGAGATCCTAAGGGGGACCCTGTGAGACAAAGTACCAGAGACATCACTGCAAGCATAAAACATACAGACATCACAATGACTCTAAACCCATATCTTTCTATAATAACACTGAATGTAAATGGATTAAATGCGCCAACCAAAAGACATAGGGTATCAGAATGGATAAAAAAACAAGACCCATCTATTTGCTGTCTACAAGAGACTCATTTTAGACCTGAGGACACCTTTAGATTGAGAGTGACGGGATGGAGAACTATTTATCATGCTACTGGAAGCCAAAAGAAAGCTGGAGTAGCCATACTTATATCAGACAAACTAGACTTTAAATTAAAGGCT
>NW_024412412.1:24413247-24466790 GCF_014898765.1 Herpailurus yagouaroundi | reverse complement strand
ATAAAGAAATTGTGGTTTATATACACAATGGAATACTACGTGGCAATGAGAAAGAATGAAATATGGCCTTTTGTAGCAACGTGGATGGAACTGGAGAGTGTGATGCTAAGTGAAATAAGCCATACAGAGAAAGACAGATACCATATGGTTTCACTCTTATGTGGATCCTGAGAAACTTAACAGGAACCCATGGGGAAGGGGAAGGAAAAAAAAAAAAAAAAAGAGGTTAGAGTGGGAGAGAGCCAAAGCATAAGAGACTGTTGTGAACTGAGAGCAAACTGAGGGTTGATGGGGGGTGGGAGGGAGGAGAGGGTGGGTGATGGGTATTGAGGAGGGCACCTTTTGGGATGAGCACTGGGTGTTGTATGGAAACCAATTTGACAATAAATTTCATATAGAAAAAAAATAAAAAATAAAAAAAAATAAAAAAATAAAAAAAAGAAGGGAAATGGAAATATACATTTATGCTGTTTTTCATAATTGCTTAATTACTTTTTTTTAATTTTTTTTAACGTTTATTTGTTTTTTGATAGAGACAGAGCGTGAGTGGGGGAGGGGCAGAGAGAGAGAGAGACACACAAAATCCAAAGCAGGCTCCAGGCTCTGAGCTGTCAGCACAGAGCCTGACACGGGGCTCCAACTCACAGAGTGTGAGATCATGACCTGAGCTGAAGTCGGACGTTTAACCGACTGAGCCACCCAGGCAGCCCAATAATTGCTTGATTACCTTTAACAGTGTTCACAGTGCTCTTTTTTTTCCCCGCCTGGGGACTGGAAGTGTTTGTGGTCACGTGCTTTCAACCTGAAACATTTCCTTTTGTATTTCTTGTAAGATGGGTCTTCTAGCAACACATTCTTTCAGTTTTTATCTGGAAGGTCTTCACTCACCTTCTTTTCTGAAAGATAAGTTTGCTGATATAGTATTCTTGGTGACGGTTTTTTCTTCCAGTACTTTAGATATATTGCCCTGTTGTCTTCTGGCTTCCATTATTTCTGATGATAAATCAGCTGTTAATCTTATTAGCATTCCCTTGTGACAAGTTATTTTTCTCTTTCTTAACATTTTCTCCTTATCTTTGGCTTTCAGCATTTTTACTATGACTTCTCCGTGTGTGGTTATATTTGACTATCTTGAAGTTTATTGAGGTTCTTGGATGTATACCAATGTTTTTCATCAAATATTTTTTTTCTGCTCCATTCTCATTCTGGCATTCCCGTAAAGTGTATGTCATTATGTGTATGTCATTGTATTTAATAGTATCCCACATTTCCCAGAGAATTTTTATTCATTTTTCCCCCTTCTGTTATTTGAAATGCATAATCTCTCTTTAAGTTCACTAATTTTTTTTTTCAGTTCAGATGAACTATTGAGTCACTCCAATGCATTTTTACTTCAGTTATTTTGCTTAACTCTAGAATTTGCATTTGGTTCTTTAAACAATGATTTACATCTGTGAATATTCTTTATTTTATGCAATATTGTCATCATGCCTTACGTGATTCCTTAATCATGGTTTCCTTTAGTTCTCTGAACATATTTACAGTAGATACTTTTAAGTCTCTGTTAAATTTGGCACGTGATTGCTCTCATAGGCATTTTCTGTGGTCTGTTTCTCTTATATATTGGTCACTTTTCACTGTTTCTTTGTATGTCACATATTAAAAAACAAAAACAAAAACAACATTTTAGATGATACATTATAGCAACTTTGAGGGCTGCCCCCTTCCCCAACCTTTCCAGGGATTGTTATTGCTGTTTGCTTGTTCAGTGACTTCCTGGATTATTATAGTGAAATCTGTGTTCCCTGAAGTGTGAAGTCTTTGCTGTCCTTACTCAGAGGGTACAGCCTTGGGAATTCACAGTCACCTGGAGAGAATAATGATTTTAGCAGGGCTGTTGCTAGGTCTTTCTCTTACCTCTCTGTTAAACTGCCGCTATTGGTATCAGACACAGCTGTTAGTTTTCACTGATTGCCTACTGATTGCTCTATTGTTCTTGACAATGACCTAGGGTACCTTTCTCTAAGGTATGATACATTAAATTCAGATCACTCTGCAAAGGTCAGTGTTTGAGGTCAGTTCTGATCCCAGGAGTACTCTTCTTAGCTGCCTGTGCTCTTGATTCTCTCTAGTAAACTAGCTCACTTAGAGATTTTTGCTTGTTGATCTAATGGAGCCGCCAGCCTCCCTTCTCTTAAATGCTTACCACCAGGGGCACCTGGGTGGTTTGGTCAGTTAAATGTCGGACTTCAGCTTAGGTCATGATCTCACTCACGATTTCTGAGCTCCAGCCCCACATGCCTGCTTGGGATCCTCTGTCTCCCTCTCTCTCTCTGCCTGTCCCCTACTTCTCTCTCAAAAATAAATAAACATTAAAAAAAATCATTTTCTTTTAGGCGCCTGGGTGGCTCAGTCAGTTGAGCGTCCGACTTCAGCTCAGGTCATGATCTCGCGGTCTGTGAGTTCAAGCCTCGCATTGGGCTCTGTGCTGACCGCATAGAGCCCGGAGCCTGCTTCGAATTCTGTATCTCCCTCTCTCTCTGTTCCTCCCCCGCTCATACGGTCTCTCTCCTTCAAAAACAAATAAAAAAACATTAAAAAAATTTTTTTTAATTTGTTTTTTAATGCTAACTACCAAAATTGCCATTATTTTTTTTTTTCAACGTTTATTTATTTTTGGGACAGAGAGAGACAGAGCATGAACGGGGGAGGGGCAGAGAGAGAGGGAGACACAGAATGGGAAACAGGCTCCGGGCTCTGAGCCATCAGCCCAGAGCCTGACGTGGGGCTCGAACTCACGGACCGCGAGATCGTGACCTGGCTGAAGTCGGACGCTTAACCGACTGCGCCACCCAGGCGCCCCTGCCATTATTTTTTAAAGCACTTGTAGGCTCAAATTTCCCCACATTCTGTTTTATATAAAGTCTGTTCGTTTCTTTGCAGAGAACTTCAGAGCTCTCTGTTGTTAAGTCTTGCCTTCCCCCTAGGGAAAAATCCCTTGAGTTTTTTCTCCAGAGGTGGGATAGTAACAGGGACCCATGTCTCTGGGAGTGTCCCTCCTGCTTTACAAGCAGGGGAACGGGTTGGGATACTATCCTATCATCTTTGCAATTTACCTGTCCCAGTTTTGAACCTTCCCCATGCAAATGATCTGGGAAAATCTAAGCATTTGACATTCTTGGCATGACATGACTAGGGTAGAGTCTCTGTCTTTTGAATAGGGAATAGGTAGATGGTGGAAGGGAGACCTTGTCCTTGAAGCTGTGCTTGCTTGGAATTTAGACTTGCCAGCACATTGCTAGAACAACACACAGCTTGGGGAAGCTATGGGGAAACGGAGCCTCATTTCTTGATCATCCCCACCCTATATTCGAGCTTATTTAATGTTGAGCCAATGAGGGGGAAGTAGGGATAGAATGGGTCATGGTTTAGGTGCTGAATTCCACAGCCCTTAGTCTTCAGATATGTAGTAAATTTCCTTGAATAAATACTTTTTTCATTTGCTGGATGTCTAAGGAGCTCTTCACACTGTCACTCCAAAAGTCATACTACTCTGAAATATTGTAATTTCTTGCTTTTCACTATATGAGAATTATTTTTCTCTATCATTTAAAATTTATTTAAAATGGAATCTAGATATCTTCTCCTAGTGTTAATATTACTTCTTCCTCTATAAATGACAGAAGCCATGAAAAATATGTAGCACTATTAAATAAAATTATAGTTATTAGAAATATAGAATAATCACCCTTTTCCTGGAACAGCATGATGAGTGTTTTTATATAAGCAGGCATAGAAATAAGCATTTTGATTTGTATTCTTTGAAATAAATATCTTGCTAAACACCAGACACCCGAAGCTTTTTTTAACTTTTTTTTTTTTTTGCCAATATGTGAAGCAGCTTTATGATATATACGATTTAGGAGACTATTCAAGACTATGATTTTCACAATATTTAGAATGGTTGATTTATATATGGTGTTTTGAGAGAATCAACTGACAGTTTCTCGTAATGAAACATGAAGTTCCTTTTTAAAGAGGCCTTTAGAAATGCGAAACTTCTTGTTGTGAACAATTTAATGTACAACTATCTCTAGTTATTTAAAACCTGAATGTCTGATTTCCTCACCCTGCAATGTTGCCTTTTATAGAGACACCAAATCTAATGTGGACATTTTCATTTTCTTTTACAGAGCCTGCTTGTTGACTCATTAAGAGTATAAAATATCTGTAGAGAATTACCCATAAAGTCCCTGGATAAAAGCTTTGCAAATAACAGTTGATATACCTTACAAGAAGTCTATCACTGTGAAGGTATATAAAACTTAAATGTCAAAAGGAAAGTTCCCTTGTAAAGAGAACAAAGAGAAGCCATTTTGAAAACCTATTTAGTTAGGCCTTGGCATCTTTGCTTTAATGATTTTGAAGGGCAAAGAAAAAGTCATGTGATTTGATATCCATTATCATACATTAGAAGTCACTCAAAAGTTTTGGCCATGTGTTGTTAATGAGAGTAAAAATAAACCTAGTCGTTATGTCATACCTCAATTTTATATATTGGCTATAATGTAAATTAATCTTTAATTTGATTCATCCAAAAATAATCCTAAACAAGCCACAAATTCAATTTAGATTTAATCATTTTAATTACTTATATATTCACTTCACAAGTATATATTGAGTACATATCATATATTAGGCAGTTATTTTAACTCCTTGTTGTAAAAAAATTACACTCTCATTATTTAAACTTACTCAACTTTTGTATGTACTTCACATAGTTCTATTCATACATTTGGCCAGAACGTTCCTAAATCCGTATCAGCTGAATATAATAAATAGGTAGATTAATTATGCTTGTTAAGAATATTTGATATAGCTACCTAGTTGACTACGATCTCGTCAACTGGTCTTAATACTGGTCCTAGTACTACATTCCTGAGAAATGGTTTTAGATTTACCCAGGTTTTTCAGGTACTCTGATGGATGTGCCATCCAGATTTTCTCTCAGAAATGCAAGATCTCTTTTTCCCCCATGTTGAAAGGGTTTTAAAAGATTGTTTTCAGCTTCAGCTCTTT
This sequence comes from Herpailurus yagouaroundi, assembly GCF_014898765.1. Classification (NCBI taxonomy): domain Eukaryota; kingdom Metazoa; phylum Chordata; class Mammalia; order Carnivora; family Felidae; genus Herpailurus; species Herpailurus yagouaroundi. The sequence goes on along the minus strand of NW_024412412.1, from coordinate 24,461,711 downwards.
TTCAGGACAGTCTTGATTGAAGAACACTGCCTTGCCCAAAATCATGCCTCATTTCAGGACAGACTATGTCCAATGACTGATCAATGAGAAGATACAGAGGCCTGGTCTTATCTCTAGCTCAAAACAATTTTGAGGCCATTCCAACCTCAAAGCACTACATCTTCTGTTGGGACCACATCATGGCTTTACGTCACACTCTGTCCCACCATTTCTCCTTACCTTCCCTACATGCTAACCTCATCTTAGAGTCCACTTCCTGGAAACCAACTGGAGGCAGATATCAAAGTTTGATCAAGTGGACAGAGTCTATGGCCACATTTTACATAATGAGACAAGCCCCTAGCTATGAAAAACAATGAAAAACAGAGGGGTTGTTGTGAACTAAGACACGATGAAAAGTGTTTTCTTCTGGAAGTGGCTTTCCAAATGTTGGATACCACAAATGAGTCCAATTTCACAAAACATTTTGAGGTTAACACTTTTTTAAAATAATTTCTGCAAAGTTATCATTATTTCCTACTATTGCCACCTTTCAGAAAACCAAAAAATTTGATCCCCCAAAATGGTAGAAATATATTGTCTAAGAAGATGATAAAAATTAACTACATGAAACCAATTATCATATCACATTTATTAAAAATTTAATCCTTTTTACTATTAGTACAAAACAGAAAACTCTACTGTGAAATTATACAAGTTTAGAATCTATCCCTGCCTAATATTTAAAATTGCTGCTCTTTCTTATCATTGGGATTGTCATCAAAATTATTACATTTTAAAAATATCACTTTTCCACATACCAATATCAGAAAATAGGTTGTTGTTCTCTAGCTTTGCAATAATACTTCCAGACAAGTATTCCAATTCATGTTAAAACTACTACTCCTTTGAGCATTATACTACCCTCTTCTTCATGTATTATTTAAAGCTATTATGATCATCTTCTACATGTACTGTAGGCTTTTGTATGTGGATCACACACTTGAGATTTGTACAACACCACTTCATTATTCAGAGGGCCTTTCGCATCATTACACAAAGCATCCTCTCTACAAGGCCAGATCCTAACCTGAACTGGTCAAGCTCAGAATTTTAAAATATAATTTCTTCTCTGACCATGACTTACTGTTTTTTTTTCAGCAAATTTACTCCTTTTTTCCCCTCCACTTTATCTCATCAAATTTCCCAAACCTTGCTATCTGACTTCTATAAACTATCAGATGCCTTCCCACCTCTCATCCTTCCCTAACCTTTCCAAATCTCATGTCAAGTATCTGAACACCTCTTTCAGTAACCCAGATTCCTCTAAACATATTATTGTGCCACTTTCATTCATCAAAACCATGCTGAATAGAAGCTGTGGTCTGTATTCTTTGCTCAGATTCTTGGTTGGGTAAGTGTTGATGAGATGAATATCATGTTGTGATAATATGATAGTCAGAAAGTTTGACTGGGACCTCAACATATCTAGTATATGCTTTTACTGATCTTTGTTAGCTCTCTCTCATTATTCTAAACTTTCATGACTTTCCCATGTATTCTACCTCAATTTCCTCCTCTCTGATTCTTCCTGGATAATTTCCCTTCCTCTTGAGAAAAAAAACAATCAATCAAACAAAAATGTTTGGACCCATTAGTGACAATCTCACTCCTCTTACATACATCTGAAAACATATCCATTCCATAGTCATTATTCTTTTCCCCATCAGTCTTAAGGATCAGTTTTTCTTGTTCTGTTTGAGGTAAACACCTTTACACATTACCTTAATTTCCTTTCACTCCCACGAGTGACTTGCTGACTCAATAGTTTCCTCTTTCAACTATTTTATCTTGAATCTCCTTTATCTTTATAGGCAACTTTTCATCAATGCATAGGTATGTTTTAATATTCTCGTATTAAACAAGCAAATCAACAAAAACAACATGCTCTCCTTTCTGCTACTTACACTAACAGCTGAGTATTTTTCCCTCCCCTTTCTATGGAAATTAATCAAATAGTCTTCACTTATTCTTTGTACTTCTTTATCTTCCATATATTTCCCTAAGTCTCCTTAATATTGTTTGCTTTCTATGTGACACAGAAGCTCTTTTTACTGTAACCACTGATGACATTTAATTGATATGTTTGATTGGTATTTTTCTTGGGGAAAGGTCACGCTGTTTTTGAGGCTTCTGGATGTATTCTTCAGAGTGGCTTTCTTAAATTCCACATCTTATTATTAATTGGAAAAATGGGAAAACAAAAACCTTTATTTAATTAGCTCTCTTGCAGCTATGCTTTTGGTTGTGAAATGGGTTTTTCCACTAGGATGCACTCAAGGAAGATTAGGACAGAGGAAGTGGAGAACTGTTTCCTGTGGCCTGTGGCTCTCACTGCTGATCAACAGGATTTGGAAAAGGGCGGACTGTCTCACATCTTGCTGTCAAGAAATGACATCAGCCACAAAACTCTTGATCTAATTTTCTAAACCATGGAGTGATCTGAGGTTTGTGTACCCATTCTCCAACATTCTGGTTGTGAAAGTTTTTTGGAGAGGCACAAGTGTCTCCTGTTTTCTTTATAGTTCTAGTGATGGCTTTGAAGACACTATCTCTTTTTGTGTTCAGTATCATTGGGGAACACCTAGACTGGAACCTGAACCTTTCAGATTTCTGACAATTTTATAAAAACCCCGTGATTGGGTTAAATACCTTTCTGCTTACAAAACCAATGATATATTCTGAAATATTTTGAAACAGGAAATGAAAAATCAGTGAACTTAAAAATATATATATATCTCATTTTTCCTAGATCTTTTAAAGTGCAAATCTAGACAGGCCAAATATCTTAAAAATATAATCTGCCATTCTAACTAAAACTAGGGGTGCCTGGGTGGCTCAGACAGTTGAGTTCCCCACTCTTGTATTTGGCTCAGGTGATCCCAGGGTCATGGGATGGAGTCCTCTGTGGGTGGGGCTCTGTGCTTAGTGTGGAGTCTGTTTAAGATGCTCTCTCTCTCTTGCTCTTCCCATCTCCCCTGCTTGTGCTTTCTCTAAAATAACAACAATCAAACCAAAAAATTAAAAAAAAATATTTTTTTTTTATGAGGGAGGAGATAAAGGTATAGGACTCCTCTTGCACAGGAATAGTTTGACATGGTCTAGACAATGAGGACAGGTTTCTGGTGGGTCCTGAAGGAGACAAATTAACTTATCTGGCTCCGTGGTGAAAGAACCACATGACCTCTTAGTCCTGAAAATCTAGCTGGTGCGTTGTGATAACAATACGAGATTCTCAGGAAATTATAATTCCTTTTGGAAAGCTGAGTGAGTCCTTTCTTTAGTGTATTGAAATTCTAGAACAGAATTAATCTACATGTTAAAGTACATGTTAAAGTCTTCTCAGAAAAGTCCAATCCACACTTTGCTATTGTAGCCTAAAACCACATCTTTAGAAACTTAAGAGTAATTTCCCAGACCAACAGGAAGCCTCTCAAATGGGGGAATCATTACAATAATTGATAAGGTAAATTGAATTAAGGATGAATAATGCAGTTATAGGACCATCAGGTACTCTAGGGAATAATTGCTCTTAACAATATCTATTGTGCAATTCCTTTATATCTGTGAGCAGCTTTAGGTACATTTTCTACTTAATCTGGATACAAGCCCAATGATATTTGTACTATTTTTGCAATATTAAATAATATACATATATTTAATTTAATATTTAGGTAAATTAAAAAAAGCCTGATATATCATGGGAGTGATGATAGCAGGGTATGGACTGCCATAAGAAATTGCCACAAACTTGGAAGAATGAAAACAGCAGAAATTCATTCTAAGTTCTGGAGGCCACAAGTCCAAAATCAAGGTATCGGTAGGGTTATTTTCTTCTGAAGGCTCTAAGGAAGACTCTCCCAGTTTCTGGTGACTGCCGGCCATCCTAGGCATGGCTGTCAGACCTCTGTGTCTCTGTGTCTTACCCTGTTCTTATAAGGATAACTGTCACTGGATGGAGGGTCCTCACAAATCAAGGATGATTTCATCTTGAGATAATCACAACGGCGAAGTTTCTTTTTCCCAATAATATCACATTCTCAGGTACTGGGGGTTAGGACTCAGACACCTTTTTAAGGGACACAATTCAACCTACTGCAAAGGATATCACGATGTTGTGGAAACATACGATGGCTCTATCTATGCAGAGCTACATTCTAAAAAGACATTATAAAGAGACCAGACTAAAGGCTTAGTTTTGTCACTGCTTTTTGGTTTAATTGTTGTCAAAAATACATTACCAGGGAGAGAATCCCAGGCTCTGTCAAACTGGTGAAAACAACAAAAACAGATTCCAAGGTTCAGAGTTAATAAAACGCACATGCAGGAGTTACCACATTTGCTAATTCACTTAATTTTGTATAGAATGAAAGAGAAATTCTCTTGTCCATAAGAAGATTCGGCGGATTAGGAAATAAATGATGAGATGTAAAGGTTTTCATTCATTTAGGCTCCTGTTTGGTTTTTCTGACTGCAACTCTCTCAGCAAGATACACGTTTTACTTACTGTGTGTATTCCCAGTCTCCCTCTCACTGTCATTTTTAACACCTTTTCAAAGAGTTTACCTTGCTTAAATATTTCTCTGATTTACCAAATACTCTACAAGAAATATGTATGTTTGCACGATTTGCAACTCATAAAGTAGCTTTTTACATTCCAAGTGAGACTGAAAGAGTCATGATGTTAGGTCTGGCCACATTTTGAGGGAAACTTGACACATGACAATGATATGCGGAACACGAATGACAAGATATCAACTAAGCTTATATATTTTACACCGGTGATAACATATCAAGAGTCAAAAATGAATCCTCCTGGACTTTAGTGCACAAAAATGTCTCACTTTGAAAACTGGAATAGCATTTTTAGTTCAGTAAGAATAGGAATATATTTGTGAAATATTACTCTTTTGTAGTATATGAAATCCCAAGTTGATAGGCTTGCTGTCAAATGTTTAATAGAAAAAATATTCATAGTGATAAATTGTCAAAGAATGCATAATTAATCACAGATACTTTTTCATTGAAAAAGCCAAAATCATAGTTAATTTAGAAAGCTAATTACTTATAATTATTTTTTAATGTTTGTTTATTTTTGACAGAGAGACAGACAGACAGACAGAGCATGAGTGGGGGAGGGGCACAGACAGAGGGAGGCACAGAATCCAAAGCAGGCTCTGGGCTCGGAGCTGTCAGCACAGAGCCCGACGCGGGGCTTGAACTCTCGGACCGGGAGATAATGACCTGAGCCAAAGTCGGACGCTCAACCAACTGAGCCCCCCAGGCGCCCCTAAATACTTATAATTTTTGAGAAAATATGTTATAGATGCTGTAAAGGTAGGATGGCGAACTTAAAATTATGAATAGTTAGAAACCGTATACATCTAAGCAAGGATAGTGTTTCTTAAAAAATGCTATCAGTTCCTCACCTCAACTACTGAGATGCTGATTTCTAAAAAGAAATAGGAGTGGGGACAGCCACAGAAGCCCCACACTTTCCAGTGATATTTAGCCCAGGTGTGGACTATGCGAATTTCAAAATTTCTAAAGCAACTCTTCAATTCATATGATTCTTTTATATATATATATGTATATATTTGTTATTAGTCATTGATACAGAGAACAATGAGAAAATGAGAAGTTGTTCTGGTCATATCCTTGCTACTTTAACATTCTATGGCTCAAGGTCAAATCCATTATCTTGTCTTATCAACTTACCACTAGACATTTTCATTTATGTTAACTTCGCTCCACTTCAACTGCTGATGTATGCTTAAAACGCCTTTAAGCATTTTTTATACCATACCACTCTCCCTCATTACTTTTGTATTAAAATAAATATCAACACCATTGTAAACTAGGGAAATTGTAGCCTTCTCAAAAGATAGCTATACATTTAATGAACTCATCAGCTAATTAAAACCTGCATGGGTTAACCATGTTATATGTAAAAGCCACTAGATGAGTATATGTTGAAGTTTTATAGGTATATAAAACATAGTTCCTACTTTTTAAGGCAACACATTTACAATTTTGGTAGTCTAAGATAGATACAAATATTTTGCTGTCTTACTGCTCATTATTTTCTAATAAAAGAATATTCTATTCTTTACTAATAATTAGACAAATATTTATTGAAGATCTTCTGTGTTCTAGGTGCTAGGAATATGACAATGAGGCATATAATACCCCTGATCTCATATAATTAAAATCTAACAAGGAAGTAGACATGTGGATCAGACAAATAAATAAATATTAACTAATAAAATCACATTTCAGTGCTGGGCAAGGACTGAATATGATCACTTTCCTATACTGTACACTGACATAGTTTTAAAAAGTTTGCTTGTTTGCCAACTTGTCAGATAGATGGAGATCCTTTGAGTATTCTTTCTACACCCAATGCAAAGGCTACCTGTAGAGTTCCTGAGGAACACCTTTTTTTACTAGGTCAATTGCATTGGATCTAGTTGGTGCAGAGTGTAATACTCATATATTATTATATATTATTACCATGTTCAATTGGATTGGCACTTAATAAGCCTAATTCTCCATATCTTAATACAGAATTAATGGGAAGGTAAGTTGCAATAATTTGAAAAAACACTTCTTAGAATTACACTACTATATCTTTGGGAAAAACAACAATCCAGACACCATTGTGCAATGTGATTGGTCTTAAAAAGAATCAGGTTGCACACAGGTAGGAAGCAAAAGACCTAGTGTACAAAGCTGAGGTAAAACAGTGTCTGGAACATGATGTACAATCATTTCTTGAAGCTGTTTGCCCTAAAAGACAATGACAAATGGAAAGAAATTCAGAGAAGACAGAGAAGGAGATTAAAACATTAAAGATGAATAAGCTGTTAAGGTCAGATTAGTGCTTACCAACTGTTTGGTAGAGGAGAACAGAGGAATGGTTCAGAGACATTGGCATTGAAGGAAAATATTTTAATTTTCTTTCCATCAAAATGGCTAAACAGCTGGGCACCTGGGTGCTCAGTCAGTTGAGGGTCCAATGCTTGATTTGGGCTCATGTCATGATCCCACCATTGTGAGATCGAGCCTCATGTCGGGTTCCGTGCTGAGCATGGAGCCTGTTTGAGATCCTCTCTCTCTCCCCCTCTGCCCCTCTCCCCTGCTCGTGCTCTCTCTCCAAAGAAAAAAAAAGGCTAAAGATAAAAAATATTTCCTAACATACACACGCAAAATCATTACATATTCCCATTATTTTGTTTCTGTTGAATTTCCTTATATTAACTGACTTCTTTATCTATCTCTTCTTTGTTTTTTTCCCCAAACTTCTCCTAGTATTTCTATGTTCAACATATATATTTATCTCAAATAGCTTGTAAGACTTTTTTTTTCTTTAAAGCGTGGTAAAAGTATTTACTTTTAAGTTTTAAAGAAAATGCATGTTCAGTGGAAACCAGCTAGGAGGGGAGGGGTGATATTACAATGCTACAATGAATTCTGAGAGAAACAACTTGAACAGAGGTCCCAGTATGGTATATTAGAACTCTCCGACCATTGAAACCCTCACGAATTATTGACAAGGAAGCTGAATTAGAGTTTTGATAAAGTTGCCTAGAACTAAGTGACATGATTTGCTGCTCTGCCCTGTGCCTACACAACTGGAGATCTCAAAATCATTAATCAAATCGTTTATTCACAACAGGGTCATACTCCCTGGGATCCATACAGTTTTACATAAATACTTTATAATAATATCATTTATTTTCTTGTAAATACGTTTTTACTATTTTTGGTAATGCAAAACATAGAAAACAAGAAAATTAGAATTTTGTGTTGTAAAGCTAATATAGTGATTCTAATGAGGGGTATACTTTCTGTTCCCAAATTTGTTCTATAAAAAAAAAAATCCAAGAAGCTTTTATGTTTATCAAATGTGTCAATGGACTTACAAATTTTTTTAAAAACACTGGTCTATATAACACAATGGAAGGAATCTTGAAGAGCTAGAAAGGATCAGAAAGGATCAAAGTAGATTTAGAGTCTCTAGAAAAAAGAAGCCAGACAAATGCTTAGTCCCAGGGTTAGGGGTTCAATTAGTATGATCAGGGAGAAGGGCATGCTCAATAAAATACAGTGATTTACATACTTTTCTTCTTGAGGCTAAACTGAAGTGGGAGAAAATGAGACTCAGTTTGCATCAGCCCATGTGGATGAGGGTAGAGAGAATATGACAGCAACAAACCTTAAAAATGGATAGTAGAGGACAAGTATTAACTGACTTGTCAGGAGAAATCTTTTTTTTTTTTTCCAACGTTTTTTTATTTATTTTTGGGACAGAGAGAGACAGAGCATGAACGGTGGAGGGGCAGAGAGAGAGGGAGACACAGAATCGGAAACAGGCTCCAGGCCCTGAGCCATCAGCCCAGAGCCTGATGCGGGGCTCGAACTCACGGACCGCGAGATCGTGACCTGGCTGAAGTCGGACGCTTAACCGACTGCGCCACCCAGGTGCCCCAGAAATCTTAAACTGACTCTGGAACCCCAGGAGAAGGCCTGAAGCAAGCAAAGTAATAAATGCACTGTATTTCCAGAAGACTTGTGAATTGGGAGAAGTCAGTATTTGTAAACGTGGGGTTGGAGGTGAGGCTATCTATAAAGGAGAAGACAGATTCTAACTGTTTTTGCCAAAGAGAATCTTGATTCCTTTCTCCATCCTGTGTAGATAGGTAACTACCCTTCAACCTAGAATAACAGGAAGATTTGCTTTGTAAGGAAGTGTAACTAGAGAGACTCTGGATTTGCAGGCATTAGATACAGCTGAAGAAGAGGATTATGTTCTTAAGACAAGGGGGCTAAGTGAATATACAACTCAAGGTGCACTGTAGTCGACATGTCTCACAAAATGCTGACATCTGGGTTCAAAGCCTCTGGTGGAGAGAAGGGAGGACACGATTCTCTTCTGTAAAATAAGGACAGAAGAAAGAAACACCTACAGAAAATGACAGGTTGGTTTTGATTGGCATAGGACTCCCAACTCTAGATCTACATAGTGAAAAGTGCTGTCCATTCAACGAAACAAAGAAATCAGGGAACAGAAGCAAACACCTAAAGATAGATTATATAATATTACCTTTTTCAGGTAAAAGAAGATATATACCTGCTTTGGAAAATCATTTGGTGATTTCTGTTAAAGCTAAATGTACAACCACCCGTGACCCAGTAAATCCACTCTTAGATATACACCTAAGAGAAATGAATGCAAACATAAGAGTTTTGGCAATAATGAGCGCTGAAATGGATATGAATCAGTGGAAATCCATCTATACTTCTGGTTGTATTATAAACCCGTACAAGTGTTCTGGAAAAAAAATTAGCACTATTTTGAAGTTGAACATTCTCATGCCCTACAAATCAGCAATTATTCCTTATCTAGGCAAACACCTCAAATACTTTATATAACCTCTTAACAGATATTTTCCAGATATGTAAGAATTTTCATAGCAGTTACCCACTGTAGGAAAACAAGAGAAAAACAACTCAATGCCCATCAACAGAAAGATCAGTAAATCAGCTGTCATATATTCACATGATAGACTCTCATAATCAATGAGAGTGAGTATATTACAACTCTAAGTATCAATGCAGTATTGAGTGGAAAAGCAAATATCAGAATAGTGCATACAATATAACACTATGTTTTGTAAAGTTTAGAAAACAATGAAAAATATTGTTCCTGAGTGAAAATAAATTAGAACAACATTTTATTTGGTTTTATTTTATTTTGTTTTGTTTTGTTTTTTTTTTTTTTTGAGAGAGAGAATGCAAATGGAGGAGGGAGAGAGAGAAAGAGAGAGAGAATCTTAAGCAGGGTCAACACCCAGCATAGAACCTGAGGCAGAACTGTGAGATCATGACCTGAACCGAAATCAAGAGTTGGACGCTTACCCAACTGAGCCATCTAGGTGCCCCCAGAACAAAATTTGAAAAGCAAAGTAATTACAACACAAAAGTTAAGAGAATAATTCTCTCTGGGGAGAAACAGGGGAAAAGACAAAGAAAGAGCCCATCAGTAGATGGAATGATACATGTAATATTATATTACTATGTATGATAGAGAGCTCATTAGAATTTAATTATTAGTATTATATATATAGTATGTATAATATTACCTAACTTTAAAAATTAAAGAAAATAGTACCAGTGGGGGGAAAAAAAAAGATTAAAGAGTGAGAATATGCCAATGGACTGACACACATTTCTAAGGTATATTCTTGAGTGAAAAGGCAAGGTCCAGAATGTTATCATTTATTTATATTTTTAGAAAAATATAGGATTACATATTTTTAAAAGTTTCAAAGTGTAAAAGTTTTACAATCTGGAAGGGTACAAAAACTGTTAAAGATGTATGGTTCCAGGATGGAGACTGATCATTTAGGGGGTAGTCTGTAAATTGGGAGACTATTTTTCTTTGCTCTCTTACCTATTAAAATGAAGGGAAATTGGAGACAGATAATGAAGGGACAGATGTCCTCTGAAATCCAGTGTTTTCAGAAGAGAGAAGGAAGAGAAAGAGGGAAATAGAAATGGAGGAGAGGGAGAGAAAGACAGGAAGAGAGAGAAGGAGAAATTCCAGAAAAAGCAGACAAGTATCACAAGAATTCAAACACCAGCAACAGAACAGAAATCAATGCTTTTGGAAAATCAGACCCGACTGAAGAAAATTTTAAGGATTCTGAAGTCCAAGAGAGTAAATGTAGAGATATTCAATTCAGTTTCAAGAAAATAACAGCAGGGGTGGGGGAACTTTGTCCTTGCTTTAAGGACCAAAACAACCCTTTCCCCTTTACTAAAGAAAAAAAAAAAGAAAAGAAAAGAAAAGAAAAGAAACACTGATTACTGTTTTCTTGGCATCTGAGACAGGACAGAATCACCTCTTCTATTGACTTGTGGTTCCAATAACATTCTTCCATGGCTTATTGTTTTTTTGTTTTTTTGTTTTTAAACGTTTATTTATTTTTGGGACAGAGAGAGACAGAGCATGAACGGGGGAGGGGCAGAGAGAGAGGGAGACACAGAATCGGAAACAGGCTCCAGGCTCTGAGCCATCAGCCCAGAGCCCGACGCGGGGCTCGAACTCACGGACCGCGAGATCGTGACCTGGCTGAAGTCGGACGCTTAACCGACTGCGCCACCCAGGCGCCCCCTTCCATGGCTTATTGTAATGAAATCTGGGGTATATCGATAACTTTAGTTTTATGTTCAGTAACCGGATACTTCTCTGAGTAAACAGCCATCTTCATTTGGAAAAAAAAAATAGCAAGAATTCAATTATGTTTAGTTCTTTTGTAATTTCTGAGGCCCACAAGCATAGGTTTGGGTTTCGTTCCATTGACTGAGGTACACTTTTACTTATCACTTTCCCAGAACACCTCAGAAGCAGTCTGTAAATGTCTCAGAACCATATAGATAGCTTTTACTGCCAAACGTGATCATTTTGTCTGCATTGCTAAAAAGTGTCAACTTATAGCTAGTGTCCACTAAGCGATGCTCTTTATATTTTATTCCACTGCATGAAATAAAAATATGTTCGGGTGAGGTGCCTATGAAAATGAGGTGAGAGAAGTTCCTCCTCCTTTCAGTGGATGGTTAAATTTACTGAGATACCCGAATCTTCTATGACTCAAGTGTGTAACCAAGTAAAAGTATAGTTATAACGAGGGGGCCAGAGAGATGCTGCTCAGAATAGCCCCTGTTGACTTTTTAAATGACATTGAGTAGAGCAGACACACATTTCTACAATTGGGAGACTCTAAGTAATAAGACAGGCAATGTGACCTCGTGGTTTTTCGAGAGTGGGCTCCAGAACCTGGTTATGTGGGTTCCCCTCCCAACCTCATGGCTACTCTGTGGCCTTGGCCAAGTTATTCAACCTTTTTATTCTTCATATTCTTCTCTGTAAAATGGAAATAGTAGGGATTTTGGGAGGATTAAACGGAATAATGTATATGAAACGCTTAGTACAGGACTTACAAAAAAGTGCATAGAATACTAGCATTTGCTATTATCATCAGTAGCAGTAACAGTTAAAACTTACATTATTGGGGTGCTTGGGTGGTTTAGTTGGCTAAGTATCTAACTCTTGGTTTTGGCTCAGGTCATGATCTCAGGGTTCGTGGGATTGAGCCCCACGTCAGGCTCTGTGCAGGCAGCATGGAGCCTGCTTGGATTCTCTCTCCCTCTCTCTCTGCTTCTCCTCCCACTCATGCTGCCTCTGTCTCTCTCAAAATAAGTAAACTTAAAAAAAATTAAAATTTATCATTATTATCATTCCTACACACCGTAAGAAAAATAGATGAACTGGTTAAAATGTATATAAGTAATTTACCTTGGTCACCTTGGTATTGATAATACAGGGAAAATTTATGACTGAGACTTATTTAAAAATTTTTGGCATTTCACTTTATTGATTTTATACATGCTCATAGCACTCAATACATTGATTTGTTCATTCCCACATTTTTAAATCATACAGTCACAAGTAACTTGTCTCCGCCCAGAGACAGGCAGATGCCATATGCAATTGAGTATCCTGTCCCAGGGTTTTAGGAGACAGTTTATTGGTGACTGTGCTGAGCAAGTGTTTTGCACTGAGCTGACCTGCACAGTGATACTAAGTTGTTATTTATCTTCTAGAGGCATCATCAGATAGAAACAACCCCCTAAAGTATGAGGTTCACTCTGTTACCTTAGTGGGGATGCAAAATGTATAGGGAAGACACCCCAGTATTTATATAAAAGTGTGGAATAATATGGATTGTAATGAATGAGAAGAGATAAATATGACTGGAAGTGCCCAGGGGAGGGTTAATGAAGGAACTGGGGGGGGGGGGTATGAACCGATCTGGAGAAAGGAGTAACCCGTGGAGATAAGACTGGGTGTGGAGAGTGGGTATAAAATAGTGTGGCAAGTTGCAAATAAATCTAGCATTTTGTGAGACTAATGAGCAAATTAGCTTTGGTGGACTTTGCATTGAAATTCCCAGGAGGATGCTATTGGACTCAAAATAATAGGAGAGGTGAAAATAGTTCTGTGATAGAGATAAATAAGCCAAAATAATTTCAGTCTTTTTCTCTTCAAATATAGTTCACTCTTGAACAATGGAGTTTTGGCCTGTTCAGGTCCACTTATATGTGGATTTTTAAAAATAAATACAGTACTGTAAATGTATTTTCTCTTCCTTATTCTCTTAATATATTTTCTCTAGCTTACTTTATTGTAAGAATACAGTACATAACATATACAAAATATATGATAACTGTTTATGTCATTGGTAGGGCTTCTGATCAACCGTTGGCTATTAGTAATTAAGTTTGGGGGACATAAAAAGTTACATGAAGATTTTCGACTAAGCAGGAGGTGGGCACCTCTCATCCCCCATTATTCAAGGGTGAACTATATTCCTCTATGCGCCTCTCTTTTATTCTTTTCTTAGCCAGAGTCATCTTCCAGAAATGCCACTTGAACTATAGCAGAATTATACTTCTGACCATTCTTGACCTTCTTTCCATATTCCACCGCTATTCCCAAACAGAGAATAAAGATCAATGATAGTGCTTTTGTGTCCCCAGTGTACAGAAGTGTGCCTGTGCGCAGTAGGATCCTAATTATATTTTAAAGGAAATTACTGAATGGAGCCCAACATTGAAGAAGGAAACATTGGACACATAATCTCAAGATAATGGAACTTATCATTAGTTTGCATTATAACCCAGGACTGTGATGGAAACAGATGGTCCTTTCACTCAATAACATTCAGTTGGAGGAAATCATCTAAAGAATGTGACCCTGGTGACCTGAGAGCTGGAGCCTGGCAATCAGAGGCTCCTTACCCGCTGTCCTGTCCTTGGAATGTATGTCTGCCCACCATTCCCTAATCAGAGCCATTTTTAGGGTCATGGCTTTGAAAGAGAGACAGACAGAAACAGAGAGGGACAGAGAGAGACTTTGGCCACGAGGCACAGAGATCTACTCATCTCACGGCTGCCCAAGACAAGCTTCATATGCAAGCTCCCTTGTTTGTTAGACCTGCCCCTTCTTATGTGGAGTGGACTTTGTTAGGTCTCTCCTTGCCATCTGAGGATGGAGGGTCAGTTTGTAAACCAATACATTACAGTTATGCAAAGAGGGGAAAATGAACAGCGTAACAGAACTGAGGAGACCATAAGTCTATTTCGCCGTTTGAACCATGTGCCTAAAATGTATAGATAATTTTCAGAGAAAATCACACTGACACTTATAGTGAGGAATTCACCAGTGTCTTATATCCATCCCATCTCAATTCCCCGACCTGAGATCCACAGCGTGTGCTCCTTCTAACCAGCTGAGAAAAATTTTGGTATGTAATAGTCAGTTTACACTGTGAACAACATGCACCAGAGGACAGGTACCAATGAAGCTTCTGACTTCTGAGAACAGAGAAGCTACAAGAGGAGTAAGGGTGATTCCTGCCCTACAGCAGTCCTTGCCAGCCACCAGCGGTGACTAAAGAAACACTATGTTCGGCACATAAAAAGACACACTGTGTAGGTAATGAGCAAGGTCACTATTCTTTGCTTAACCTATCTCATGTATTTTCATTAAAAAAGTAACCCAAGCATAACAATTCAGTTATGTACAACAAAAAGCCATTTTTAGCACAACTCCATTTTCGTGTTTTATATTTCTTAATTTATCCTATTGCAAAAATATCTGCCAGTACTATATGCTCGAAAAATATTTTTTTCCAGGTGTATTAATCAGTACTCAAATTTGAAATAAAAGAATGGTTCTTATCAAGAATATTGGTAGAGAGCTCTAAGTTTGCTTGTATATGTTTATCCACTGGGATCAACAAAATAGGTCAGCTTTACTGCTCATCTGGGTAAACTCATGATAGATGACATTATAACAGAGATATTTATCACTCTAGATGATGAGATCTTTGTTTCAGAAAAATTATTCCATTATACTCTATAAGTGGACCTTAAAAGAAAAACCACAAAGACTCATCTATAAACGCATCCTATATTCTAATAAGAGAATTGTTTGGCTTTTATTCCTGAGAAGTTTTGGTTAGATTTATCAGAGGTAGAACAGTGAAGTCAAATCCCTGCCCTGAGGACATACGCAGAAAACAGCCAGTTTATCAGGAAAAGGCATAAACACAGACATGAGGGATTTAATTGAAAACAGTGGCAGTAAATAAGAAGAAAACTTAAAAACCTAGGAGATGGTCCAGAGAAGGTTAAGAATAAATAAGCAGTTAAAATTTGTCCATTTTACTTTTCCTGGCCAAATTCTCTGCTTCCTCACTTGGAATAGAGTGTCAAGTAAAAATTATATTAATATGTTGGGCCAGCTTGATTTATTAGTATTCAGAGATTTACCTTCTTCTCCATGAGGTCTCCCGCCTCATGAAAGATTATTTCCTCACCGCTTTGAGGTCTGGTTTTTTCCAGCCATTTTCTTCCAGATCTTCTCTTCTATCTTCCATGAGACCTGCATGGGCCTAGGTGGGGGCTATTCCTTCAGCCTCAGTCCCAGAATGACAGTAGGAAAGAATGACAGGAGCAAAGACAGAGCCTACGTGCATGGCCATGTAGTGTGAGTGACAAACGTGTCGCGTCACTGTAAGCTGCTGAAATGTTGGTGCCAACTGTTACTAGCTCGTTATTAGGCTGCACTAAATAGGATCATAAACAAGGCAGAAAAGAGTACTTTAGTAACATTTGGAAATGGAAATTTAAAGTAAAGCATGATTCAGGAATCTAATAATTGTATTTCCTATCTGAAACAGGTTTAGCTGAAACTTAGGTTTAGCTGAACAAGTATGGTAAAAATGTACACATTTGCATATAAGCAAGCGGCTTTTGTGTCCTTGAGGCCGAGTACTCTGAGTAAACCCACAGTTCTTCCCTAATGTTTGACTTTTAACTGAAGCATAATATGTGTGACTTGTGATTTTGATCTCTTATGCTAACGTCTTTACTTAGTTCATTTTAATGTGGTCCTAAAATTTTAAATGAATCTCCAGTATTATAAGTCACATTTTTATCATATGTGTGTGTTAAATCCAATATGCTTTGACTTTCAAAATTGCCTTCTTTAGATTATTTTACATATAAATTCCTAGAGAAAATGGATGTGCACGTGTAATATTCCCTTGAGACAAACAGCTCTTAGCACACTATCCATTTTGAAGAGATGCTAAATAAAAAAATGAAGAGCATTGTCATGCAAAAATTTATTTACATAGTTCATATTTTATTGTATCTTATAATAATGTTGTTTTATTTCTACATGTTACTTGAATGCTTTATTTCTTGGAGAATTACAACCATATAACTTGGTAATACTAAGTATTTGAGTAGTATGCAAAAAAGAGAAAAGTTGCTAATAATGATCGACTTGCCTCTTTTACCTCTTGGGAATTGAAAATATAACTTCTATTATGGCTAAATATATTTCTTCTATGGTTGAATAAGCGTGAGTCTTCCCTAAGAATCCATGAAGTGTGGGCATGGGAGAAAGTGCTTACTGACAATGCTCCCAAGGGCTTGGAAGTAATTGTCTGTATGATAGAAAAATATGTGAATCTGACTCAGCTTTAGGAAACGCTTTGCAAACAACTAATATTACCAATAGAAAGCCTATACTATCAAGAGTGGTCTCATTCAGTGAGAGCTTTATGTCCGGAAAAATAATGCCAATCGTATCCTAAGTGGATTTCACCAAAGACATTTGTTATTATTGTCCTCTAGGTGCTGGGAGAATATTAATCTTTCACATGACATGAAACTAGCCACATATCTGTGAATAAAATGCAGAGGTCCTTTATGACCTTTTTATACTGATGTCAGATACTGGGAGTGGATCCAGGCTAGATTCCCCTTAAAGTGCATCATGTGTTTTAGAAAGACATGTCAAAATTATGAACAACTGTAATTTCAGTACTGGAAGGACCATCCATAATATCATTTCCCTTAGTCTAGATAGCAAAATTAATGTGATGCTTAAAAGCAATATTTATTTACTCAACTAGCTTTGTCTGCTCAGTTTTAAAACCATAAGTGGCTCTTGAGCTTTTCCACCCACTGATTTTCAGTTCAACTGACATTTTAATTGATAATCAAATCCTATGTCTTTCCTTTGGTAATGGAAATCAACAGAAAACAACTTAAAAACAGCTTTAGAAAGGTAATGGGACTTAAGGATAACTTATGTGGCAAATCCGACTTTGACTCAGAGGGCAAGAATATCTATGGGAGATATTTTATTGCAATTAAACAACAACAAATATCCTTCTTTCACCCTTTGAGGAGAATATGGGGAGGAAGATAATCTCCCCAACATACAGTCATATGAGACTAAGGCAGGAAAGAGACCTAGATTTTCACACTAAAACTCAGTGTTATAAAAGCCTCTGAGTTATACATTGTTCGGTGTGTTAATTTGATTTAACTTATGTGCTCAAAAAGCTTTACCTCCTCTCCTCAACCAAATCCAGTCTTCCTCCGATGCTCCAACCCCACGTTGATCAATGTCCCATCAATTCTCTCATACAGAGGCCCTGCACCTCCTAACCTCACCACGGCATAGCTTTTGGAAAAGAGAATCAACATTCTCTTTGCTCTCTGCTACACTTTGTTTTACCTACTGTTGCCTGATGATTAGCTCCCCCCTACTTGTAGTTTAGGATTTTCATACCCCTTTATTATACTTTTTCCAGTCTTTCAATTGCTAAGATATATGTTATCATAACAACAAGGAACACCCAGAAGAGATGCCAGCATTTCTTCCCTCCATTCTCCAGGACTACTCTTTCCAGCTGAATCTGGCCCAGTCTTTGAATTATTCTTTTATTCTCAATACAGTGAGTGGTCCAGGCAACCGATATTAATTGCTGTGAATTTGCATACAAGAACTTTCAGTCCCACTTAACACCTTCTTGATTAATTTCAGCTCGAATCTGAATTCTCACCCTGATCTCCTGTCACCATAATTGGGAAATTAAATATTTATGTGTTAACTCTTTAATCACCCCTGCACATAATTTTTGTTTGCTTGTTTTATCTCTTCAGCTCCAATGGACTTCCATGTAACTCTATTTTTGCCCTCACTGAGATAGCTACATTTGGTATCTAATCATCAGTAGGATTTATTGTCTTTAAGATCTTAACCTCTGAAATGCCTCTCTGTCCATACTCTGTATCCCTTAATTTTATGAAACATTTTCATACAGTACCCTTTACCTTCAATATTCCTCTCAATGACCTCCTTTTCATATTTCCCACACTCCATAAGTACCTTCTTTATTTACCTCATCATCCTTCAATCCAGTTTGAACCCTAATGGGAATCTCAATCTGCTCTCCTACTGACATTCTATCATGTCCACAAGGCAATTCTCAACCATGAGTTAGCATTTATTTATGTAGGTCATTGCACATCTCTGTCCACTCAACCTTTGAAGAGACTGCATGCACTACATGCTTCAGCTATTCGAAATATGCAGTTTATAAAGAGGTCTATGATTCCTTCATTTTCTGTATCATGGGTTTTTCTTCCTGATACCTTCGTAATCTCCTCCTCTAAAATACTATCTTCTCTATTGGTTTGAGGGCTTGAATCTTTTAGGATGTTATGCTTGAACAGAGGCCTGCATGATAACAAGGAGTCAACCTGGCAAAAATCTGGAGGGAGAGTACTCTAGGCAAAGCAAAGACTTTAAAGGCTTTGATTCAGAAAATAGTTTTGTGTGTTGGAGAAACACAATGTGTGGGTAGAGTATACTGTGTGAGGTGGTAAATGGGAGGTAAGTTCTGAGAAGTAGGAAGGGTTATGTAGAGCTCTCTAGTCCATGGTAAGGATTTTGGATTTTATTCTAAGAGTTACAGGTTATCTCAATCTTGGTATTACTAAAATTTGAGGCCACATAACAGATTTTTAGGACATTTAACATCATACTTCTCTTCTACACGCTAGATGACAATAGCATTTCCCCCTCACTGTGACAATAAAACATGTCTCCAAACATTGACACATTTCCCTTCAGAGACAGAATTACTATCCAGGAAAGCCATGGTTGCAAAGAGTGGAGGGAATTGAATTGTGTGTTTAAAAGTTGTCAATCTGGCTTTTTTTTTCTGGAGAATGTGCTATAAGAAGATAAGATTGGAAGCAGACACAGTACAGAGGCAACATCTGTCCTCCAGGGGAGAAGGTGGTGTGATGGACTATAGTGCTTTTTATGAAGATTATTAAACTCAAATTATATTTGAAGGTGTTCCTAGAATTTGGTCATATGATTACTGAAAGGTAGAGAAAGCATCCACTTACCAATTAAGGATGTGAGTATGAAGTTGTGTAGAAATAACTGGAGCTCAGAGGAGAGTTGAAGACTGAATTTACTAAAACAAAAAAGTTGCAGTCATCAGCATTTGTATTGTAATTGGTGAATTTACAGATGATGACCAGTGATTAATGGCCCTTTCTTTCTCTCTCAAGTTGAAGTGATTAAAATATCCGTAGAGGACTCCTTCCTCACAGCACAAACAAAATTTGACTCCAAATGGACCAAACACCTAAATGTAAGAGATCAGGATATAAACTCCATAGAAGAAAACTTAAGTGTACATCTTTATGGCCTTGGATTAAATGATGACGTCTTAGACATGGCATAAAAACTACAAGCAACAGAACAAAACAATATATAAGTCCATCAGACTTCATCTAAAATAAAATCTTGTGGTCCTGAAAGTGCACTATCAAGGAAGTGAAAACACAGCGCACAGAATGGGAAAAATGATGGTCAATTCTACACCAGATATCTAAAATTATAAAAATTATTACAGCTCAAAAAGCACAAATAACACAAATTAAAAATGGGCAAAGGGTTTGAACAGCTATGTTTCCGGAGAAGATACAAAAATATCTTCATGTGAATAATCACATTAAAAGATGCTCAACATCATTAGGGAAATAGAAGTCAAATCATGATGAAATACCACTTCACGCCCCCTAGAATGGCTATAATACAAAAGATGGATAACAACAATATTGGTGTGGATGTGGAAAAATTAGAACCCTCAAATATTGCTGGTGGGAATGTAAAATGTTACAGCCACTTTGGAAAAGTTTTGTAGTTTCTCAAAGAGTTGAATAGAGTTACCGTATGGCCTGAAAACTCCACTTAGATATATGCTCAGGATAACTGAAAAAATATGTCCATGAAAAAAACTTGTACACAGATATTCACATTATTCATAAAATCCAAACAATGGAAACAAATATCCATCAACTGACGAATGGACTAACAAAATGAAAATTTTGAAATGAAATATTATTCAACATAAAAAGGAATGAAGTACAGATTTGTCTACAACCTGGATGAACCTTGAAAACACTATGTTAAGTAAAAGAAGCTGGGCCTAAAAGGTCACATAGTGTATGATTCTATTTTTATGAAATGTCCAAAAGAGGCATATCCATAGAGGAAGACAGTAGATTAGTAACTAACAGGGGGTAGAGGAGAAGGCAGAAGGAGGAGGATGAGAGCTAATGGGTATAGAATTTCCTTTTTGGGATGATGAAAATGTTCTAAAATTCTGTAGTGGTGATTGTTGCACAACTTTGTAACACACAAAAGCCCACTAAACTAAACATATGGTATTTCATTTATCTCAAAAAAAGGGCACAGACATACACACACAGATTTGGTAAACCTGTTATTTGTTATTTGCCTAAGACATTCTCCTCCGCCCCCCCCAAATACACACACACACACACACACACATACATACATATACAGAAAAACACACACACACATACATATACATATACACATATGTAGAGAGAGAAAGTGGAGTTCAAAATAGTAATTATAGATAAAGCTGAAAAGAAGTGTGCCAATTACATATGTGGGCACAATACGCTTCTAATCTTTACCTCTGAATTAAATAGATTTACCCAAGCAGTCATAGGCAGAATTGTTACTGGGACATTTCCCTCAGAGATGCATTGTGGGAAATCAAATCTGAGAGCATCTTCCCTACAGGTAGGCTGAATAAAACAGAAATCCTGAAGGAGCTCAGCCAAGCAAAGCAGGTTTCTTCTTGCAAATACACCAATTACATAAGAAGTGGAAAGAGAGGGGCAGAAATGTGAACCCTACTTTGGTCCTTTCTTGTGGAAACATGAATTCAGGGGAACGGAGTCCTTTATGGACACATAAAGAACAGATCTGAGAGGATATGAGTTCTGTTTTGTGCACATTGGATTTGTGACCATGAAACTTCTCCAGTGAAGGTGTTGATAGAAAGATGAGTATATGGTTCTAATGTTATAGCTCCATGTACCCTCTTAAAATCTGCCTTAGAAAATGACAGGAGAGGGTAACAATGAGTCTCTCAAAAGTTGACTTTTCCAGTTCACCAAGTCAGGCCCATAGCCACCATGAGAGTGGTTTAACAGAAACAGCAATCGTCTGCTTAAAAGGATGGATAGGTCAATTTCGAAAGTGCAAATTCATGATGGATGCCTACTATAAGTTTTAGTGGTTCTTATTCTATGGAGTTTACTGCTTTCCTAACATTTGTAGTTTTAGGTATGGAGACCTTTAATTTTTGTTTCGTCTTTTTGGCAGTGGGAAGAATCCTTCTATATACATTTATTGGCTTGGGAATGAGAACAAAAATTAAAAGTCATGATGCCTAAAAATTTTTCCTAAAAATGTTTATTTGTGCATTTGTATAACCAATAGGCATCATTTTATTACCATAAAAAGGAGGAATAAATAAAAATCATTTCAGATGTGGTCTACCTTTCCTAGGGATTATATTGAGTGGACTGTTTTATTATGATAAGCTAAATAATCCAAAAGCTTCCACACATTGAGAAACTTAATGGGTTGTGAAAGAAAGGTGTCCTGGGAGCTGAAATAAAAACATGGATATAAAAGCAGATAGACACTATGTCCTCACGTTCATAAGAAAATTATCCAATTCATTGAATACTGATTGCCATTTTATTATCTGAATCGATACCAGTGCAGTTAATGTGGCATTTAGAAATCATGAAAATAAAGATGGGATAATTGTTCCCCTAAACAGAAGTCTTGCATGGGTATTTTAAACCCAAGGTAATGAAACCGCACTGAAATTTTGAGAAAGGTGGACGCAACATATTCTGCGAACATGTAACCAACTCTAAAAGTTTCCTTTGCTTTTCTATAGACTTCACTTAACAATTTAATCAAAAGGTTAGCTACTGCCAAGCCCGAAGGGATCAAGAGTTTAACAAATTATTTTTCTCTTTTGTTAAATACTTAAGAGATTATTTACAACTAAATAAAACATTGAATATTCTATTACCATTCTGTATCTTAATTGCATTAAAATTTAAAAGATTTTAAACTTGGGGCGCCTGGGTGGCGCAGTCGGTTAAGCGTCCGACTTCAGCCAGGTCACGATCTCGCGGTCCGTGAGTTCGAGCCCCGCGTCGGGCTCTGGGCTGATGGCTCAGAGCCTGGAGCCTGTTTCCGATTCTGTGTCTCCCTCTCTCTCTGCCCCTCCCCCGTTCATGCTCTGTCTCTCTCTGTCCCAAAAATAAATAAACGTTGAAAAAAAATTAAAAAAAAAAAAAAAGATTTTAAACTTATATTTCTCAGGTACAACAGATTCAAAGAATTTTAGGGGTAGAAATAATCATACAGACCAGCTAACATAATTATCTCATATCATGGGTGGAGATGCCAAGGTTTACAAATGTTAAATAATCATAGTTACATTTTAACTAGAGCTGGAGTGAAGACTGTAATGGCTCCTGAGCCCGGCTCCAGAATTCCTTTTAAAAAACCATGTTGCCTCCACAATTTTGTGGCAGGATGTTTTAAACAATTAACATGTTAAAGTCATCAATGAGACATTTGCTTTTTTAGGTTAGGGTGTTGAACACCTCTTTGCATTATTCAATATGCAACTTCACAAAAAGTTTTTTTTTAAAGCTTAGATTGAGATCTAAGTGCATGTGTATAGGCTGATAAATTTCCATATACTGACTACTCTTGAGTGATCTACCACAAAATCAATGAAAGATTCTTTGTGGTTCAGCACTTGGAATCTCCTTTACATATAATTGGTCAACATCTCTCCTTCTCTACTTGCCTCTTTATTTTTATTATTTTTAACTTTTTATTTATTTAATTTTTTTTTTCAACGTTTATTTATTTTTGGGACAGAGAGAGACAGAGCATGAACGAGCGAGGGGCAGAGAGAGAGGGAGACACAGAATCGGAAACAGGCTCCAGGCTCTGAGCCATCAGCCCAGAGCCTGACGCGGGGCTCGAACTCACGGACCGCGAGATCGTGACCTGGCTGAAGTCGGACGCTTAACCGACTGCGCCACCCAGGCGCCCCAATTATTTTTAAATTTTTAAAAAATATTTATTTATTTTTGAGAGACAGAGACAGAGCATGAATGGGGGAGGAGCAGAGAGAGACACAGAATCCAAAGCAAGCTCTGGGCTCTGAGCTGTCAGCGCAGAGCATGACGCAGGGCTCAAACTCATGAACTGTTAGATCATGACCTGAGCCTAAGTCAGATGCTTAACCCACTGAGCCACCCAGGTGCCCCACTACTTGCCTCTTTAACGTATAGATTGGCTTGATCTGTTTTCGTGCATTGTATATAATGATATTTTGTTATATATAGGGCATACACTCTTCTGTCTATTGGACTTATTTTGCTCAAAATTACGTTTGGGAAATGTATCCATTACATAGTTGCAAATCATTCATTTTCATTATTGTATAAAATGTTATTGTATGAATATATCATAATTTACCTATGCATGCTACTGTGGGTTGCATTTGGTTATTCTCTAACTTTTGCCCTTTACTAATACTGGTGCTATAAATCTTCCAGTAATTGACTCATGGTGAACATGTGTATACATTCCTACTGGAAATATAACCAGGAGTAAAACTGCTTGGTTATAGAAATGAATGTTTTCAAATGCCAGTTTTTCTAAGTGGTTTTAGAAATTTATATTGGTACTAATAGTATTTGAGAAATTCCATTGCTCTATTTCTTTATGAAAAGCAGATATTATGCTCTTTTTCATTTTAAATAGTTTTTGGAGACAATATTATCTCATGTTGCATGCAAGCCCATATGCATTTGCAGTCTCCCTTTCCCATCACATCCTATTTTCTATGAATTGATCTCTTATATGTGATAAGACGCATGTTTTAAATATACAATTTAGAGTCTGAACAAATGTAATAATCTATGAAACTGTCACCTCAATTAATATATAGAACATTTCTGTCACCCGAGCAAGTTTCCATTTGTCCTTGTGTATTCAATTTTCTCTGCCCCAGGGGCAGCCACCACTCTCATATTTACTACTGTAATAAATTATTTCTGTCTGTTCTTTAACTGTGAGTGAATGGACTCATACCATTTATACTTTTTTGAATCTGGCTTCTTTTACTAAATGCATTCTGTCAATTCATGCATGTTGTTACATGTGACAGTGATTTGTTTGTTTTGATTACTGAGTAGTATTGTATTGTATGACTCCTGCATTATTTGTATTTATACATCCAATTGGCATTTGAGGGGCGTTTGGGTTGTTTCTAGTCTGGGGTTATGATGAATAGGGCTACAATGAACACTGTTGTATAACAATTTTGGTTGTATATTTCTGCAGAAGTAGAGTAGGGTTATATTTAATTTATAAGACATCTTTTTCTAAAGTGGGTCTACTATTTTACATTCCCACTCAAAACACCACAGTGCCAAGTGCTTCACCGACTGTTCAACATCATTGACAAGGTTTGGTATTATCAATCTGTTCAAATTTAACCATGCTTGTGGTTTTGAATTTTTTTGTTGCTGCATTTTTAAAATTTTTATTTACTGGTTAATTAATGATGTCATTTTTTCATATGCTTATTAGATGGCCATTCATGTGTCTTTGTAAAGTATCTGTTAAAGTCTTTGGCCCACCTTACTAATTGAATTACTTCCCCTTTTATTATTCAATTGTATAAATTCTTTATATATTCTTTATAAATAGTACAACACTATTTTATATATATAACATATATATATATAACATATATAACATGTATAACATATAATTATATATATGTATATATAATTATAATCTCAAATATTTTCTTCTACTCTTCTACTCCATGTCCTACTTCTTCGTTTTTTAAGATATAATATGATGAACAAAAATTTTTAATTTTGAGAATTCTAACTTACGAATATTTTTATGGCCAGTGTCTTTTGTGTATTTCTAAAAGATCTTGGTCTATCTAAAAAATGGCAAAGATTTTTTTTTCTCAAAAATTTAAAGTTTTAACTTTTGTTCTATGTTATCCATCTGAAATTAATTTGTGTATGTGTTGTGAGGTAAGGGTCATAATTAATTTCTTTTCCACATGGATATCCAGTTTTTATGTTTTCTTTTTTAACTAGCTTTTGCTTATTGAATTTCCTTGCCACTTTTCTCAAAAATTTATTCGCCATATCTGTTTTGTCTACTATAGCCTATAGCTTTAAGTTTGGAGAATATCCTTTTTTTCAAGATTGACTTATCCTTATTTTTCAAGATTGATTTGTCATTGAATCTGATTTTTTTATTTTACATATATTTTTTTAGAATCAGCTTATAAATGTCTCAGTTAATAATTAATACTTGATTTTTTAAAATATTTCATATTCTAATTCAGGAACTTGGCATAGATCTCCATTTATTTATAACTTTTCAAATTTCATTCTTGAAATTTTAGTTTTTAATTTTTCAATTTTAATATTTAATTTGCATTAGCTAAGGAAATCCCATCAGGATTTATTAAGGAATTCTACCTAATTCTGTATATATAAACAGTGATTTCAACTAGCTGGGCTATTTTTGAGAAAGTATACTTTCTCTGATCTTAAAAGAAAATAAAAGTGCAGTTCTATCATCAGTGCATGCATTTATAAGAGTCATTCATGACAATAGAACATTTTCTTTGTCTCAAGTTTGTTAGACTTTCATATTTTCTTTATAAACATATTTTTCTTTACAATTTTACCACATATGAATTATTATGCTTATATTGAGACCACTGAACAGAAAATACTTAAGAAGATAAAATAAAATTTACATCAATATTAGTGTGGTACTAAAGCCTCTGTTCTTACTTTTTTTTTTAATGGTCTACAACAGAAAAGAGAGGGAAAGATAAGAAGGTAGTTAAGGGAAGCGGGGCCGGGGGGAGGGGGGGGCGGGGGGAAGAAGGGAGAAATGCATGTTGATCTGTGTTTGTGGCTGAGATGACCCTGTTACTCAGATTATTGTGTTACGGTATTACGGTGTACTCTTCAACATAGTGCATTGAATTTTTGCAGTACACTGATTTTTCTTCTTCTTTAACAACTCTACTTTTAGATATACCTACCAATAAAGGTGTTCAAAATATATCTCAATGAAAGGGAAAATACCTAATTTTCAAATGATATTTTGAAACAGTTATTGAAGTCCTTTGTGTGGATTTTCACTATTAAGGAACTTAAATGTTTAGCATCACTCTTGATACTTTACTTCTATTATATTATTTTTATGATGACAAATACTATAAATTTTACACTCCATCATGAGTTACTTAGATTTTTGTAGCCAATTCCTTAGGTGATGATAAACAATTATATTTTTTGCAACAATTAAAAATTAATCTTATTCCGAGATATTTTTCCAATCACATTATTTTAACTTAGATAAATATTGATGTATAGTGGTTTTTTAAATTTTGGCTAGAATATATGACACATTATGCCTTTATGTATATTTGTGTGTATGTTTGTGTGCATGAGGCTATAAGAAAGTGGTCATGTGAATGTGAGAAAATGAACTTACATTTGAGCAAGAGAGAAATTAACATATTAGTCTACTCTAATTTACATTATGTTTTTATTCTTTTATTTTTTTTTACATTGTGGTTTTTGTTGACATCAATAAATACATGTCAAAATTTAAACTTTGTTTAAAATAAAAACTGACACAACAAAACAGAATGATCAGTTCATCAGTATGCCACAAGTGGGGGTAGGGATAGAGAGAGGGAGGTACAGAAGATCTGAAGCGGGCTATGTACTCACATTAGCAAGCCTGATGTGGGGCTCGAACTCATGAACTGAGAGATCATGACCCGAGCCAAAGTCAGACACTTCAAATGACTGAGCCACCCAGGTACCCCTGATTGTGGTTACTTTAGAAAAGAAAATTGCAATTCAGGTGATAGAACTGATAGGACAAGGGCAAGTAGAGGCATATACAGGTCATTCAATGCACCAACAATAAATCAAGGAGGAAAAATTAGAAACAGGTTTGAGAGAAAGAATCATGATGAACTCTTTGGCTCATTAACTTCTTAGAACAAATTAGAATCCATACAAAAGGAAATGCATCCAGTTTGGTCATGAGCAGTGACTACTTACTAATGCAAAATGGGTTTGTAAATCAATATATAATATGCCAGCATAACATATTTAAAGTCAGCTTTCCTGTAGAGAAGATACTCCCCTAAAGGGGAGTTTCCACAGAAAACAATTTAAAAGATCAATAAGATCCAAGATTAAAGAAAAATAAAATAAAAGCATGTTTTTGAAAAAAACTACCCAGAAAGATGGCAGAGTAATCTGATTTGAGTTGCTAAGTTTGATTTAGTTTAACTGAGTTCAGTTTAACTGAGTCAGTTTAACTCCTCTCTAAATGTGTTAATCATCAATTTCTGAAAATAAGTCATTTATTGACTAAGAAGGGCTCTTATTCCTCCAACATTGAGCCATGTGTACTGTTATGACATTCTAACAAGAAAATTCTTCTTTGACTCAGTATACACATTGCTACATATTCCATGCAGCCAATGTTCTGATATTGTAAGAAATTCTGACTGATGTAGAGGAGAAAAGAAAACAGAGTTGTTCAAAGGAGAACTAACACCCAGAATAACCAAGGAAGCGGAGGGCTTTGTGTGAGGGAAATCAGAAACGTAAAGTATTCAATAAGAGATCACAGAGAATAACCCATACTTCCCAGGCCTCTTCTACCAAGAGATATGTTTTGAAAGCATATCAATAATAACCAGAAGAAACCTAAGTATCCATTGATAGATAAATGGATATATATACACATATACACACAGTGGAATATTACTCAGCCATAAAAAATAATGAAATTCTGCCATTTGCAATGATATGGATATACCTAGAGGGTTTATGCTAAGTGACATAAGTCAGAGAAAGACAAATACCATGTGATTTCACATATATGTGGAATCTAAAAAACAAAAAAAGTGAACAAACAAAACAAAACAGACCCATGATACAGAGAATAAACTGGTGGTTGCCAGAGGGAAGTGGAGTACAGGACAGGTAAAATAGATAAAGGAGACTAAGAGATACAAATTTCTAGTTATCAAATAGGTAAGTCATGCAGATATAATGTACAGCATAGGGAATAATATTGTACTAACTTTGTATGGTGACAGATGGTAACTAGACCTATTGTGGGGATCATTTCATAATGTATAAAAATATCAAGTCACTATCTTTTATACCTGAAATTAATATGTCAATTATAATCCAATAAAAAATAACCAGAATAAAATACTTCACTATGTACATTTCTGCCTTTTCGACAGGACCTTTAGCTACCTCAAATTCATCCCAAATTGCTCTAGGGGCCCCCAAGTGAGAAGGAAAGCCAGTAAGAGGAGATAAAGAGGGCCAGCAAGATGTCAAAGGCTGGCTACTCCCCTTGCATGCTTTTGGCTTCTGTAATCTTGCTTGCCACTTACATCAGCCAGCAGCCAGGAGCCAGAAACTTAACTATACTAGTCCTGCCCACCCAGAAGCACATATATACAAAAGATCAGTAAAACCTGAGCCGGATGCTCAGCCTTTGGAGAGGACTCTTCTGGGCCAGCACCAGTGCAGAATAAACAGTCTTTTCTGATTCTCCAAGTGCGTGTTACTTACCTCTTCCTGCATGCCAAGTATTTGCTATAATGAAAGGAGTTTATTTGTGCTCTGGAACTAGTCTTTTTAGCTGTCATATAATAGGCACCATTTTCTCTTGTTACAGATCTCACTAGTACTTTCATGGTAGATGATCACCATATGCACAAAAGAAGGTATTTTATCTTCTGCCTTATAGAAATTTTATTTACCTAGTGGCATCTGCTATAAATCTTAGTATACAATGCTGAATACTATGATAAAAAGACCACTAATCTGGACTATAATGCTTCCAGCTTGGAGTATATAATCACTAAGTTTGGAGTCTAACTACCACTTTTTCCACTCCACTAAATATGATTTCTATTAGTTTGAGATAGAAATTCTTTTTTGTATTTAAAATATTTTTAATATTTATTTTGAGAGAGAGAGAGAGAGACAGGGCATGAGCAGGGGAGGGGCAGAGAGAGAGGGAGACACAGAATCTGAAGCAGGCTCCAGGCTCTGAGCTGTCAGCACAGAGCTCACAGTGGGGCTTGAACCCATGAACCATGAGATCATGACCTGAGCCGAAGTTGGACGCTTAACTGACTGACCACCCAGGTGCTCCGAGATAGAAATTCTTTATCACATCAAGGGTATATCCTTCTTTTCTCAATTTATGTACGCAAATTAGATGTTAATTTTTAAAATGTCACATTTTAATGAATATTTAATCAGTGTGTGTGTGTGTGTGTGTGTGTGTGTGTGTATCAGCTAAAATTCAAAGCATTTGTGTACAGTAATAAACAAAAAGCACAAAAGTCCCTGTTCCTACAATACTAACACGGTGGTAGAATAAAAACCAAGACTTAAATACAATATACAGGTTAAAAGGAAAATGTATATGCTAAAAATTCAACAAGGAAAGAAAACAATGTTTGAAAGGGTAAATTGGGGTCTGAAATCACGAAATCATCAGTGACATGGTGATATTATAGTAAAACCTGAGGTGAAAAAGGGTGACTAAGGGGAATTTGATCAAAGAATATTTCAAATAGAGGGAAGAGAAAATAGAAGGGCATGGAGGGAGTCTTAGATCTGGCATGTTCAAGAAGGCTAGTGGACTTAGGCTGAGAAGGGGGAGGAGGTGGAGTAGGCGAGGTAAGGGAACAAAAGCAGAGCCGAGCCCTGGGAGACCATAGAAAACACAAGAAGCTTGGATTTTACTCGGCATGAGATATAACACTATTACAAGGTTTTGAACAGCTGAGTGACACATTTTTACTTACATTTCAACAAGATCACTGAATACTTGAGAATAGATCATAGAAATGAAAAACTGTAAGCAGAGAAACCAGTTAAGAGGTGTTTACACGAATCCAGGTAAAGGATAATGATGAATTGGTATGTGGATACTGCAGCCAAGTAACAAGTGATTGGACCTATGTTAGGTTATGAATTCCATCTTTTTTATTTTTTGAGAGACAGGGAGCAAGAGCAGGGAGGGGCAGAGAGTGAGGGAGAGAGAGAATCCCCAGCAGGCTCCGCACTGTCAGCACAGAGCCCAATGCAGGGTTTGAACCATGAACTATGAGCTCATGACTTGAGCTGAAATCAAGAGTTGATTGATCAACCAACCAACTGAGCCACCCAGGAACCCCACATTATGAATTTTATCTTGACGTGAATTTTGCAATGAAATTCTTCAAGAAAGTTAAGTGATTTTCTGCTGTATATATCTTTTTTTTTTTTGAGTAACATTTTTTCCTCTCAAAACTCATTTTATGCTGCTAAATAATCTTCCAGTGTTCATATGTTGCAATAGAAGAATAAAGCCACCCTGGCTGATTACTTCTTACATGAATATACTGTGTGTGTGTGTGTGTGTGTGTGTGTGTGATTTTTTTTCCCAGACACAATTCTTAAAAGGCTTTTGTCTACCTCGTTTGATTTTTCTTAGGATTAAACTAGAACAATAGTTTCCCCAGCAAATTGAATCATTTGGTTTGAAAACTTGTCTTTTGTCAACCCCAAACATATTTTATCTTCCTGCATCTGTTGTTTTCAGATGTATTTTGGAACTCTTGTATCTATTCTTTTTTAATTTTTTTTCAACGTTTTTTATTCATTTTTGGGACAGAGAGAGACAGAGCATGAACGGGAGAGGGGCAGAGAGAGAGGGAGACACAGAATCAGAAACAGGCTCCAGGCTCTGAGCCATCAGCCCAGAGCCTGACGCGGGGCTCGAACTCAGGGACTGCGAGATCGTGACCTGGCTGAAGTCGGACGCTTAACCAACTGCGCCACCCAGGCGCCCCTCTATTCTCCTTTTAAAAGATATTTTCTTCATATTTTAATTTCTGCTCCTTTTGATTATTCTGTGGATTTTTTCAACTTTTTCTTTTAATTCACCTGTTTGGTTTTCTGTTCCTGTCATTATGTTGTTCTCTGCTTCGACTATGTACCTTTCTCTAATTTTGATTACGGACATAACTGATGTAGCTTACAACAATAAAACGCAAATGTCCAGTTTAATGAATAATTAGGGAGTGCTACTAACATGGTCACATAGTAGATATTTTTTGAATGAAGGAATAAGTGATTGAAATAGGGGAGTCTGTTTTTCAGTGTCTAGTTTCCTGGGTGTTAGTTGGGGCACCAATAGAAATCCAACCAGCAAGCTTCCCATGCTGTTCCACTTCCAGACCACCTTATCAGGACAGTGGGTGTGTGAAGTTACTTCATCCATGATTCTTTCTGTGGATTTTTAATGTGGGGAACTTGAACAGGTAAGACGTGAATATGTACCTATGTGATTTATAACCTATGATGATGTTAATCAAGTAAGTGAGAGAATCTATGGGTCTGGAGAATACCAAAGCTCTCTCAAGTATGCATTTTACGTAATGCTTGAATTTGACATTTTCTGGGGGTATGGAGCTTCCTGGACTATGTATGAGTCTCCTCGGTCTAAGTATTATTTAATTCACTTACGTGTATTAGTGCAGACGTTAGGGAGTCTAATTCCATCTGGCTAAATTTTTAGTGTTTTGACTCCTCTTACTTTAGAGATCAAGAGAACCATCCAGGGTTCTGTTTGTTTCCTCTTTCTTGATTCTTCCCTTCTTTCTGTAAGTTTGTGACAGAACTAGTGACTTCTTTTGAATTTACTAATATATCTGCTTGTATTTCTACTCACTAAATTTGACACATAGATGCTTCCAGTAAATTCTCCCATCCCTCAAGGTCAGTATTTCTCACACCACAGAATAAATGCATGAAGAATAGCAGAGATGTTTACTCCTTCTGATTAAACTTCTTTCAACACAGTACACTCTATTTATGACTATTTGTCCTAAGTTATGTTTAACACTGTTGAAGAATATAAATGTGGTGGAAATGGACATTTAAATGGCCAGCATCATTATTTTACAGGGCCCTTCCACTTTCTAATGCTTAAGACCTCTACAGATCGCCCCAAATAGAAAATAAGCATAAGAGCCCTGATGTAACTAATGTAAAATCACATTTTGTTTCCACAGACAAGCCATTCTTCAAAATCTCTGTTCAGGTTAAACGTCTTTCAAAAATTCAACAAAGAATACAGCATGAAAATTGACTCTTAATAACACCTGTTAAGGGAAAAAGAGAGAAGAGTATTTTATACCAGAGCAGTGAGAGGAGAAGCTGGGAGTGTGACTAAAGGGAGTATGAAAAATTCTTGTGTTTATGCCAACACTGATTTCACACTCCATAGCTGCCAATTCTATTTTAAATTATTGGGTCTCTGCTGTTAAAAAAATATATGGAAAGTAGCATGAATACTGCAGTCTTCCACGCTGTCAGGAGTTGATATATCTGTGATATATACCACCCCTGAGTGATACTAGAAATTGTCCTTGGAGTAGAGCTGAATGAGCAAGTGAGATGTTGACAAAATAGGGCTGAAGTATAATTATTACAAAATTAAGACTGAGCTGGAGAAACACGATGCTTTGCATTATTTTGAAACGTTTTATGAATATGGATATCTTGACCTTTTCCTATAAAACACCCTAAAAATGTAACAATTCTTGACTACTTTTCTTGACACATTCTATGGAAATTCACATTCCTATGGATCATAGAGAACACATTAGCAGATAAACTGGTCAAATACTATCTTTATAGAATATCTAAAATATCAGAGCCAGTTGTCTTTTTCTTTCTCTCTTTTCTTTATACACATTTTGCATATATATAAATAAAGTGATATAGAGAGTATCAAACTCATAACTCCAATGTTTCTTTAATGGAAGCAGCTGTTTTTGGAGTGGTACACGTAATAAGTATATTTGACCTTTTAAAAAATATTTTTTAATGTTTTTTGAGGGGGGGGGGAAGGAGTGGGGGAGGGCAAAGAGAGAGGGAGACCCAGAATTCCGAAGCAGGCTCCAGGCTCTGAGCTGTCAGCACAGAGCCTGACATGGGGCTTGAACTCACAGCCCATGAGCTCATGACCTGAGCTGAAATCAGATGCTTAACTGACTGAGCCACCCAGGCACCCCTAAGTATATTTGATGTTTAATCACACGCTTCTGATGGTTTGCATTTTCATAGTGTAAACATGTTCATATAATACTTTTTGAGTTTATAAAGCTAATGAGCTGCAAACACATGTTACCTTTCTGGAAAAGGGTGGATGAGTCTGAGGCAGAATCATGGGCACAGAGGGTGGATCCATGGGCCACAGAGGATTATTCCCAAGGCTTGAAACCTAATAGAGTTATCCCTGTTAGATTCTGAAACTGCTGGAGACTGATGATTCCATTGTTCCTTGCATCTTCTCCATTTTTGAAAGAGAGTATCTATAACTATTATTCTATGCCTATTTCACACTTTTATTTGGGAAGTAAATAACTTATTTTCTACCTTCACTGATTCATTGATGGAGAGAAAGTTTTCCCTAGGATGCAATATACCCAGAAACCACCTACCTAATTTAAGTGGTTTAGATAATGAGGTTTGGAGCTTTTGAGCTAATGATACTTACATTAGGTTTTGGACTTGACCTGATACTATAATGTATCCCAATTAATCGGGACTTCAGGATGGGGCAAATGTATCCTTTATATGAAATGGATGTGAATGCTAGAGAGCCAGAAGGCAGATGGTGGCAGGGTGAACAATGGCCTTTCCAGTGGCCCAAAAATGTCCAAGTCCTAATCCATGGTAGCTGTGAATATGTTACCTTCTGTGGTAAAAGGGACTTGCAGATATGATTGAGGATTTTGAAATGGGAAGTCTTTTGGGATTATTTGAGTAGACCCACTGTAATTATAAGAGTCCTTAAAATCACATGATTGCCTCTTAGTTTAGTCAAGGAGGAAAAGGTTGGGCTATATCAAACACCATATATATATATATGTGTGTGTGTGTGTATATATATATGTATATATATATAAATATATATACATATATACATATATGTGTGTGTGTATATATATATGTGTGTGTGTGTATGTGTGTGTGTGTGTGTGTATATATGTGTGTGTATATGTATATATATATATATATATATATATATATATATATATATATAAAATAGAGTAGTTCATGACTAGGCTCCAGGAAACATCTGCCTTTAGAGGAAACTCAGCTGGATTTCCAGATATATTTTCATTGTCTTTTTAAATTTTCCTTAATAATACAGTTCTCACTTTGGGGCTTTTTACACGAACTAATATAACCATTTTATATCTGGTAATTTCCTGTGTTGCATTTAGCTCGTGAATCTTATTTAGAGGCTTAAATGCAACTACCCAGCCTTTGGCAAGTCATATGATTAGACAACTTATCCTCTAACATATGATCAGGAGGGGAACTCCAGGCCAAAACCAGACATATCATCTAGGCAACCTCTTCATCAACAAAATTTTGGCGATGGTAAAGATGTACATAGTTTGGATTAATGTCCAGCCTCCTGACTTTGGCCTTGGACAAAAGAGGGGACTAGAAAAGGAAAAGGTTTAAAATAGCTCATGACTGCTCTCAACAGGAAGCTGGCCTGGCTCTAATAGTTAGGATTTAGTGTTTTCTCCTTGGACATAAACGATTTCACACACCAACAGTAGACAAGGTTATTCTAACCAGGATAAAGCAACGAGAAAATAAAACCACTCAATGATCATGCCTGAGCACAGGAAAAAAAAACAAAACAAAACAACTCTGTGCAAACCATGATTATACCCAAACATTGCCCACCCTCCTCAACTTGGCTAGCTATGTAATGTTTGCTACTTTACCAGTTACAGCTCCCCTTTAATTGAATTCTAAATAAAAGATATTGAGATACTACATCACGGAATTAACCCTGCTTACTGAGAACACCCAATCCAGAGTAGGATGACCTCGCTTACTTGAAACCTTCCCCAAATTACCTGACATAAATCCAAATCCTATAAATTAATCTCTCCCAAATCCCTGTGCTGACAGTCCCCATGTTTCTCCATCATGCGTGGTCTGTCTTGTTGCAACAAGTACCCAAAACCTCAACTTCATTTAATGATAGTTATTCCTGATCGTCTTGGGATGGCACTCATATAACACCGTCAAGTTTCAAGGACATCAAAGAATCAAAGTTTAATTCTCATTTATATTATATCTGTTGCAAATTGACAGGGAAGTTCTATATTACGTTGCCCTCAATCTGGGAAAAATGATAAACCTACCACGATCTTCAACGTCAGTGGTTGATGTAGAAGTAGGAAAGAGGAGGTACTGAATTGTGCATTGGCTAACATCAAGTTTCTGCTTGTAAGAATATGCATTACTTCTGTACACATTTCATTGGCTAAAGCTAATCCCATAGCCATACCTAACATCAAGGAGATGGAGTAGGAAATCCCACCATCTGCTGGGAGAAGAATCTAAAATATTTAGTAGATTGAACTCATAGCTATCATAGGCTTGCTTTTTGCAGGGGGAAAAAAAAAAAGTCAAGCTGTGCTGGGTAGAAGGGTTTCTGAGGCATGGTGCTGTTTCATTTCAGCCCAGGGTCTTACTTACACATATGTTCTCTTTATTATTATTCTTTAGAGCACATACACATTTCTTATATTTTGTTGTATGTATGCTATATTTTATAATAAAAATAATGAGATACAGACATAAAACTTAAATATATCACCTGGAAATAATAAATGGAATATTGAACTGGTGATTTTATTGCAGAGTTTGGCATCCTTATTTGTCTACACCATCATTTATGTTATGAAAACATCAACCAATGCATTGAAAAGTATCTAAACAATTCTTAAAAAGCAGAATCGTATTATTTGGGAATATTAACTATACATTAAAGTCTAACAATACATTAAATTTTCATAAATTTGGCTCTACTAACTAAACCTATTAGTTTACAACTACCAACCTTTTGTGAGAAAAATGAGAAAAAAGACAAAGATATGGAAAATAAAAAGAATTACCCAACTACTACAAATTCCATAAAGAAAAAGGGGATATTATAAATCATCAAAGAAGTGATATAAGAAACTTCCCCAGAATGGAAAAAAATATCAACCTTTAGGTTGTAACGATTTGCTAAATCTGTACCATAAGTGAAGAAAAACCCATATTAAGCCATATAACTTTAAAGTTTCCTCAACGTCAGGGTAAGGAAAATATAGTAAAAGCTTTAAGAGAGAAAAAAATAAGAAAAATATGTTACAGGCAACTCATACAAGGAAGCCAAAATTCTTAATAAAAGCAAATTGTACATAACACATTATTCTCAGAAATCAACCTAAGAACAGTTTAGTCTCTTTCTTTAGGGAAACTAACAAGAGGACAGTAAGTAAGACAAACTATAACACTACAACACTCACTGCTTCAACTGGTCTTGGGGTGGTGTCTTTTTGAGGTCCCAGGACTGGTTCCAGTTGCTAGGAGTTTAGATAACTGGCAGCAGTATTAGTGGGTGTAGCCTTGATGAGTGAGCCCATGCTGTTGAGCCCATGCCTATCCTCCATCCACACCATTACACCATGGCTGCTCCACTTAAGAGCAACTGGCCAATGCTGGCCATGACTGAAGACAGAGGCTGGCTGATATCAACTGACCAAGTCATTTTGTCTACTGAATTATTTAATGCTTCCTTTGTGGTGGATTCTTGTCGGTGAGTGTTAAAATGCAATTACAAGATCTTCCCCTTGTGCTTACTCTCATAAATCTAATCATATGCAGTTTATACAGTTCTATCTGGTCACAGAAGAAGGTTGAAAGTAATGGAGAACATACTGGAAATAGTAAATGAAAAATAGAGAGCACAATTCATTCCTTTTTTTTCCCTTTGGCATCCAGTCTTATCATTCCTCCAGGTGAAAACGGTCTCCCTAATACAAAAGACACAAAAAGTTCTAGAAGCAACATGGAATGTGAAATACTAGCTACCACCAGAAGAAGGAAAGAAAATAAACAATTACTATAAACATAGTAATTGCTGTAGTTCTCACTTCATTGGTTAGTCATGTGACCCAAGTTGGTAATTTCAGGTGCCTTCTGCTATAGTTTATGTCTTCCTAACCTTTATCCACATCCCATCTGAATGACATTATTATCTGGTGAAATAGCTCAAATCCTTATTCCTACAGTATTTAAGCCTTTGGTTATATTCCCACATTTTCTTGCTGACCTGAACTATTGGTCAAAGCACTACAAAGGAGAGCTACTGAATCATGAATTACTTGGGCTCCTGAAATTGCCATCCTTTCTCCCACTGTTACATCAGGGCATTTTCTCCTTGAAAATCAGGGCAAGTCAGCTCAGGTAATGCAATAATCCCTTCTCCATCTGTGGTATCAACAGGAGTAAACATAAACTGATCAGAGTGCAATCTCAACTTACAATTTAATAAAATCATTATGGTGGAAGTATTATTTTTTTTGAGCACAAAAATCTAAATACCCAGAGAGCCCATATTAACGGAGATGGGGAGCTAAAATCCTTCCAATAGGTTATGTTTTTAATACTGAGAAAAATCACTCTCTCAGCTCCACTCTGGCTCTTAAACACATTCATCCCATCTATGGCAGAGATTGCACTACATATTGGCCACTTATTTGAGGCATGTAATAAACCTTTTGAGTGACATCTTAATTTTTTAGACCATTAAATATTGCTATCAAACATGTGCTGATGGAAGATATGGTAAGACCTATGAATTATATGCCATCTTTGCATTGCTAGAACATATATCTTTTGTTCAAAGGATATTTTGTATGGAATACCAGGACAATTGATAAGACGTTCTATAATTACATATATGGTAGTCCTCACAGAAGAGTTGTGGATATAGATAGTCATATGTTTCTAGAATATATGTGTTCCTACGTGCATGTACAGGATGGGATGGAGTGGTTTCCTCTCATTTTGTGGAAGACTGCATTATTGTCTCTGGCAACAGGTCTTTCCCTTATAAGGGGATTATATGCCAATGCCTTTGACTTATGCGATTTGCCTATCCTTCTGGTAAACAGCCTATGGAGAATCCTTTCCCTATCCCCATTGTGGGGCTTAGTCACAGGGACTGTTTTGGTCAAAAGAAAATGAGCGGATGTTAATTATGCCATTTGCACACAGAAAGCAGAGGCTTTTTATGAGTTGATCCCTTTCAACCTCTTCTGACTTTCCCCTCTGTCACAGACTAGGATACACCAAATTGGTGTGCTCCTTCACCATGGGTTCCAAATCAGAATAGGAGAAGAGGAGCCAAATGGAGCAGACCTGAGGTCAACAAATGTAACATGAACAAGAAATAGTTTTTTCTGTTTTTTACTGGGTTAAGCTACTTAAAACAGTGGATGGTTTGAGATTGATTTTTACTGTAACAAAATCTACCTAATAAACACCTCCATGTTATAAGGGATCTGAGCTAATCAACATGTCACCAGGTGGCCAGTTAGTACCCCCAGGGAATAAAATGAAATTGGGAGTGAAACATTGGCATTTCCTTTTGGCAGAGTGAGCACAGTAGCCAGAGCCAAATGAGCCTGGGAGAGCAAATTACTTCTTGTCCAAACCCCCATTCCCACTGTTAATACCGACTTTGTAAATAGTTCCATTGAGAAAGCACCTGGATGACTGACAGTCATAGGGTCATTCACATGCTCCAGCTCATTTTCAAAAGCTTTGTTCATAGTGAGAGCCCACTGGTAGGCCTTTACAGGGGTCACAACTATTTTTACACTCTTTGGTTGTTTTGAGAGGTCCATACCTCACCCCAAATTTCTTGTCACTAATCTTCCAATTTTGTTTTTTTTTCCAAGACCCTGATTCATCAGCCAACCCATTAGCCATTGTCCATGAATACACACAGATCTAAATTCCAGACTATCTCTCCTTATGTATGAAAACATACTTCTTCTTCCCACAAGTCTGCTGACCAGGGGGATTTCCCTACAGCCTTCCAATGACATTCCTGAATGGGGCTGTATCATAGGAACTATCTATTTGTTTCTTGCATACGGTGCACATTATTCTATTAAACTAAGCCTATACATTTTCTTTCTTTTCTTTCTCTATAAAATGATCATAAGTAGAGTGATAATAGATCCTGGTTTGCCCAGAACACTCCTGATTTACACCCACTGTCCCATCTTAATTGTTAACAGCGTCACTTCTCACTCTCAAGAGAGTGTTGGTTTGGATGTTCACTATATAGTCACATTAATTGTAGATGCAGGTTGAGAGAGAAGTGGCAAGGTCTTGT
Organism: Herpailurus yagouaroundi; assembly: GCF_014898765.1. NCBI lineage: Eukaryota > Metazoa > Chordata > Mammalia > Carnivora > Felidae > Herpailurus > Herpailurus yagouaroundi. The sequence goes on along the minus strand of NW_024412412.1, from coordinate 24,421,912 downwards.
GAAAACATGTGTATCTGAGCCTAACTCTTCTGCTGTTTATCTGTGCATTCCAGACTTGCTCAGGTCCAGTCTCATCAATTCCCTTTCCATTACAGAATGGCATACTACCACTCTCATCCAATTTTATGATCCAGTTGATTGTGTGCAGGAAGGGACGCATGATTGCCTGCTATCCCATCATCAGATATTTTGTTCTCAGGGTGGCCCCGTACCAAGTCACAAGGTGCTTTTTGGGTGGAGAGGAGTTAGTGATTGAAAGGGCCAGGACTTATTTTCAAACCTTAGGGGTCTGTGCTAATTCACCTGTTGAGGCTTTTCAAGAGCTCCGCAGAGTATCTCCATCTGCCATAAGAATGTTTGATAGTATCAGGTCTCCTCAATGAATCCAAATCGCAGGGCATCTTTTCCCTCCTTCAGTGTTTTCTTATGCCAGGTACCATTCAAAACTGGCAGGTTTATGGGTTATCCAGTAATGGGTCAGAGACGTACACGTATGTATGAAATAGGTTGTCTCACAAACCAAAGAGTCCCAACAAGCACCGACCCTCTTTCTTTATGGTGGGCCGTGAAAGGTGCAGCAACCTGTTTTCACTTTAAAGAGGACGTTGTGAGATTTTCTCTACACTACTGAGCCATGGAAACTTCCCTGAGATGGGAAGTCTCCGAAATTTTGCAATGTTTATAACCCGTTCTCTTGAATGGATGTATCTTAACTATAGCATTTTGAAGGTTTATTAACTTCTCATAATCAGATCCAGTTAGAATTCTGTCATCAATATAAAATAACAGTAATGAGCAGAAATCTTTTGACTTTACTCTGACATAGCCCTAAGTCAGGAGAGTTAGTGTATACTGACATCACTGCTTATTAAGTTTAAAATGTTTTACGTCAAGTTTATTGATAGGCATGGGGAAAAAAAAAGTTCTTGCACACAAGAGACTGTATGTGTTAATTCACTCTAATAAAGACACTAACTTCAGTGACTTAATGGTGATTACCATCATCACCTGATTAATTTTGTAATAATCTATAGTTTTTCTCCACAACCTGCTTATCTTTCGTACTGGCTAATAGGTGATTGAATGAGGTTGGGCAGGAATCACTATCCCTATGTCTTTAAAATATTTGTAGTTGGTACTAATCTCTGCACATCTGTCGCAGATTGGCTTGGATTTTCGTTTACTCTCTTGGCTTCTATCTGGTCTTTTCTATCATAACAGCCATCACTATACAGATCAAAGAACCCATGAAGGGATTCTGACAGTAATTAAGTGTACCTATTCCTACTATATGATGAGACATTGGGAAAATGTGTGTGCCATAAATCCCCTACTGCAACTAGCTCTAGAATTTTATACTTGGATACATTGCACATTCCTAGGCTGTTATTCTATTTTATTCCTGGTAACTTCTTGGTCAATTAACCATTGCCAAAGACCTCTGTCCTTCAAAAATAAGATTACCATCTAACTCAGGGGCTTATTACTCTAAATGCACTCACAGATCTACGTTTCCACCTGACCTATATATCTCTAGGTTCCTATTATTTCTGCCAAGATGATGGGGCCCAATTTTATTGCAGAATCCCTCATTGTTCGATCTGGCTTATTAAAAGTGACCACTATAGAGCTTTGCATTCTGGTGTCCCTCTCACCAATACATTTTTTAAATAATTTGGTGAATGTTGTCTCCTTTGGGTCATTGCAGAGAGGGGAATTTTTATAGGTAAATGAGCATTTTAAATGTTTCCTTATTTTTGAGAGAGAACATGAGTGGGAGAGGAGGAGGAGGAGGAGAGAGAGAGAGAGAGAGAGAGAGAGAGAATCCCAACAGGCTCCATGCTGTCAGCACAGAGCCCCACGAACCCACAAACCGTGAGATCATGACTGGAGCCAAAATCAAGAGTTGGATGCGTAACCAACTGAACCACCCAGGTGCCCCAGTAAATGAGCATTTTAAACATCACAGAGTTGGTCTAACGTTCATGGCAACCCAAGCCCTCAAACTCAGCCTGTGACGTTTTGGTATTTGATCCCCAATGACTGTGGGCTATTGTTGAGCTCAAGTTCAATTATCCAAGATAGTAAGGGAGGTTGGCGAGGTTTAGGAGAGTTTGGAAGTTTAAATATTTCCTACTAGCTCCATTCCCGGATACCCAATTCAATACAGTAAACCCTATTTCACAGATAAGTATGCCTATAAATACATTGTCATAATCAATATTTATATTTTATCCTTTCTACTTTAATATCTGTAGATCCCACTTGTAAAATATTCTCCAAACTCCTAATGATAGAAATTAGTGACATCCTATACCATATTTGGAATATAGACTATCTCCTCTTGAGGGATGCCATGATATTTCCAGTCTAACCTATGAATATTTAACTTTTCATGGGCATGAAGGCAAAAAGGTGAGGTGAAGGTATGCCCTGAAATGAGTCAGCAAGCTCTTCTGAGGAAACAGCCAGAGGACTGTTTTAAATTATAGTATATTAAGAGAAAATTTTTGAGTCATAGTAAGGCCAAAAGATCAGGAAATGATTATCATTAAAAAGACAGCTTATCACCCATACTTCCCAAGAGGAGGGGGTTTGCTGTGCCATGAGGGATCACATGGGGAACAACGAGTTGTTGACACAGGCAGAGGGAAAAGGGGAATTGAGAGCGAGAACCTCTGTTGTGGTTTCCATAGGAAGGAATCGGTGAGACAGAGTGAGCATGTTTAGGATTGGCTAGTTTGAGTAGTTTCAACAGTGTCTGGGACACAGGGACTGTTACTCATCATCTGGTACTTAGAGCCTGGGGGGATTAGGGCAGGTGGATAGTGGCCCAGAGTGTGAGAGCCTGAAAAGGGAGGTGAATCGGTGTGGGCTCTGGATTAGTTGGTTTATATTTGAAATGTACACTCACATTTGAATTGTTTACTATCTCTAGGAACTGGCTAACTGGGAGGCCGGTCTCTCCAGGGGCAGCAAGACTCCAGATATTAAAGCATCAGAACATAGAAAGTAAAGGACGTTGCTAATACAAAGATCAACCATAAAATCATTTATGCAGAAGGATGTTAGCCCTTCAATGTGTGTGTGCCCATGTGTGTGCATGTATGTGCGTGTGTATTGGGTGAGTGTGGGTGTGGAGGGAGGATATTTTTGAAGGCAAAATAGCTTCAGGGGTATTTGGCTGTTTGGATTTTAGCATTGCCCACCTCTGCTCACAAGGTCCCCACCTCATGTTTCAGGGTTTATTTTCTTATTAGTGACTCATTTAGCATAAAATTCTTTCAAAATTTGATATTTGTATGGTGCTGTAATTTAGCAGTTTTTAATATACATTTATTGCAATTCTAGGAGATGAGAGCCTCTTCAAAATGGTCCTAAAGATTTTCTGATTTTTTTTCTTCAGTTTGTTCTTAGTTGCGCATTTAAGGACTTCAATTTGTCCTTTTCACTATTTATGGCTTTCTAGGCTTGTGAGAAAAAGCCAGCAGCTGACTCCACAGTCTTATAATCATGATCATTACTATAGTTACCAACTATGCCAGCCACTTGACCTCCATCTGAACAGCATCCTTCATCTCATGCTACCAGTGGGGATAATTTGAGTTATCATGATACCACCACATGCCACAGAATTACCATTTGCCCATTATTCCCAGCAAAGAGGTTATTTTTTTTTTCTCAAATAGATGATCAACTCAATAATAGAATCTCATTTTGATATGATTCTATAATCCTGAAAGGTGGAAAGCCCTGTCTCCTAAAGCTATTCCAAAAGCCAATTACTGGTTTAGCTGATGTCCCAGCTGGAAAAAACATGGAACATTCGCAGGGAGTAGCCAGTGAAAGTTGAATAAATGGATGTTGTACTCAAGTGTGGGCAGCGTATAAAGATGCCATCGGGGATATTGCAGTACCCTGAAGTTAGCAAATGTAGGCAGCCTGTTCATACTTCGATCTCAAATGGCAGGAACGGACAGCAGTTACCTAACTCAGGGTGGGTAGATATTTTGAGAAGCTTCTCTCACAAGAATGGCTGTATTAGAGGAACGCAGGTGTTCCACAGTGACCCGGAAGGAAGGGAGTCTATAAAATAAAGAGCTAACTTTAATTGCTTCCTATCACGTTTCCTTTTCTGCCAGGACTTTCCATTGACTGAAACCAAACAGAAGCCCAAGGATGTGAGCAGGGAGATACAGCCCGTACAGATCAGCTTCCCATGACACAGGGGGAAAAGTCTAGGGAACGGACCTGAGAGGACAGAGAGTACCCAGCACAGGTACCAGCCCAAAAGGAGAGAGTTTAGAGCCAGCTTTAGCATCTTGATATTTTTCTTCTATGTCCCTAATGGGTTTGTTCCTTTCTATAAATATAATGGTACTAAATATTACTTGTTGATTCTATTCTTTTCTAAGAAAGTCAGTTCTTCTTTCATTCCCAAATATTTTAGTCTTCCATATCAGAGGGCTGATGTTTTATGAAATTTGTTAATATTTTCCCCTTTTTCTTATTTTTCCATATAAGATACTTAGCTACTAAAACAAGACTGAGAGGCAAAAGGCATTCCTCCCTTAACATTCATTTTTTGTAATGTTTATTTATTTTTGAGACAGAGAGGAACAGAGCATGAGCAGGCGAGGGGCAGAAAGAGAGGGAGACACAGAATCCAGGCTCTGAGCTGTCAGCACAGAGCCCCACGTGGCGTTTGAACTCAGAACTATGACATCATGACCTGAGCTGAAGTCGGCCACTTGACAGACTGAACCAATCAGGTGCCCCATCAATTTTTATCTAAATATATGACAAAGGAAAGGGAATAGTGTAATAAGATAGAAGGGGTATAGTGCCATTTTCTGTCCAGAAAATAATTTCTAATTCCCAAGACCAAGCCCAGGCTTTGCCTCTTTTTAGCTTTATTACCTAGATAGTTTTTCAAAAATTTTCCCTGAGTTTCATGGGCATCTGCATGTCTCAGTTGGTTAAGCATCTGACTCTTGATTTTGGCTCAGCTCATGATCTCACAGTGGTTTGTGAGCCCCATATGGGGCTCTGTGCTGACAGTGCAGAGCCTACTTGGGACTCAGGGATTCTCTCTCTGCCCCTCCCCTTCTCTCCCTCTCCCTCTCTCTCTCAAAAATAAGTAAATAAAAATAAATAAACATTAAAAATATTTTCCTGAGACTCAGTTTCTCCATTATTAAAACAGGCTATAATAACCAACTTGAACAAAAAATGGTTATTGTTAGAGATAAAGTAGCTAATGCTCCTGGCATGGTTTCTGGAACATATTAGGCATGAAGTAATTGGGAAGGATAGAAGTGAAAGAGAAAATATTGATTTAGGTGTCTAAAAGATGAATGAAGATCCTTGAAGAAATTTAGAAACTAATTCTTAAAACATCTTTAATAATTCTTAGAATCCTAAAAAAAGACAGATGTACTTGTGTACCTGAGATCTGATTGGAAATGTCTAACCATCAGCCATGTCTGTGAACTAAGACACAGTTCTTTTCATTTTTTTTAACTTAGAGTTATCACCAAATCCACACAGGTTTCCTTGCCATAAAGGAATTAAACTGTGAGCCAAAGAGTTGAGAAAAGTGTGTGGTCTAATACATTGGCTAGTTTGGGACTTAACAAAGTAAATTGAAAACATCAATGATTAATGGGAAATAAAGATTCTAGGCTGGACTGCAGGTATTACAAAGCAGGGACACCATTAGATTAAGGGCATTTACATTTTAAATTTCAGCAGTCCCCCAAATCAGCTTATATGCAAAGCTCCTTATACTAAAATGAGCTTAATGTCTGGTTGTAAACAGTTCTGCTGAACACCGTATATTTCAGGCTTCATGAGGATCCCTTGTTCAATTCAGATTAGCTTAGGAAAATCTCTAGTTACATTAAAATCTTGTATGGTGGATTTATTCCTTCAAATTTATACCAAGAATTTTCTAGTGCATTTGTTTTCTACCAGTGGAATTTTTTCCATCAGTGTTTACAATGTTAAGGTGGAGGGCTACTGGTGGGCAAAAACCATTCCTTCTGCCCTGACATATATTTTTCCTATTTGAAATGAATACATTTACAACATTTTTATTACTTTTATATAGACTCATAATACTATCCACATCTTCTCCTTTAAGAATTATAGGATATACTAATATTTTAAAAAATATTTTAGGAAAAATCATTTATTGGTTTGGACTGACCACCATGCTTTCTTCTTTCTCTTCAGTAACATTTTCTGAATTGCTTTTCAGATATGCAACCCTTCTCCGGGCAGTCCATGTAACTTGGTAGAAGGTGACCCTATTCACAAATCTTTCTTCCAAGGTAGTCAGTACATCCCTTCAAGGTGTTCATGGTGTTTTGTTCAAGGATGGATTCATGATCCCATTGAAGTCAATTGACACATGAGTATATGTTCTCTATGCATCATTCTTGGGAATGAGCAATTCTAATTTTTGACAAAAGTTATTTGGAGAGAATATTTTATTAGCTGGAATTGAATGAGGAAGACTATAGCTTTGGAAGATGATGGCAGCCATTCTGTGACTATGAGGGTTTCTAGCCTTAGCATGAAGTGGACATAATGAACGAGAGAAAAGAAAAATGGAAAAAAAAAAAATGTAGTGTTTGAAGACACTAAAGCCTGACTGAAGCCTTCTCAACTTCTGAACATTTTCCAGTTTTAGGTATATGTGCCCCAAATTGCCAGCCTTCCAATGCTCACATATGTATACCATTTTATGACTTGGTCCCGTTGCTTGCAATAGAGAAATTTCTAACTAATGTAAGCATTGATCCATTTTAGTACATTTAAAAAAAATTTATTTTTTTAAACTACATTTCCATCCAGTTGTCATGTGCCATTATGAAGGCTCAGAGCATCCTGTAGAGCTTTCTATATATACAGAGACTTCAAAATTTTTCCACTTTCAAAGTTTTCATAGAATGTTGTCTTGATCTGATTTAGATATATGAATGTATTTTAGTTACATTTCTGAAGAACTTTAACTGTGTTTTTGCTTCCCTATTTACTCAGAACTGGCACAGAGTTTAGCAAAAATGTGAATAAAAATAATGTTAGTTAAAAATAATTAAATATTATAAAAATGTATACAGAACTGGAAAATTATTTCAATTAACTTACATATTTTTCATTTGGGTAGGATAAAAAAGGTTATTCAGATTTCTCATATTATTTAAAATTTTGGCAATATTGTCATTAAACAGTAAAAAGGCACTTTAACACACAAATACAAAATTTACTTCTTACTCATGTTACAATCAGTTCATTGATTTATAACTTGTTCATAAAAATTAAAATTATGTGCATAGCAGCATTTGACACACCAACTAACTTGCTATTAATTTAAATACATATTAGAAATTTAGTTTCTTTTGTTAAAAAAATAATTCCACTTATCAATATTTTCCTTTAAACAGGAAAGTTGTTGTTCCCATGATGTCAACGTCTAGATTGGACTAATATCATCAAAAGAGTATTTATTGTTTTATTCAGTCTGAAAATATGCAGAATTAAACATGATTAAATCAAAGCACTAAGCATTTGGAAGAAGAACTTATCTAGATGTTTGATGCAAAGTTCAATCCATTTACCATATAAATTGGTAAAAAAAAAATCTCTTTTGCTTAAATACTCTCATACTGAAACATATTTTTTTTCTCAATAAATATTGTGTGTGAATAAAACAACTCACAGGGAACAAGTAGGTTTTTATGGAGCTATCTAATATTTGTGTCTAAAAAACCAAAAACACTGTTGGATTTGGGTAAAATGAGAGTTAGAGCTAGAGCAGCAATTTTACAAATAATGTGTTTGCAAAGCAAACATGTTCAATGATAGTTGCTATTGCACTGATATAAATGGAGAACCATGTGCAGTTTTAATCCATTCCGTTGGCCAGTAAAGTCTGTACCTGATCCAATCATGGAAACAAACGTGAGGAAGCAAGGGGTACTTTTCTTACTGACAACACACCATGCGGGACGTACAATTCGACGACTGAATTAATGAAGAACAGAGACATCAACTAAATTTGCCTCAAGTTGCAAAGTTTGAATTTGGGATTCAAAACCCAGTATTCAGACGTAAATTCCATTTTGTTCATTAATAGATTTAACTCAATAATTACCCTCACCATCATAACAATAACAGTAGTTACATATGTGTGTGTGTAGACACACACACACACACACACACACACACAAATATACACATATACATATATACAAATATACATACACACACACGTGTATACTTTTAAAAAATACCCCCTAGATAACTGGCTGGCCTTAGTTTACTAGCAATCGTTCATTAGACAGTAGAGATAATTCTTTTTTTTTTTTTAATCTTTATTTATTTTTGAGAGAGAGAGACAGAGCGTGAGCAGGGGAGGAAGAGAGAGAGAAGGAGACACAGAATCCAAAGCCGGCTCCAGGCTCTGAGCTGTCAGCACAGAGCCCGACACGGGGCATGAACCCACAAACTGCGAGATCTAAAGTCGGACGCTCAACTGGCTGAGCCACCCAGGCTACCCAGACAGTAGAGATAATTCAATGACAAATACAAAGCTCATCAATCTGAGTGCTTTTGTTGCCATATTTATCACAATTTAGTTCTATTATATAAGTGGGTT
>NW_024412412.1:24326356-24412847 GCF_014898765.1 Herpailurus yagouaroundi | reverse complement strand
TTTTTTTTTTTTTTTTTTTTTTTTTTTTTTTTTTTTTTTTTTTTTAACGAATTGAATCTCCGAATGAAAAGAAAGAACTTCAAAGTTTTAGTTCAGTATCTGGTGCTTTGAGACTTGATCCACAAGGAGCACCCTGAATGAAGGTAGACATGAGCACCAATGTTGTCTCTGCCTAAATCCTCCGTGATTTTAGAACTGCTTTCTTCCCATTGCTAAGATACAGATGTCTCTGAAAAGTGAGTACGTGCTCAGAAATATTTACTAAAAAGCACTGTCAAATTCCCAGTTGAAACTCTTTGGAGGGCAAACACCAAAACAACAATAAAACTCAAAAAGCGGCCAGGAACCTTTTTAAAATACAGTAGTTACTGACGTTAGAGATAATGGTACTTTAAAGGAGTCAATAGGCAAATCAGACTACAGAAAAATTTTCCCCGTCGGAAATCACTGCTTTCACTTTCTTTTCACTGAAAAAAGTCTCTAAAAACAACCTGTCAAAATGCTGGATATATTTTTCTCATTACTTTATAAATAGACAATTTCTATCCAACCACAGTGTTTTCAAAGCCATTAATGAGCAAATTGTTAACTAAACAATAAGATGGGGACGCACACCGCTTTTGATGAAAGATTTTCCATAATTAATTAGGCTGAAAGGACAGAGTTCTGATTGTCCCCTCCCTCTTCTTTCCTCTTAGTGGATACTCACATCCACTGGTAGAATGCAATTTCAATCTTTGACAATTAGAGCAATCGTCAAATATAGATGATAGTGTTGCATTAATGACAATTTTAGTATTATTTCATAGAAACACATTTACCACTCGAGTCAAGTAAGTTGTATATTGTAAATTCCCCTACTTTCTCAGGAATAGACAGTCAAAATAAACTTGTGGTCTAGGTAATAGTCTTCTTTTCCAGAAGTTACAGCTCACAAGCACCCTTTTCTCTGAATAATTAATCAAAACCTGAAATGAAACATTTTTCGACTGTCCCTTTTTTCAATTTTGATTTTTCTCTTGTTTTTACTATTGTATATATAAAAACAGATTTAAGAGCTAATCTAGATACAGTCAACTAAGTGAAATATGAAAAAAAAAATTTAACTCACTGTTTTGACTGGATTGAATAGTTTGAGACTGATGGGTAAGTTTAAGATGATGGAAGTGCCCAGCTAGCTCAGTCAGTGGAGCATGATCCTCTTAAGATGACAAAGTGCTTGACCTTGTACCCTGTAGACAAAGAAAGCTCTTCTGTTTTATAGCTAAGCTTTGATATCTGCATAAATATTTACATTCACATCATGGACAGTGGCATTGCTACCATTTCTATAATTCACTTTGTGGGCAGTATACATGAAATCCAGAAATGTCGGTAGGGTCAATGCTACATGATGACTGCAGTCAAGAAACAGGTTTGTGAGTACATTTGTTGTAACTGTCAGGGGTTCCCAAAATTGACTTTGGAACCATTCAGAGGGAAGACTAAGGTTTGACATTGACTGTAGTGTGGTCCATGACCAGAAGACAGTGTAACAACACTATCATTTATATCACCTTTAATATTTGTCAAACGTCTGCAAAATGGAATACATGTCTGTGACGGTTAATGTTATGGGCAAACTCAGCTAGGCTGTGGTGCCAGTTTTTTGGTCAAATGCTAGTCTAAATGTTATTGTGAAGGTATTTTGTAGATGAGATTAACACCTACAATCAGTTGGTTATAGGGAAAGGAGAGAACCTTCAATGATAACATTAGGCCTCATCCAATCAGATGAAGGCTCTAAGAATAAAAACTGAGATTATCTGGCAAAGAAGGAATTCTACCTCAAAACTCCAAGATAGCCTTCTGGCCTTCTGGAAAGATTTTAGATTCAAGATAGCAATATCAACGCTTGCCTGAAGTTCCAGCCTTTTCTAGCCTACCCTATGGATTTTGGACTTGCCAATCCCCATAATTACTTGATCCAATTTCTTAAATATCTTTATTTTTATTATTAATATATATGATATATAATATTATATATATACATATATATCATATATATACACATATATATATATAGAGAGAGAAAGATACATATAGATATACATATGCACACATCTCCTATTGTCCTACTGGTTCATTGGGACTCAGGAAGAATTTATTTGTCCAAATTATCAAATTATCTGTCTAAAATATCTTCTTATAACTCAGAGGGGTGCTTATAAGTGTTAAAATATTTTATTATGATGTTGATTCAAAACTGGGGTTTGTGTTCATTACATGCACTAAACATCTCAGTGACAATACTACATTCTCATCAATTAACTAGTCTAATATTGCTTTTGTCAAAATTGTTTTGGCATATCATTTTAAAAGGATAGGCCAGCCCTAGATGAGGAATTTCATTTAATGAAATTCATACTTATTGAAGACATACCGTATTATAACCAGTATAAAAGGCTGTAACATGAGGATCACTGCCATTAAGAGGCTCTTGTTTATTTTCAGGAGAGAATTTGAAGGCCTACCAAGAAAAGAAAAGAAAACAAATAAATACAAGAAATTCCTGGATCTGAGAAAATGAAGTCATTTATTTTTCTTCAATTTGAAGGCAATGTAATCTGCAATCATTTTTTTTTAACTTTTTAATATGAAATTTATTGTCAAATTGGTTTCCATACAACACCCAGTGCTCATCCCAACAGGTGCCCTCCTCAATGCCCATCACCCACTTTTCCCTCCCCCCCACCCCCTTCAACCCTCAGTTTATTCTTAGTATTTAAGAGTCTTTTATGGTTTGGCTCCCTCCCTCTCTTTTTTTTTCCTTCCCCTCCCCCATGGTCTTCTGTTAAGTTTCTCGGGATCCACATAAGAGTGAAAACATATGGTATCTGTCTTTCTCTGTATGACTTATTTCACTTAGCATAACACTCTTCAGTTCCATCCACGTTGCTACAAAAGGCCATATTTCATTCTTTCCCATTGCCAAGTAGTATTCCATTGTGTACATAAACCACCATTTCTTTATCCATTCATCAGTTGATGGACATTTAGGCTCCTTCCATAGTTTGGCTATTGTTGAAAGACACATGCAAAGATGCTCAACATCACTCCTCATCAGGGAAATAAAATCAAAACCACACTGAGATACCAGCTCACGCCAGTCAGAGGCTAAAATGAACAAATCAGGAGACCAGATGCTGGAGAGGATGTGGAGAAACGGGAACCCTCTTGCACTGTTGGTGGGAATGCAAATTGGTGCAGCCACTCTGGAAAACAGTGTGGAGGTTCCTCAAAAAAATAAAAATAGACCTACCCTATGACCCATCAATAGCACTGCTAGGAATTTACCCAAGAGATACAGGAGTGCTGATGCATAGGGGCACTTGTATCCCAATGTTTATTGCAATAATTTCTGTATCGTGTTCTCAATTTAACAAAGTATGTTCTCTATGACAAAATGGACAATTATTTAACAGCTCCTTGAGACAAAGGTAAAATTTCTAGACCTATTTCCAGAGATAGAGAAGACCTACTGTAAGAGAATTTATATGGAATAAGTCAGTTTGGGTCTTCAGCAGAGGAGATGTTAAAATAAAAATAACACTGCGAGTCAAGCTGGGAGTAACACCAGCTTACAAATATATAAACTAAGCTGTTTTGAAGTGCAAGTCAGAGTTTGGGTGAGGTCTTAGGATATCAACAGAGACAACATTTATTAGAGTAAATTAGATGTAATAAATTCGATATAATAAGTAAATTGGAATAAATTAGAGTAATTTAGATAAACCTTCTAGTGACTCATGAATTCTGGCATACAAAACATGTAACTAGTTTTCTCTGTAAGAGTCTTTTTTTTTTTTTTTCCCTAGTCATTTATAGTGGCAGGGAAAGGCTTCCAGGACATGACCTTGAAAATGTAACTGCTAGAGATAAGGAGTACAGAGTAAAGACATACTGATGGGCCACTGCCATTTAACACATGGAAGGAAACTCCTTCCCTTACGTGCCCTTCCTGTCCCATCCGGTCTCATCCTGTCTTTTCTTGCCTTCTATTCTTTTTCCAGCTTTACTGAAATCTAATTGATAACCAAAAATTATATATATTTAAAGTATACAACATGACATTTTGACTTATGTATACATTGTGAAATAATTATGATAATCAAGCTAATTAATAAATCCATCACCTCACATAGTTACCATTGTGTGTGTGTGTGTGTGTGTGTGTGTGTGTGAGAGAGAGAGAGAGAGAGAGAGAGAGAGAGAGAGAGAGCGCTTAAGATATACTCTTTTAGCAAAATTCAAGTACATACAGTATTATCAACTATAGTTACCATGCTGTATATTAGATCTCTAGAACTTCTTCATTCTGCGAACTGAACCTTTGCACCCTTTGGCCAACACCTTGTCATTTTCCCACCACCCAGCCCCTGGCAACCACCAGTCTACTCTCTGGTTCTCTAAGTTTGACTTTTTCAGATTCTCATATAAATGAGATCACACAGTATTCATCTTTCTCTGTCTGGCTGATATCATTTAACATAATGTCCTTCAGTCTCATCCATGTTGTCACAAATGATAGGATCGCCTTCTTTTTAAAAGCTGAATAATATTCAAATATATAATTAATATATACCTAATTTTATTTATCCCTTAACCTCTCAGTGGATGCTTGGTTGCTTTCATATCTTGGCTATTGTGAATAATGTTGCAATGAATGTGAGAGTGCAGTTATCTCTTTAAACTCTAGATTTCATTTCCTTCAGAAAGAAACCTATATGTGAAATTTGCTGGATTGTAAGATAGTTATTTTTTAATTTTTTGAGAAATCTCTATACTGTTTTCCATAGTGGCTGATAACTTTACATGCCCGCAAACAGTGCACAAGTCTTCCCTTTTCTCCACGTTTTTGCTAACATTGTTATCTTTTTTTGTTTTGTTTTGCTTGGATAACAGCCATCCCAACAGAAAGGAGGTGGTATCTCATTGTGGTTTTTATTTGGGTTTTGCTGAAGATTAGTGATGTTGAGAACCTTTTCATATACTTGGCAACTTATATGTCTTCTTTGGAAAATGTCTATTCAATTCCTTTGCTCACTTTTTAATCAAGTTATTACTTTTTTGCTGGTGGGATGTCGGAAATCCTTATATACGCTAGCACACAGCTGCTTTCCCCCTGCTTTCATCTAGGAGGTTTATAGTTTCAGGTCTTATATTTCAGTTGTTTAATTCAGTTTAATTCATTTTGAGTTGATTTCTGGATATGGTGTAAAATAAGGGTCCAATTTAATTCTTTTGTATGTGGATATCCACTTTTCCTGAAACCATTCATTAAAAAGACTATAATTTATCCCTTGGATATTCTTGGCACCCTTGTTGAAGATCAGTTGACTGTATATGCATGGGCTTATTTTTGGGCTCTGTATTGTGTTCCATTGGTCTATACCATACTGCTTTGATTCTTGTAGCTTTGTAACATATTTTGAAATCAGGAGGTATGATGCCTCCACCTTTGTTATTCTTACTCAAAATTGCTTTGACTATTCTAATTCTTTTCTGGTTCTATATGAATTTTGCTATTGTTTTTTCTATTTTTGTAAAAATACCACCAGTATTTTTAAAGACATTGCATGGAACCTGTAGATTGCTTTGGATAGTGTGAACATGTTAACATTACTTCTTCCAAGCCATAATCACAGGATGTCTTTATACCCCATGAATTTTTATCTTCATTTTCATTCAAACACTGTGCTAATTTAAAGACACTGTGTGATCTTAATCTTATGAACAGATATAATTGTAGCTATTTCACTAGTAAGGCATTGAAGGGAGCACTAAATTACTTCGAAAACATCTCCCCACTCTTCTACTTCATTCACCATTGTACCTAGATACTCATGACATATAATAATAGTCATATAATTGGGCTTTCTGTTTTTGTTGTTCACCTCCTAGAGCCTTCTGTTTCTTTTTAAAATTTTTTTTCAACGTTTATTTATTTTTGGGACAGAGAGAGACAGAGCATGAACGGGGGAGGGGCAGAGAGAGAGGGAGACACAGAATCGGAAACAGGCTCCAGGCTCTGAGCCATCAGCCCAGAGCCAGATGCGGGGCTCGAACTCCCGGACCACGAGATGGTGACTTGGCTGAAGTCGGACGCCTAACCGACTGCGCCACCCAGGCGCCCCCAGAGCCCTCTGTTTCTAAACAGCAACCATCTTCAAATAATCATATTAGAATCACACACTTGGAAAAATATATTTATGATTAGAAAACTTTACTAGAACCAAATTTATCTATTATCTGTAGACTAAGTGCCACTTTTGTTTTTTATGTCTTTTTTTTTTTTTTTTTTTGAGAGAGAGAGACAGAGAACGAGTGGTGGAGGGGTAGAGGGAGAGAGAGACACAGAATCCAAAACAGGCTCCAGGCTCTGAGCTGTCAGCACAGAGCCCAATATGGATCTTGAATCCACGAACCATGAGATCATGACCTGAGCTGAAGTTGGGTATTTAACCAACTGAGCCACCCAGGTGTCCCATAAATACCACTTTTAAATAATCCAGTAGTAAAGGCTACCATATTTACTAAAATTATACTAAACCAATTACATATTGGAACACTTTTAATAGGGAATGATAGTGGAATAGAATTATCTAATATTTAATTTTGTTATAAAGATGGTACAAAGCATAGACATTTCAGTAGTCTTTTTTTTGTTGTTTTGTTTTGTTATGTACACCCCTTTAAGTAATCAATGTAATTTCTGCAGTGTGTTGTATAAACTAACATATGTTAGGAATACCCTACATAGAATTTAAATCCTCTAAGACTAATTTTGAAATGAGTCTAAGTTAATTTTTCTTTTGGTTATATCTATAATCATTCTTCAAAACTGTTTGTTTTAAATGTATTCTACCATATTATAGACATTTCCTCTGAAAGTTTAACATAGCCTTACTATTCAATCAATGAACACATCTAAGTTTACTTGTCCTACTCAGCCATATAGTATATTTAAGTATTATGACTATATTTATAAAGAAATTTGATGTTTATATTTTAAAGTTTTGAGCACATTTCTAGTGAAAAAATATCTTCCAAATTACTCAGACTCCTGCTAAGGAAGGATATGCACAGTAGCAATTAGGACAGTTAATCAGTTGGATTTGTCATCTAAAGGGGAAAAATCATTAGCAAGACGCTGGGTGGCCAGTGACAGTTTAAATACTTATAAATCACAAAATTGTCAGCTCCTTCATTTAAAAGGGAGAGGCTGAGCCTTTTTCAATTTAACTTTCTTATTTATGTCACTTTGCCAAAAACCTTAAACATGGAATCCTGTCATGCAGAAAACTTGAGAACTTTGGTAAAAGTTAACAAGCAAATTATCCTAGAAAAAGTCACAAAACTCGTGTCGGCACATTACACCAGAACCTCATCAGACCTTAATAATCATTATGTAAATTCCCACATACTAGAGGCCAGCTATTAAACACTTACTGTGCATTTATAATTGACTAGGTCTATTTTTCAGAATTGAATGAGAAATAGATCCTGTCATCAAGTGGTTGACATACCAGTGTCCAAAAATATCCCTTGAAACATAACAATGTTCAAAATGCCACAAAATTAATGTATCTATTCTCTCAGATGGCTCAAATGGACAAAACCATGGCTGTGCTAAAAAAATTAAAAAAAAAAGCCAATTATGTCTGTTGTTTGAGAATCAACACTAGTCTCAAAACCACCTTTAAGTTGACCTTAACTAGGAAAGTATCTGGAAGATCTCTAGTGAAAATATTATGGATACTGTTTTTAACATTAATTTTATATCCATTGGAAGCCTAGGCTCATCAGTAACTGTCTTTGAATTAATTTTTTTTTCATTCCGTTTTCAAAGTTCTCTTCTGCATATTTATCAGGTTAATCACATAGTTGAGCCAACTCAGGACACTCTATTGTGTCCTAAGGGTTCCTAAACTTTCTAAGGTAGATGTAAACTCCATGTGCAAAACTTATTCATTTCTTCACAATTTTCTTTATAATAAAACAGAATGCAAAAGTCACTGGGGTCCATAAGATCCAAATTAGCATGTAGATTTTATTCTAATAATCATTGTGACCTTGTCATCATTGAATTAACTATGATTAATTCCTCAATTTCTGAACTGTGTTAATACACACACGCAGGACCAATTTGATTTGCACAATTTACTTAAATGGTGCTTAAAAATAAATAGTCAGCAATGAGTATAAAATTGCCACCATTGCAACTCTTCAAAGGAGCCTTTAAAATTAATTACTCAAGTGATGTCACTTGAGTAATTATTTATCAAATACTTGCAGAGAGCTTACTATGCTTTTGACAAAAGAGCTAAGAGTCAGCAAAGCTTTGATCAAATAGGTAATACTTAGTTAATAATCTCTTAACTATATTAATGGTACTTCATAGACTCTTAGAATTGGGATATAGCTTAGGTAGTCATTAAATTCATCCAAATTACATGTATAGTGGAAGGAGTGGAATTTCTTATTTGACAATATAACTCTTTTGCTTTAGTATTTAGATGCGTATGGAGATCAATGAGATAAAGGAACAAGAGTCCTGAGAAAGAGTTCAGAGAGAAAGCAGAGACAATGTCAAGACACATATTTATGGTCCAAGTAACCTGGACCAGAAGAAGAAAGAGAAAAGAATGGAGTTGTGTTTGTGTCTTAACCAAGATCGTATGTGAGAATTTTAGAGATAGGTGGAAGTTAGAAGGTCCAAATAAAGACTTTTTTTTCTCTAAAATCTTTGTAAAACTTTAAAGGCCCTATGTTGAAAGTACAAGGCACCCTTGCTTTGTTGCCTTTGTAACATGCTATAAAAACTGAAGGCGATGAGTACTTAGCATATTACCAGATAACATAAAGGGACAATGCACGGGGGAATAAGACCGTTCTACATTTGAAATGCAGAAAAATCAGGGAGAAAATCAGCAACTTTAGAAACAAAGGAAAAGGCAATGGGAACATTGAGTACATGGATGTAAGTATACAACTTGACGATTTTTCATAAACTGAATACACTTGGGGAAACCATCACCCAGATTAAGAAAAAGTAATCTTTATTGCCCTTGTTGATACAAGACTCTCCCCACCAAAGATAGCCAATAACCCAACTTCTAAAAACTTAGATTGGTTTTGTGTGTTTTTGTTTTCTATATACATGCTAATCCATAAGATGCAGTCTTGCAGCGCATGCTTGTTTTACTCTGTTTGGGCTGCTATAAACAAAATACCATAAATTGGGTAGTTTAGAGACAACAGACATTTATTGCTCATGCTTCTGGAGGCTGGAAAGTTCAACCTTACGGTATTGGAAGATTGGTGTCTGGTGAGGAAGCTTGCTTCCTAGCTAGCTGTCTTTTCTCTATGACCTCAACTTAGGTCAAGGGGCAAGGAAGTTCCCTCAGAGCTCTTTTATGAGGGCACTCTTTCCTTTCATGAGGGCTCTCATGAGCTAATCACCTCCCAAAGGTTTCACCTGCTAATATTATCACACTGGGCATTAGGTTTTCAACATATGAATTTTGGAGGAAAATAAACATTCAATCTATAGTAATGTTCTTTTGTGTATAATTTATCTCTTTAGCACTTATGACATTTTTCCATATGAGGCATCTAAGCGTACTGTATTCTCACTGAATTATGCCTGATACAAATTTCAGCACAAAATGGGTTAATTTGAAAATGAATTAACTTTGTTTTTCCTTTCATTTGTTAGAAAAAATATAGTTAGCGAACAAAGCCGTGATTCAAAGATGTGAATGTTTAGGATGAGGCTGGAACATATGTGTCTGTTAAAAGTAAGAGTGGATTTAAAGAAGAACATTTCTTAAATATTACTGCAGGTTGTACATAGCAATGGCAAAAATTATGAGTTATGCTTGATGGATGGCATATATCAAACAGTGATTAGGGCATGAGCCTATGTCATATGATTCCCAGAAAAAAGAAGGAATAGAGTGTTATAATCAATTGGATCAGTTGAGGATATCCTCTCAGAGCCAAATATGTGAGTCATGAGTCATCTGTTAGATTAACCGGTTGTCAATTTCTCTGCTGAATCTCTTGAGGTTACCTAACTCAATGTGATCATTACAAGGAATCCAGTCGTTTTACTAGTTATTTTTTAACCTAATTTTTTTTTTAGTTATTCTCCATGGATCAGAAAGAGAATTGTAAAGTTCCTTCTTAGAAAAGAAAGGGCATAACCACTGAGCTTGAAAAATCCTGCCAAAGTTGATCACCAAGTGGCAAAAAAAAACCCAAAAAAACCAAAAAACCAAAAACCAAAAAACCACAATTGTTGAATGTATTCTAATGTTTTAGACCAAAGAGCTAAAGATAAAGCTGGTCTGGCTGATTTCATCAGTTTGGATGAACTTAATCATAATTTGTTGTAATATATTGGTTTAGGTCCTTGGAAAAATATTAATATTCTTCAAAGCTGATGATTAAAGCTCGGATTCACAGTTCTTTTTCATTCAATGAAGTTGAGATGTTGGGACTCCCATGCCACACTACAGTAGAAGGAGTCCAAAGTCTCAGAAATATGAAAATGTTCAAGTTCAGCTACTATGTGCAACCTATTAGCCATATGCTAATCATAGGCTTCAAGAGGGCCCTCTTTGAGGGCGTTCTTTTTACTAAGGAATGAAGACACACGTTAGTGAAGAGAGCACTAACATCATAGAAAAGCTCGAAGAGATATTACCATGGAATTAAGCTAATGATTTCAATAGAATAATTGGATCCTGGAATAGTGGTGCTTAATCTTCAGAGACAGAGTAGGTGCAATTACTATAATGGCATGGGGCGGAGTAGTATAAAATGATATGTTTTGATCTACAGGGATCTATTGTCACAGCTAGTTGATTAATAGGCTTCCACCCCTAATGAATAGATAGTGTATGCAATAACTGCTTCATCAATATAGAGAACTTATTTTTCCAGAGGTCGGAAAAGTGATTCTTGTTAACATAGTAGTTATTCATGACTATTTATCTAGTTCTCAGCTTAGTCCATTCACAGACCTGTTACCCCTTTATTGAGGAGGGGTAAGATCCTCATGAAGAAGAAACTTGAAAATTGACCATATTGTATACTATATAGTTTCCTTTAAACCTTTACCAGGAAATCTGCTTTCATTTAATGAGTTGAAGGTATCCTGAAGAAAGGAGAATATGTAGGCATTTGAGAGCTTATTAGATACTGGCTAAAGATTGACACTAAATCCTGGAGGCCCACAATTCCACCACTGTCTTGAGGTTAGATTTGAAGGATAGGAGGCTATGGAAATCTGGTGATAAGTGGAAATATGGTCCAGTCTGTTTCACAGCTCGAATTAAAAATTGTGGTTGTTCCCCAGTTCCTGAATGCATACTTGTAATAAATTAACTTAGCAATTGGTTGAATCCACAGAGTGGTTTCCTGACATATAGAATCCAAGACTATTGATAGGAAGCAGCACATGGGAATCTGTATAACAGTCATCCTCAAATAATAATCCAAGAGGAGAATTTAATCCCAAGCAGAAATTAGAGCCACCATCAGAGGCTTGAGAGATAAAGATGAGTGGTTTATATGATATTCTTGATTAACTCACCTATTTGGCTTGTGCAAAAACCAGGTGGTTCTTGGAAATGCTGGAGTAAATAAGCTGTATTCCCTGGTACTAAATAAATAAATAAATAAATAAATATAATTATTATGTAATATAATTATAATATATATTATATAAGAATATATTAGTATAATTAATATGTAATAAATATATATATGTCTATGTATCCATATCTCTAAATATATATATATGTATATGTGTATGTGTGTGTGTATTCTGAATCTATATGTTCAGAAGTATTTCACCTTCATGCGGCAAAAGAGACCTTCAATGTCTTATTTTATGGCTATAAGGTGCTCTCCTACATTCTAATGCTGAGGGTCTTTAAACATATGTCCCACAGAACGTTGTCACAGGTCCATTACATTAATGATATTTTGTTCATTTGATCTGCTGATGGAAATGGAATAGGAACCCTGGATGATTCAATAAGATATAAGTGTGCTAGAGGGTAGAAGAAAAACCCTATGAGATAAAGCTGTCCTATAAAGAAGTTGCTATCATCAGTGATCTCATATATGTGGGTATATATTCTCTAAAGTTAGAAACATTAGCTGTAGTTTTCAACAACTACCATGAAGAAAGAGACAATATGTTTTGCGTAACTATTTCGATTTTGAAGACAACATATACCCAATCTTGGTGTGGTGATCTAACCCGTATACTGGAGAACTTAGGAGGGCCTCAGTTTTTTGTGGGATACAGGAGAAGAGAGGACTTAACATAAGGTCATGTGTGGTGTAAGCTGCCTTAAGGTCTGGGTCTTATGGTTGAACATCAAGTGCCTTTTGACTTATCTGTGGCAGATGGGGGTCAGTATGGAACCTCTATAGGGAAATTGCAATGCAGACCCTTGAGAGTTTGAAACAAGCTATGATAATCTCTTCTGCCTACAACTATTCTCTATTCAAAAAGACACTCCTGGCTTGCTACTGGGCTCCTCACCATGTTACATGAAGTCACTTGGCAACCACAGCTTGCCAAATAATCCAGTAATTTTTCAATCCATTGAATCATAATGCTATTGTATGCAGCAGCATTCCATTGTTAATGGGAATTCTGTGTACAAGATCAGGACTCAGCAGGTGCAGAAGACACAGGTAAAAAGCATAGCATGTGGTCCATTTACTCTATTTCCTTCCACTGCTTTACTGTCACTTCTCCAACCTCCTACCTATGGAATCATGATCTGTTTTCAAATACAAAAGAGGACACAATCAACCAATTAACAGATGAGGAATTCATGGAGGCCTGGTTAGCCAATGGGTCTGTATGGTGTGCAGCAATCACACATAGGAAGTAGAAGGCTGCATTTTAGCTTCATGCAGGGATAATCCTGTCAGACAGAAATCTTTCCAGTTGGCAGCGATTTGAGCCATAAATTTGTTCCCCTTTTTGGAAAGATCCAATTCCACACTAATTTCTGAGTAATGTTTAGTAGACTGGCTGGCTGGTCAAGAACTTAGAAAGAACAAGTTGGTAGACTGCTGGCAGGGAAATTGGGGGTGGTGGGAATTATGTGGATTGACCTATCAAAATAGGAACAAAGTGCAGATAGTTGCATCATATGCAAATTCCCTAAAGAGCATCTGTTACAGACAAGGATCACAATGATCAGGTAGACCAGAAGACCTATCTGTGGTCTTGTCCTTTGTGTACTTGTGTACTTGTGTACTATTTTCAGATGCCTGCCTTTTGCTCAGTCAACCCATATACCAAGTGGCTATGTTGGCAAGGATGGGGACTAGGCACAAACTGAATAACATGGACTTTTCCTCATCAGAGCTAATCAATTTTGTGCCCATAGGACCAATAAAAAAAGGATAATGCTGAGCCAATGTGGCACCATTTTCCAGTGGACTAACTAGCCACTCAATTGAAGACAGATTACACAAAATGTTGTCTTTTGTGAAAGGAATAGGTTGTTCTCGCATAAATAGAGAATTATTCTAGATGCAGACTGACCATTGCTTCCTACAGTACTTCTTCCAGTGCTACAGTTCATACACTTATAGAATGCCTATTCCTTGCCACTTAGTCAATACAACATTGATTCTAATTAAGAAATTCATTTTAACACTTACAAAGGGTGCCAGAGATCATGCTACAGTGGAGAGAAAAGGGCCCTCTCACTATAATACCTAACAATCCATTCACAATATTTTTCTTCCTATCCACACAAATCTGCATTCAGTTGAATTGGCAATCTTAGTATCCATAGAGAGATGTCTAAGCCAAGGATCAGAACCATGATTCCATTAAACTGAAAGATGAGACTGCCACTTGGCCATTTTGAACTCTTCTTCTACAGAACTGATAAGCAAATGAGAGGATTGATATTTAAGCTGTAGTAATTTGTCACATCAAGGGAAAACTGGATTATCTTTAAAAAAGCAGAGAAGGAGGACTATGTTTGGACCTGGGGGCTTCCTAAGAAACTTCTTTGCATTGCCATGTCTAATGATAACATCCGTGAGAAACCAGGGCAACTAAATAAGGTCAGGACCAATAGGGACATGTGTTCTGTAGAAGTAAATTTTGGCATTGGCCAACCAAGTACAGAACCCAAACCGACCCAGATAGCGGGTAAAGGGAATCAGGAATTCAATAGAGGAGGAAGGGAATTGACTACTGACCTTGATCTTATAACTAGCTAAAAAGATAGGGACTACAGCAGTTATCTCTTATGTCAAATGATTCATTTTTTCTCACTTTTGAAAACTTTATAGGGCTAATGTTATAATTTAGGATCCATGGAGGATTTGATCAAGTGGACATCAGCCTCTGGTGTTATGGTGATAGATGGGGTTATGTGATTTTCTCTCTATTGGTCAAAAATGGATGCTAAGTTGCAAAATGTGTGAAGTATTGGCTAATCCCCATCTGTCACTTCCCCCTTCTCCACAGACCTATTTTCTGCTGTTCTTTTGTCTAATTCTGTGTTTTAAGGCATAGAGTCGTGTGGACTGCATTACCTGGGTTTTCTTGCCTGCTGGCTTCATGTTGGATTCAACCAGTTGAGGTCAGCAGCAAAAGATTGTAGAAAATGGAAGTGTACTTCTCCACATCCTTCCTCAGTTCTGTTAGTGGGTGCCACAGAAGTCACAGTCCTGGTAGGGACTGCCTTTATAACTATAGGCTCTGTTGAGCATCCCCTCTTCTACTATCCAGCTGACTCTCAGAAGCCTAGTGGTGGTGATAGCTTCACGCTGTTGCCAGTTCCTGGGTTCCATAACATCTCTGCTTGGTTACTTTAAACTTTCCCACTCCTTTTATTAAATTCTCTTAGTGATCCTGAGTGTGCCTTTTATTTTCTGCTGAGATAATCCCTGTCTATAGAGGGACTTTAACAATCGTCAAACATGTTTCCTCAGATACGTGTATTAAAATTGTTTTTAGAGACTCACTTTGTAAAAGAGATCAAGAAGTAATGGCTAGAAGGGTGAGGGTGGTGGTCTTGATGTGTGCTTCTGGGAAAGCATTCATTTGCCTGCCAACTTGCAATCTCCTTGGCAAGCTCTTGAATCACATCCAAGGGGAATAAGTGAAATTTTCTGAATTATATGTTGGTTTGAGGTTGTACATGGATAGATTTTACAGCGATACCGGACTGTTTTTACTAACTACTGCTTTGATCTACGTGAGACTGGTTAACTTAAGTCCTGTGCTACTACGGAGGTTACCTGGGTTACCATCCCCATTTCCCCTGCTTCATTGCCCTCATCATTCCACGGGGGAAATTGATAGATCCTAAGGTACCAACTTGTTGTAAGGATTAAATACCATGAGGCATGCAAAACATTCAAGAGAGTGTTTTGCTCTTAATAAGTGATCATTAAATAGGAGCTACTGTTAGTTACTCCACTCGTTCACCTGCACTCCATAGACAAGAGTACAGTTTTATTGACTTTATTCCCCACTCAGCCTTATCCTCAAAAATCTAGGAAAAGGCTGTACATGAATTTAAGAGGTAATAGCAGTAATGAGTTCCCCAACATGACTTTTCAGGTACTCTCTTATATTGTGTTCTTCCATTAACTAGCATTTTAAAAGTCCCTAATTATGGGTCTTATGCCATTGGAGAGCATGAATGGCAACATAACCATCTAACTTTCACAAAGCTTAGTTTATGATTATGCTACATTTCCTTTTAATTTCCTCCAATGTTTTCTCATTAGAATCCCTCGTATGATTAAGCTTAATTTTCCTTCTCGTTTACCTCCTGAGATCGCATCATCATTCAAATTAAACCTTACAGCAACATATTTAATTGAAATTTCAGTACCTAACAGTACCAAATATTTCTGTAAAAGAAAAACTATTTCAAACATCTTATTTAACCCACATTCATGCTATGTCTTTTTGTCTCTTTAAAAGTGAAAACTTAGGAGGGAAATCCATTACCTCAAAATGAAAAATGAATTATAATCTGGCATTACGTATCACTGAATTTGAATTACAGGACCTATTCACACACTACAGAGCTCTGAAATGAGAAAGATATTTGAAACAACAAGGGACCTATGTCAAATAACCACAGGAAAGTTGATTGCTCTGAATGACTTCAATAAAGCACGTTAATTAAAACCTGCACTCAAGCCTCCTCAGCAGTTTGGCAGTTGACAAAAGCACTCCAAAACAGTTTGAGCCGATTATGTGTTTCATGTTAGGGAGCAATTGAAAAGTCAGTAATGCCTCAATCATTTAAGGTAGAAAAGGCACAATCTAAATGGGCCTGCAGAAAGGTAGATAAAATAATCTAAAGTATAGGCATTGTGATGTTCTTTTCTCTACAGCCTGATAAAGTCTAGCCTATTCTGATATAGTTATAAAGCAGGCCATATCAAAGGGAGATTTATTCTAGATTTCATTTCCATCACTCAGGACAGAAGAGTATGGAACAAAAGAACTTGCACAGAAGTTATTACTAAGTTAAAACAAAACACCCTATTTGCCTAGCATTGTTGGGGAGTGCAGTTAGAGACTCCTTAACTGAAGGTTAACTCAATAGTGGAATAAACAGAATGAAGAGACTTATAAATAATTGGCTTATTTGCATATTTTGCATATTCTACACGTTGCTGCAGACAAAGTAACTTCAATTTGCTACGTAAAACTACAGGTGTCAAATTCTTTTAGGATTGCAAAGTTGACTGAGATATTACAGCACTGTTTGGATGTCCTACTGTATTTTATAATGATTTGGGATTACTTGAGCCTAACATACATAATATTTTCCAGTTTCCTGAATTTTTAATTAGTAATGGGAAAAGTCAGTGGGCCATCAAGTTAAAACTCAGTAGAGAAAATGTGTTGCAATTGAAACTTTCCATAAAAAATAAATTTCGTAGAGGTCAACTTAACAATCTGCTATTAGTATTTTGATATGAGTTACTAGACATACAACAGAATAATAAGTGCCTTTTCTTACTTTATTGGAGTTTGAGCAGAGAGTATTAAAATAGCTGCCAGATCACCTATTTAAGACATATATAGTGAGCAATCAATTATGGGACCCCCATGCTTACTACTCATCGCCAGAGTATGTCATAGAAATACTTTTTTAGAAGGCTAAGGAAGTTAATAGTGAGGATCCTGTTGCAAGGTATTGTCAGGATGCTATTCATTAATCCACAGTAATGTCTCTATTTCCCAAAGTAGCAACCTCAGTAATGCACACATATATTTGATTTTATTTTCTCTGTGTTATATTCCCTAAACTCCGTCTCCTGTTTCCTGGAATAACCTACAATTGACTATGCCCATAAGAAGACATAGTATTTCTTGCTATTTGTTTTACCTTAAGTGTTTTTGTTTTTTTTTTTTTTTAATGTTATCACTTCACCCCTGTCAGAATGGCTAAAATCAAAACTCAAGACGACAAGTGCTGTTGAGGATGTGGAGAAAAAAGAACTCTCATGTATTGTTGATGAAAACATAAATGGTGTAGCCATTGTGGAAGACAGTATGGAGGTTCCTCAAAAAATTAAAAAATAGAACTACTTTATGATCCAGTAATCATACCACTGGATATTTATCCTAAGAATATAAAAACATTAATTTGAAGGGATATATGCATCCCTATGTTTATTGCAGCATTACACACAATAGAGAAACAATAGAAACAGACCAAGTGTCCATTGATAGATGAATGGCTAAAGAAGATGTGATATATATATTTTGGATCCATATATATTTGGCCATGAAAAAGACTGAAATTTTCTGATTTGTAACAATATGAATGGATATAAGAGTATAATTCTAAGCAAAATAAGCCAGTCAGAGAAAGACAAATACTATATTATTTCACTCTTGAGTGGAATTTAAGAAACAAAACAAAGGAACAAAGAAAAGAGACAAACCAAAAAAACAGATTCTTAACTATATAAGAGGACAGATGCTTACCAGAGGAGAGGTGGGTAGGAGATGGGTGAAGTAAGTGAAGGGAATTAAGAGTACACTGGTGATGAGCACTAAGTAGTATATTAAATTGTTGAATCATGGGGCGCCTGGGTGGCTCAGTCGGTTAAGCGTCCGACTTCAGCTCAGGTCGCGATCTTGCGGTCCGTGAGTTCGAGCCCCGCGTCGGGCTCTGGGCTGATGGCTCAGAGCCTAGAGCCTGCTTCCCATTCTGCGTCCCCCCCTTTCTCTGCCCCTCCCCTGTTCATGCTCTGTCTCTGTCTCAAAAATAAATAAATGTAAAAAAAAAATAAATAAAAAATAAACAAAAAATAAATTGTTGAAACATTATAGTGTATCCCTGAAACTAACACCGTATCCTTACTATCTATAATGGAATTAAACACAATTTTTAAAAATTTACAAATGCTATCGTCATCGTAGAAGTGTTACAAATTTCTCAGATTTATTCCTAACTATTTACATTTGAGGCTTATATTATTATTTTTGCTCAGTTGCAATAAAGTTTAATTATGAAACATTTCAAACAAGCACAAAAGAAGACTGAAAAACGTAACTAACCTCTATCTGTCTGCCACTCATTTGTCAAAATCATATGGCTGTTTTCCTTTCTCTGAATTGTTTTATTTTTTTTTTAATTTTTTTTTCAACGTTTATTTATTTTTGGGACAGAGAGAGACAGAGCATGAACGGGGGAGGGGCAGAGAGAGAGGGGGAGACACAGAATCGGAAACAGGCTCCAGGCTCCGAGCCATCAGCCCAGAGCCTGACGCGGGGCTCGAACTCACGGACCGAGAGATCGTGACCTGGCTGAGGTCGGACGCTTAACCGACTGCGCCACCCAGGCGCCCCACTCTGAATTGTTTTAAAGAAAATTCCAGATATTGTGCCATCTCTAAAAATATGCATTTTTATATAACCAAAATGCTATTATCATATCAAAAAATTAGCAACACCTAAAATAACTGATATCATTTATTCCCTAAATATTCAGATTTCCTCAGTAATTAAAAAAATGTTATTATCTGTTGTGTGAATCAAGATCCAAACAAGATCAATCCTTTGGATGAGAGAATTATGTCACTTTATCTTCCTTTACTCTGAATAGTGCTCACAACTTAATTTTTCTAATTCAAATTTTTTTTATTTGTTGAAGAAACCAGGCCAACTGTCCTATAGGATGGTCCACAGTTTGGATGTATTCACCTCCTAGTGCTATTTTTTGTATTCCTCTTTTCTCTGTCTTATAATCTTCAAATGATTTCTAAAGGTTTGATTAGATTCCATTCAAAATTTTTGACAAGAATACTCAATAGGAAGGAGGTCCTGTGTACTTCATACATGTAACAGACATATGTACATACTAAGGTACTCAATATCTGGTGGTAGCATTCTTAGTGATGTTGATCAGTGGTTGCAGGTGGTGAAATCCTAGCCCTTCATC
Source organism: Herpailurus yagouaroundi (assembly GCF_014898765.1). Taxonomy (NCBI): domain Eukaryota; kingdom Metazoa; phylum Chordata; class Mammalia; order Carnivora; family Felidae; genus Herpailurus; species Herpailurus yagouaroundi. Next base: position 24,393,321 of record NW_024412412.1, on the reverse strand, counting down.
ATAAAATTCCCATTAATGTCTTCTGATGGTTTCATCCACTGATAAAAATTTGCCTAAATCAATTATTTCTAGTGGTGTGCTGGAGCCAACATCCATTATCTCATAAGCGCCAATTATGCACATTTCTTTGCAACTCCATGTTCAAAGACTTATGTTGATGGCTTGAAATTGACCGTGATGTGAGTATTTACACAAAAATCAGCAAATCCTACAAATCAGAGCTTTTCTTTTTAGAGAGTCACTTGTTCAACACATCCTTAATCATTTCATAGATTAAAAATCATGGCTTTATAATCCTGCCATTAACTCTACATTCACAAACTGAAATTCTTTTGTAAAGAATGTTTTGTCAACTATGACTTTTTGGTAACCCCCAAAAATAATGCTGTGTTATTGGTCTGTCAGTGTAGAGATACTCATTGCCTTTTGGGGCTAAGCCTGGTTAAGAAAAGCCTTTGTTCCTCTGCCTGTGCAGGCCTCTATTTTGAATCTCTCTCTTTCTCTCTCCAACTCTCAGGATTAATGTAACACATTCAGTTATTATAATAACTGATATGCATAGATTTACTTACACCATCATATTAGAATTAAACCATGCTTTCGCGTTGATTTCTGCACTCTTCTTGCCTTTGGTTGGATTGAGTTTCATTTTTTGCTCTTGTTCCTCTTGAAATTCAACCTGTTTCAGTTGTTTTAGTGGTGACCTTCGTATTTTTAACACCTAAACTTAAAATTGTATTTTATCTATCTATCTTCTTTGAATGCTTATACTCAAAATATTTCACATTGGTATACCTGGGCATAGAAAAGTCAGAAATGACAGATACCAGGCATAAATAACCAGTAGAACCTGTCTGGTCTATATGAAATAAACATAAACCTACTTTTCTTCACCAGGTAAACACCTTAGCATGCTGTCACTTTGTTCATTTCTGTCACATCATCTTATTACAGGAACATCTGTGATTTTCTGCAATGGTTGATATTTTAAATTATTATTTAACAAGGTAATGGACTACAATTTTTTTAAGCCAGTGTTCTGTTCCTCTTGTATCATCCTGACTCCATTTTTGTTCTCTTTAGTCAAGATTGTTTAGGCACTTTTATTGTATTACAATTTTGAAATTGGCTTGATCACCACAAAATAAATTAGAATTTGATTAGGATTGCAATAAATTTAAAATAAATTTTGGGAGCACTCTCAGCGTTTCAATATTTTCTTCAATCCATGAATTGTAACACTTCCTCCTCTTCCTCTTAGAAAAAAAAAAAAGATTTAGATATTTAATAATTTATCTCCATAATGTTTTATAGTTTTCCGTGTAGCAGTCTTGCACATCATTAAATTAATTCCAAAGTATTTTATGGTTGTTTTGCTGTTATAAATGGAATTTAAAATGCTTATTTTTAAATTTTGCTTACATACATATGTATATATATCTATATACATATATATGTATCTGCATACACACATTATAGATCATTGCTAAATGTTCTTATTCATTCTAATATAATCTTTAGCTTTTACATTTTCTACATGCATAATATTGTCTTCAACTAAGGACAGCTTTACTTCTCCACTTCAATCTTTAACACTTTAACCTTACCTATGGTAGTGCAGTGTTTATAATAGTGGTTATAGCAGACATTATTTTTTGTTCTATATCGCAGGGAAAAAAATTTTGTTAGGTATAATATTTTCTATAGATTTAGCATAGAAGTTTTTTTTTTTTTTAAATCAGGATGAAGAAGTTTTCTTCAATTTCTAGTTTTTTGAGATTTTTTTTTTATGAGTGATGGGTAAATTTTATCTCTTACCTTTCTCTACATCTATTTGATATGATAAGATTTCTTCCTTTATCCTGTTATTATGAGGAATTACATTGATTGATTTTCTAAAATAATTTTTTTTACATTTATTTTTTAGAGACAGATTGAGACACAGCACAAGCAGGGGAGAGGCAGAGAGATAAGGAGACACAGAATCTGAAGCAGGCTCCAGACTAGGAGCAAGTGTTCCTCACAGAGTTTGATGCAGGGCCCAAACCCACGAACTGTGAGATCACGACGAAGTTGGTCACTCAACCAACTGAGCCACCCAGGTGCCCCTACAATGATTGATTTTCTAAGTGAAAAACTATCCTTACATACCAGGAAACAATATCCTTGGTCATAAATATGTATTTTTTATATATGGTAGATCCAGTTAATATATTTAGAAGTTTGGTGCTTATGAAAGAAATAACCTTGTAATTTTCCTTTTTATAATATTATTTATCACTTAGATTCTAGCCTCATAAAAAAGTACTTGTTCAATATACCCACTTTATCTCCAATTGTGAATTTGTCTACTTGTAGGTCCACCATTTTGTACTTTTTACATATTGAAGCTTTTATGTATTTAACCATGTTCAAATTACAATAATTGTATCTTCCCAATAGAATGAACATCCTATCATTATAAAATATATTTTTAAAGTGTTTATTTATTATTATGGCAGGTATACAAGCTCTATTCTGGGTATATATTGTATATTTTTTATCATTTTACTTCCAACTTGCTATGGACTGAATAATACGCCACTACCCCCAATTTATATATTGAAGCCCTACTTGACAATGTGATGGTATTAGGAGCTGGGGTCTTTGGGAGATAATTAGGTTTAGATGAGGTCATGAAGGTTGATGCCCTAATAAGAAGAGGAACCAGACAGCTTACACTCTCTGCCATGGGAGGATCTAGTTGTTTACAAGCCCGGAAGAGAATCCTCACTGGGATCCAACCATGTGGCGCCCAAGTCTCAGGTTTTTAGTCTCTAGAACTATGAGAAAATAATATTCTGTTGTTTAGACCACCCAGTCAATGGTATTCTATTATGGCAGCTTAGCTGCTAAGACACAGTCTTTCAGCATACCCCAAAAATGTAAGGATTATCTCTTGTAAGTAACTCTTGGTTAAGTATCATTTCTTTATCAACCAAATAATATTTGTTTAAAAAAAATATTTTTACCTTTTTTTTTAACATTTACTCATTTTTGAGAGGCAAAGAGAGAGAGTGTTAATCGGGAAGGGACAGAAAGAGAAGACGACACAAAATCTGAAGAAGGCTCCAAGCTCTCAGCACAGAGCCCAACATGGAGTTCGAACCCAGGAACCTTGAAATCATGACCTGAGCTGAAGTTGAATGCTTAACCAACTGATCCACACAGGCGCAGACTGGACTATGTCCTCCACCACACCAAAGAATAAACTAAAAAGACTAATACATGGATCTAAGAAATAGACTCTAGTATGAAGAGAAGGGAATTTTTTTCTAGATGAAGACAGTTCCCAAGGCAACAGCTGACCTACAGACTTAAAGAACAAGAAAGGAATTGATAGAGATATAGTATACTTCTATAGGGAGTAAACTTAAATTTCTGATGGGAATTTGGGGAACTAGAAATAGGTACACAAAAAATCAAGTGAAAACAATGTAATTACTGTCTACAATAAGTGGGAGCAGGAGTAAAAGAAATAAAGTGTAATTATAGCACATACCACATCAATTTTGGCTGAATAATAGTCAAGGTAAAAATCATATTATTGACTTAACCAAAATTATATCCAGATAATTTGTAAGAGGAGAATTATGGTTATTTAAGATAGCTAAATCCTCATTTTATCAGAAAATGAATAAATGATACCTAAAATCGAAAATTAAAAAAAAAAATCAGAGTAAGCCTGTTATCTAGTTCATGCAAGTAAATGAGTATTGGAGGACAAGAATCAGAATTGGAAGGAATGGGACTTCATGCTACTGTCTTCCGCATATCCTCTGGCCTCTTACACCATACAAATTTGTTATCCAGATTAAGCAATAATTTAAAAAGGAATAAAAATAGATTTTTGCAGAGAAATGTAAGAAGACACTAAGTATGTGAAATGACTATAATAGATTGTTCTTTGCTAAGAAAATTCATTTTTTTCCCTTCCTCTCATAAAGTTCTAGAAGTTACAGTAGTCTCTGAATCACAGGATGCAATACAATCAATATTGGTGTACATGTCGATTTTTGCTTCACAATTTGAATCACAGAGCCCACAAGAGAATAAATTCTCCAATAGAAAAAAAAAAAGAATACCTTTAAAAATTATACAAAGAGATTCTTTAGAGCATTTTTGTTATAAAGTGTAAACATTTGAGCTGTAAAACACTTTCACTAGAACTTATAAATATCTTTTAACAATTCTGTCACAGACAATTCAGTTATTCTTAAATTTCTCAAACTTGAAAGTTTTAAACATTCAGAAAGTTTTTATTTTGTATTTTTTCATTCTTTAGGATTTAGTCCAAATAAAGATGTAATTTATACTTTTGTTATCTGTTTATTCCTTCAAGTTTAAAGTATTAGGTTTTATTTTAAGTCTCATACTTTTTCAAAAGTTTCAAACCTTCATTGAGAAACCTGGGAAAATCAATCTAGTATTCAACCCAGTAGACAATTACCTCAATATTTTGTAGCTACCCTAGAGAAAATATACTAATAAGGCTATTTTTATTAACAAAGTAAAACTTGAACTAGAATTTATAAAAAAAAATATATATCTATCTATATCTATCTATCTATCTATCTATCTATCTATAAATTTCATTCACCTGGTGTATCTCAAGAAGAATCCTTTTACAATTTGTAACCTCCAATTAAATGTTTAATTTAGCCAAAAACACTTCAGGGATTCTATATATTCTAGCCTTTTACAGAACTAAGAATAAAGCACTGAGATTTTCAGGCAACCATTTAAAAGCCCATCGCCATGTAAAATAACTTACCCATGAATTAAAATGTTCTCTTTACTATAAAATCACAAAAAGATATTAAAGTACATGCATACAGACTGGGAAGGAAAAATAAATCTGTCATTGTTCATAGATGACATGATTGTCTATACTGAAAACCTGAAAGAACTGACCAAAAACCACCTGGAACCAAGAAGCAATATGACAAGGTTGCCAGACAAAAGGCTAATATAAAATAGTCAGTGATTTTCCTATATACTGGCAATGAATCAGTGGAACTGAAATTAAAAATGCAATACCATTTATATTAATGACTCCCAAAATAAAATGGTTAGGTAGAAGTCTAACAAAATATGTATAAGGAAAATCACAAAAGTCTAATGAAAGAAATCAAAGAAGTAAACAAATGGAGAGAGATATTCTATGCTAATGGATAAAAGGACTCAAGTTGTCAAGATGTCTATTCTTCCCAACTTGATCTATATATTCAATACAGTCACAATCAAAATCCCAGTAAGTTATTTTGTGGATATCAATAAAACTCATTCTAAAGTTTATATAGACATCCAAAAGACCCAGAATAGCCAAAACAATATTAAAGAAGAACAAAGTCAGAGAACAGATGCAAACCAAATTCAAGATTTGCAATAAAGCTATAATAAGACTGCGATAAAGTAGTATTGGTGAAAAAATAAACAATGGATCAATGGAATAGTGAGTTCAGAAATAGATGATCTTGGGTATGGTGATGAATTTTTACATACAACACCAAAGCACAATCCATATAAGAAATAATTGATTAGCTAGACCTCATTGAAATTAAAATTTTCTGCTCTGCAAAAGATAATGTCAAGAGAATTAAGAGACAAGTGACAGACTGGGAAAAAAATATTTTCAAGAGACACATTTGATAAAGCACTAAGATATCCAAAGAAGTCTTAAAACTCAACAATATGGAAACAAACAGCCAGATTACAAAACAGATCAGAGACCTTATCCACGCCTCACTTAAGTAGGTATACAGAGGCTAATAAGCAAATAACAAAATGCTCTCCACCATAAGTCATCAGCATAATGCAAAGGAAAACCACAGTGATATACCCCTACACATCTATAGGAATTACCAAAATCAAGAGCACTGATAATACCGAATAACGGTGAGGATATGGAGAAACAGGAACCTTTCATTCTTTGCTGGTGGGAATGCAAAATGGTACAGCCCCTTTGGAAAATAGTTTGGCAATCTCTTACAAAAGTAAATGTATTTTTACCATGTGATCTAGCAACCATGCTCCTTGAGAATTACCCAAAGGAGGTGATAGCTTGTGCCCACACACAAACATGCACCTGAATGGTATAGCTTTATTCACGATTGCCAAAAATTGGAAGCAATCAAGTAGGTAAAAGAGGTGCACCCAGACAATGGGGTATTATTGCACACTAAAATGAAATGATCAAGCCATGAAGAGACATAGAAGAATCTTAAATGCATAAAGTGAAAGAAACCAATCAGAAAAGGTTACATACTATGTTTCCCACTATATTACATTCTGGAAAAGGCAAAACTTTGAAGACAGTAAAAAGATCAGTGGTCGTGAGGGGGTTGGAGAAGCAGAGGAGGGATGAATGGTTGAGCACAGGATTTTTAGGAAAGTATAAATACACTGTATGATGCCACTATGATAAATACATATCATTGTATATTTGTCCAGATCCACAGAGTGCACAACATCAAGATAAACTGTAACAGAAATTATGGGCTTTGGGTGATTATGATGAATTAGCATAGGTATGAATAATCCATGTAACAGAGTATCATTCTGGTAGGGGATGTTGATATTAGGAGAGACTACGTGTATGTGGGGGGTCAAAGGAGACATGAGCAGTCTTTTTTTTTTAATGTTTATTTTTGATGGAGAGAAAGACAGACAGAGCATGAACAGGGGAGGGGCAGAGAAAGAGGGAGACACAGAATCGGAAGCAGGCTCCAGGCTCTGAGCTGTCAGCACACAGCCCGATGCGGGGCTCGAACCCACAGACCGCGAGATCATGACCTGAGCCAAAGTCAGATGCTTAACCGACTGAGCCACCCAGGCACCCCGAGACATGAGCAGTCTTACAACAATGCATGCAAAGTTTATTTGACTCCAAATGTCATTCATAAACAATATTTAAATATGCATAAATTTAAAACCGTCTTCATTTTAAAAAGCGATTTACTTTGCAGGGAATATATGCATTGATCTCTAGAATCTGTATTTACTTGAAGAACTCAATTGCCTTGCCAGTACTTATTCTTCTGGGAATGTCACTAGCAAATAAAGCAGCCCGGTGTCATTGGCTTTGTTTAGAGATGCCAAGGTGAGGCTGCAAGAGGTCGTGTAATTTTTTTTCAATTTTGAAAGAAAGTGCTCATGAAACAGACTTATGTTCTTCTTTCTGAAGTCACTATTAACTCTCTAGTAAACTATATTTAGCGATAATATATTAGTGAAAATTTTAGAGCTGACATAAGACAACTGTCTGAATCCAAACTCTGCTCAGCAAGATGACAGCAAGATAGTGTAGTATGTTCTAATTGCATATACATTAGCCACAATATGAAATACTGTAAAACTATCTGGGAGCAATCATAAATATGTATTTTCTAAGAAGTACAAAGCATTTGAAATAAGACTAAGGGCTGTTGAATTTTTGTTGAAGGGAAATCGTAAAGGGGAAAAACCAAATCAATACATTTCGATATATTTATGAATACAAATATATTCAAATGCTGCTAATATAGTTCAGATGATTTAATCTTCAAGTCTCTAGATACTTTTTTTAAAATTTTTTTCAACGTTTTTTATTTATTTTTGGGACAGAGAGAGACAGAGCATGAACGGGGGAGGGGCAGAGAGAGAGGGAGACACAGAATGGGAAACAGGCTCCAGGCTCCGAGCCATCAGCCCAGAGCTCGATGCAGGGCTCGAACTCACGGACCGGGAGATCGTGACCTGGCTGAAGTCGGACGCTTAACCGACTGCACCACCCAGGCGCCCCTCTAGATATTCTCTTTAAAATTGCTAAAGAACCTTATCATCCTATGCAAAATTAACTATGCTTTACATTTATTACATTTCTGACTCTTACAGACAGAAGAGCTTCGTAAATGTGAACAGTGAGGCAGGGGTTAAGCCTAAGCACATGAAACTCTAGTGTATTTTTTCCTTAGAGATCCTGGTTGCTATTGCCTCTGACACGTACTCACTTTGGAGAAAGGTGTGGATGGTGGTTGAAAAGGGGTTATAATAAGAAGCTAAGAGAAAAGCATGTAACGTGAACACCTAAACCGTAGAGCGAATACAGACCGCCAGCTGCCTTTCACTGGTGAAGGCGTGTGACTGGAGGAAGTAAATGACTTACCTCATATAAAAGAACATAATCAGAAGGTATCTGATGCCATGTTCTGTGCACTTCTCATACATCTGAGGTGGAAAAGAACTCTGGCCTATAAATCTATCAATCTTACCTTTCAACAGCTTAATTTCTACACTTTGCAGGGATATGAGTTTCAGAGGAAGGAGTATCACTGGAAAGTCTAATTGGAAGGATCAATCGTGACAGCTCTCCCAAAGTGGATATAGAATTTTTCAGGATGGAAAAGCACATGCCTGGAATGAATCCCACTTGACCACGCAGCCTTATGTATGCACATTTGGACGCTCTCTTCAGCTTGGGGTCTCATCCTTCATTTACTGATACTTCGTCAATATTTGGGGGTGATCACACCACAGAATTTACAAAAGCGGCTTTCCTGAATCATCTTTAAAAGCTCCACCACACATGTGGCAGTAAAGCCCCAGAAGACAAGAGAGATGCTTACCTTTCACTTCCAGCTAGGGTCACAATATTCTCTCCATCTCAAGCTTATACATACTTTTCCACACACCCCTTTTGGGGGAAGTGGCAGGACACTTGCAAACTATCACCATCGACTACCTGTGTTACCACGGCTAGGCTAGAAAAATGAAAACTATCAATTGGTCCTTTTGTGGGGAATCTATCAGCACAACTATCTTTATTAGTTGAGAGACAGAAACCTGACAAGAAGCAGTCTTTAGTGACAGTCATAAGAAAGCCTAAAAGTATATAATTTAGTGTTTCTCCATAGTTTTTTACTTCTTAGCTTTATTCAAAAGGTAATATACCTATTATTTGTATTAACTTTCAGACTTTTTTGAATCCTAAGTGTGGCTTCATTATCATCTCTAGTGACAAAAGTGCATCCCTATAGAATGGCACGGCCTACAGTTCCTCTGTAACTTTGCTTGTTTGTTTGTTCCATTTGTTTCCTGTTAACAATTATTTGTTGACTGTATCCTGTGAACCAGGTATTGTGTGAGGCACTGAGAAACCCAAAGAGGGATCAACTTGGTGGGTAGGCCTCAGGGTGCTCAATGAGTGGTTTTAAAACTCCCGGAAAACAACTCTGTGATAGGCTCTTCTTGGTATCCAAGTGGTCTAGCTACTTTTTTTTTTTTCCCCAGTATGAAACATGAAAACTTTTTGAGGGTTCTCTAAAAATGCCTTATCTTGCCTTCTGAACTTAAAAGTAGGTTCACTTCAGCTGTCAGCCTTAATATTAAAAGAGAGAACTCTGCTTATCAAAACTGAAAAGTCATATTGCTCTTAAATACATAACTGTCCATCATAGTTATCTTGCTTCAATCTGATTAAATTCTATTCTCTGAGGATCAAAGACTGCTAATATTCCATTTTAAAAGTCAGAGATTTTATCCGGCAGCATGACTGAAAATCAAATCCTTTAAGCAACTTCTGTTGAAACATTTCAGAAAGTGTATACTTATTTAGAATAATCTCTGCATACTGGCAATAAATTTAGGTTCTAATTTTAATGGTTCAATAAAAAGTCGTAATATTAAAAACTAATACTTGTGATTTTTTTGGTCTGAAATGATAGTAATTAGTAAGGCACACACAATGGTGCACATATTTACTTTTCCAGTTAATTTATTATTTTCAAACATTGTCTTAGTGACTTTAAGCAATGTTTCATATATACATACATATACATAAATTATATACAGATATAAATTATATATACATAAATTTTATATATAAATAAATACGTATATACACATATATGCATATGGCAATACCTACTCCTTGGGTAAAGCATGGTTTCTTTTATTCTGGAGAAAGTTGAACTTTCAGAAAACCATGTATATCTAAATATGATTTTTAATATTAAATATACTATTTTTAGAGCAGTTCTGGCTTCATATCAAAATGGAACAGAAGGCACAGAGATTTTCCTTATATCCTCTACCTCCACACATATGCAGCCACCTACCTTCAAATTCCCACAGTAGAGAGGTGCATTTATTACAGTTGCTAAACTGAAACGACACATCATCATCACCTGGAGTCCTTAGTTCACACTGTAGTTCAATCTCAATGCTATACGTTAGGATATATATATATATGTACAAATACATAACGATGTGCATCTACCCTAGGAGAATCGTACAGAAGAGCTTCACCGTTCCCAAATCTTCTGTGCTTAGCCTATTCATCCCTTTCCTGTGAGCCCTGACAACCAATCCTCACCGTCCTCATAGCCTGGTCCTCTTCGGGATGTCACACAGTTGGAATCACATAGGGTACCGCTCTCTCAGCCTGGTCTTTTCCACCTAGCAACGTGCACCGAAGGTTCCGCCACGACTTGATAGCCCACCTCTCCCTTTTGTTGAACAACCCTCCATCGTCTATACACACCACAGTCTATGCATTCATTCCCCACTGAAGGACATCCCGATTGCCTCCATTTTCTCAAAGCAGAAGTGTTTAATTTTCATGAAGCTGAGCTGATTATGCAATAATTATACAATTACTTCTTATACAGATCTGCCCCAGTGTTGTATCTAAAAAGTCATACCCATACTCAAGGTCGTCTAGATTTTCTCCTATGTTACCTTCTAAGAGTTTTAGAGTTTTGCATTTTATATTTAGGACTGTTATCCCCTTTCCGCTAATTTTTATGAAGGGTGAAAGACCAGTTCTAGATTGTTTTCTTTTTGTTTATTTGCATTTGGATATTTGGTGGTTCCAGCACCATTTGTTGAAAAAACAACCTTTGCTTCACTGTATTATCTTTGTTCCTTTGTCAAAAATCAGTTGACTATATTTGTGTGGGTGTATTTCTGAGCTTTCTATTCTGTTCCTTTGATACATTTGCTCTTTGTATCAATACCACACTGTCTAGAATTTTGAGATTGCGTTGAATCTATAAATCAAGTTGGGAAGAACCCATATTTTGACAATATTGTGTCTTCCTCTTTATGCATGTGGAATAACTCTCCATTTAATTCTTCCTTGATTTCATTTATTAGAGTTTGAGGTTTTTCTCATGAGCCTTGTACATATTTTTTTTACATTTTTACCTAAGCATTTCATTTTGGGGGGTGCTAATACAAATGATATTGTGCATATTAACTTTGTATTCTGCAGCTTTCCTATAATCATTTATTAGCTCCAGGAGCCTTACTGATTCTTTCATATTTTATTTCAGACTTTCTATACAGATGATCATGTTATCTGCTAACTTTTTTTTTATTCCTTCCCAATTCGTTTATCTTTTATTTCCAGTTCCTGTCTTACTGCGTTAACTATGACTGCTAGTATTATGTTGAGAAAAACAAGTGAGAGGGAATATTCTTACCTTGTACCTGATCTTAATGAGAAAACCTTGTTTCTCACCATTAACTATGACATTAGCTATAGGTTTTTTGTAAGATGTTCATCAGGTTTAATAAGTTCTCCTCCATTCTTACTTTACTAAGAATTTTTATCATGAATAAGTGTTAAAATTTGTCAAATACTCCTAATTTCCTGATATGATCATTTTTTCTTCTTTAGCCTGTTATGTGATGAATTGTTTTAACCAACTTTCAAATTGAACAAACTTTGCATGCCTGGGCTAAATTTCACTTGGTTGTGGTGTATGATTCTTTATATTGGTGGACTCAATTTGCTTATATTTCATTGATGATTTTTGCATTGGTCTTCATGAGCTGTATTGGCCCATAGGTTTCTTTTTTTTTGGAATGTTTTTTGCCTGGTTTCGGTATGAGAGTAATGCTGGCCTCATAGAAATAGTCAGAAAATATACCCTCAGCATTTTTCTTCTGAAATTTGGTAGAATTCATCAGTGAACCCATCTGGGCTTGGTACTTTCTGTTTTAGAAACTTATTATTTAGCAATTCAATTTATTTAATACATATAAGGGCTATTCAGATTATTTCTTCAAAAAAATTTTTTTTGAAAGAGAGAGAGGGAGGGAGAAAACACGAGTAAGGGAGGGGCAGAGAGAGAAAGGGACAGAGGATTCAAAGATGACTCGACTCGTACTCACCGCAGAGAACCTGATGCTGGGCTCAAACCCACAAACCACGAGATCGTGATCTGAGCCGAAATCTAATATTTAGCCTACTGAGCCACCCAGTGCACCCAAATTATCTATTTCTTTTTATGTGAATTTTTAGAGACAGTGTCTTTCAAGGAATTGATTCATTTCACCTAGGTTATCCCATTTGTGGGCATAGAGTTGTTTATTTTTTTATCACCCTTGTAACGTTCCTGGAATCTGTGATGTCTCCAATTTCTGATATTGTCTCTTTTTCTAATTAGCCTGGATACATGCTTATCAATTTTACTGGTCCTTTCAAAGAACTAGCTTTTGATCTTGCTGAATTTCGCTGATTTTTTTTCAATTTCATTGATTTCTGTACTAATTTTATTTCTTTTCTTCTTTGGATTTAATTTCTTATTTTGGATTTCTTATTTTGGATAAATTTCTTATTTTTTCTAGTTTCTTAAGGTGGACCCCTGTTGACTTAAAATCTTCTTTCTTTTCTGATACACATTCAATGCTATAAATCTCCCTCCAAGCCCTTTCACTGCACCCCCCAAACTTCATATTTTCATTTTTTACTTGAAAATGGTTTTTTAATTTCCTTGATAATTTTTTCTTTGAGCTATGTGTTATCTAATCTCCAAGTATTGGGGGGATTTCCTAGTGATCTTTGTTAATTTATTTCTAGTTTAATTCCATTTTAGTCTGAAACATACATATTTTTATTCTTTTAAATATGTTAAGGTGTGTTTTATGTGTTTTTAGTGAATATTCTACGTGACTTTGAGAAGAATGTATTCTGCTCTCCTTAGATGAAGTAGTCTATAGATATCAATTTGATCAGTTGACTGACTGATGGTGGTGTTGAGTTCATCTATGCCCTTACTAATTTTCTGCCTGTTGAATCTGTTTCTTACAGAGCAATGCTGGTCTTCAGCTATAATGGCGGACTCATTCATTTCCTTTGGCAGTTCTGTTAGCTGTCTCAGCTATTTTGATGTCCGATTATTGGGCTCATACACATTAAAGATTGTTATCTTCTGATTTGACCTCTTTATTATTATTTAATGTCACTCCTTATTCCTGATAGTTTTTCTTGCTCTAACATCTGCTGTGTCTGCAATTAATGTATCTGCCCTTCCTTTCTTTGGTTTAATGTCAGCATGGTATGTATTTCTATAACCCTTTACTTTTCACCTGCATGTGCTTTTATATTTAAAGTAGATTTCTTGTAGACAACAGAGTTGGGATTTATTTTTTGATTTACTGACAGTCTCTGTCTTTTAATGGGTGTCTTTGGTTATTGATGTTTAAGGTAATTACTGACATAATTGGATTAATCTTTATCACATTTTTTACTGTTTTCTGTTCACTGATCTTTTTTATTCCTATTTTCATTTTCCACACTCTTTGTCTGCCTTTTGTGGTTTTAACGGAGTATTTTATAAGACTTATTTTTTCTTTCTTAGCATATAAATTATACTTAAACAAGTTTTAGTAGCTGCCCTAGAGATTGCAATATACATTTATAACTAATTCCAGTCCAAATTCAAATAATACTATGTTACTTCACAGGTAGTACACGTAGCTCATAAAACAAAGTATTCTGAAATCCTCTCTGCCACCCTTTGTATCATTGCTGTAGCTCATTTCATTTATATATAAGTAAAAACCATCAGATTGCTGATCTCATTTTAAATAAACTGTTATCTGTTATATTAAGAATGGGAAAAATAAAAGTTTTTAGTTTCATTTACATCTTCTCTAATGGTTTTTCTTTAAGTATATCTGAGTTTCTGACCTATATCATTTTCCCCCTCTCAAAAATCTTTATATTTTTTCAAGGGAGGTTTCATTAAAATGTTAAAGTTCATAATGTTTCTTGCAAGGGACTAATATTTTTTTGAAGAACAAATTCTCTCAAGTTTTGTTTTTCTGAGAAAGCCTCTATTCTCCACTACTTTTTGAAGGATAATTTCATAGGATACAGAATTCTAGGTTGGGGTTTTTTTTTTTTTTTTTCTCAATACTTTAAAAACTTCACCCCACTCCCTTCTTGCTTGCATAGTTTGCAAAGAAAAGTTAGAAGTGATTACCATCTTTGCTCCTCTATATGAGGTATTTTTTCCTTGACTTGAGATTTATCTTTGTAATTTTCTACAAATTTGAATTTTTATACAAATTTGAATACACACACACACACACACACACACACACTTGGTGTTTTTCTAAGATTTTTGGATCTGTGGTTGGTGTCTGACATTAATTTGGGAAATTCTCAGTTACTATTATTTCAAATATTTCTCTTCCTTTTTCTATTTTTTTTAAAGTTTATTTATTTTTGGGAGAAAGAGACAGAGCGTGAATAGGGGAGGGACAGAGAGAGAGGGAGACACAGAATCCAAAGCAGGCTCCAGGCTCTGAGCTGTCAGCACAGAGCCCAATGTGGGGCTTGAACTCACAAACCACGAGATCATGACCTGAGTGGAATCAGACACTTAACTGACTGAGCCACCCAGACTCCTTCTAGCATCCCCATTATGCATATGTTATCCCTTTTGTAGTTGTTGCACAGTGCTTGGATGTTCTGTTCCTTTTTAGTTAGTTGTTGTTTTCATTTTTTTTTCTCTTTGATTTTCAGCTTTGGAAGTTTTTTGACATTTCCCCAAGTTCAGAGATTCCTTCCTCAGTTGTATTTTGTACTAATGAGCCCATCAAAATCCTTCCTTATTTCAGTTAGAATGTTTTTGATCTTCAGCATTTCTTTTTCTTTCTTAGAATTTCTCTCTCTTTGCTAACATTACCAGTCGGTTCTGGTATAGTGTCTACTTTTTGTTTTTGAGCCCTTAGCATGTCACTCATAATTGTTTTAAATTTTCAGTCTGATAATTCCAACTTTGCGGCCACATATCAGTCTGGTTTTAATGCTTGCTCTGTGTCTAGCAACTGTATTCTTTGCCTTTAACTATGCCTGTAATATGTATTGAAAGCCAGGCATGATGTACTGGGGAAATAAACTCCAGTAAATTGGTCTTTAGCAATGTGATTGTAAGGTGTGGGGGGAGGCGACACATTTATAATCCCATGATTAGGTCTAAGTCTCTCAGTAAGATTTTCTTCAGGACTGTGAACTTCACACATACTCCCCAGTGCCTTCCCCAAAACCTTCCATGTGGGATGGGATGGTAAAAGTGGAATAAAATTAGGTATTTCCCTTCTCCAAGGTTAGGCTCTGATAAAACCCCCTAAAGTTAGGCTTTGGTACAATAGTTTTTCTCGAAGGCAAGCCTTGTTAAGAATGTTCTAGCATACTTCAAAATGGTTACTTTTCCCCTTCCTTCTTCTGGAAGCCCAGGGGGATTTTTTCCCCCCAATATTTAATATAACTTGCTAGAGCTTTCTAGAAGGGGTACTCACAAACCTGGGCATCCTGACATAACTGGACCCTCCCTGGAGTTGTTTACCTCTCAACTTGTCCATACTGAGCTTCCAGTGATTCCTCTGGTACAGTTTGGATTTTCCTACCCTGGTACTCATTCCCATAGTTGTTCCTGCTTATGGGATTCTGCTCCACCAAATTGTAATTTCCTGAATCTGCCTGTTTGTCTCTCCAATTTCGCAAGCAGTGGTTGACCCTTCTCTGACAGTTCTAAGACTGGATGTTGATTTTTTTTTCCATTTATATTTTTAT
The DNA here is from genome assembly GCF_014898765.1 of Herpailurus yagouaroundi. Classification (NCBI taxonomy): domain Eukaryota; kingdom Metazoa; phylum Chordata; class Mammalia; order Carnivora; family Felidae; genus Herpailurus; species Herpailurus yagouaroundi. The sequence goes on along the minus strand of NW_024412412.1, from coordinate 24,377,432 downwards.
TTATTGTTAGAATGGAATGCCTTCTTGCAAGGTCTTTACATGCTAGACCTAGAACTAGAATTCTCAAGTATTATTTTTGTACAAATGTGTGTATGTTTTCCAAATGTCTGAATATAAAGATCTAAATTCCCTGCCAGTTTTTATACCTCTTGAAAATTTTACTTTTATTCATTTCTTTACTCCAATGACAAAAAGAAGCTGCAACTCAACTCTGGGGAGCCTAGCTTATACCTATTATGTGTCTTCAATTGAAATTACCAGTTTCTGAGTCAAAGAGTCAGAGGAGAAGGAAATATTATTTAGAAACACTTGAAAGAGTTTTAAATGAAAAGTAATATTCCATATCTTGCTTTCCCTGATATGTCAGATGTGGGACAAACTCCTTATTGAGTTTGTGTTTCCCAAAGACTAACTTACCTTCAACAAATGAACACTTGATTTCAGAGCATCAGCAGTTAAAAAAAATAATATCAGATGAGAATTTGTGATCGATTCTATGGAATTCTAAAACTCTTCCAAGTGATGGCAGCATGTTTTGGGACAAATATATATACACTCCAAGTGACAACTTTGAAAAAAATAACACTGACTTTTTAAAGTATCCCTAATATTACAAATATGCTGAAACCATAAGAGAAAGCAGGGCAAACCTATATACCACGGACACAAAAGTAATGTTAATTATGATTAACTCCCTAACAATTTAGGTAAATAAAACAGCTGTGTACTGTGATAGTCATGAAATACTTCATAATTTCTAACTTCTGCCTAGTTTTTGAACTCTCCATTTCCAACGGTGTCTTTTAATTTGGTAACACATAACTATTTACTGTAGAACCATAATTTATCCAGAGTCACAATGACAATTAGTCACATAATTGGAATGTGAGATATACTTTCAGTAATTCATCTTTAGCAGAAAATGACAGAGTAGAGTTAAATAGTAGTGATTAAAAGAATGGTGTTTATCTCTAGTGTTATATTTATGTTTCAGCTAGGACCTAAATGTCAATGTGTCACAGAAGAAAATTACCAACCCAACTTCAGTTGACCAAGAAAATGTCTACACATAGTTTGATGAACTTCAACATATGCATAAAAAGACACATTTTAACCTAAGTATGTCAGGAAGTAATTAAATATGAGAAAATATCCTGAGAGGTAAGAAGGCTCGTAGATTCCAAGTATCTGCCCTCTCTAGTCAATGGGAAACAAATGATTTCTCCTTTAGTTCTCTTCACATTGACAAGCTATGGTTGACATTGCTGGGGAACTATAACTAAAAATAAAGTCTTCACCCAACCCAGAAAACTTCTCCAGAAGGGAGTAGAAAAATAAAGTCTTAATACAGAATAAACATTAAATCAGAATGAGACATATGTCATAAGACATCCACTAAAACATTGCAAAGACAGAAAGGTATCTCCTCTTTTACTACAACCAAGCAGATACAACCTATTATGTACATATCGTCAAGATAAACAGTAACTAGTCCTCTAGTGAATCAAGTTGACAGCACCATTTGTCAAGCAGGGTTTATTCTAAATTCACCTGGTCATTGAAGGGACTGTCTGTATTGGCTGATTGGCTTCATCCAGAGGAAAAACAGACTTCTCATACCTTTTGGCAGTGGGTAGTTTTATAACTTGGAGCAAGGTGTTTACTGAAGTTTAGCCTCCTTCCCTCCCACTCAGAGTGGGAGATAGCACCACTATCTCTTTGGTATTTATATTTCAAAGAGATGACTCACAGGCCCTTGAGAAAGACCTTCTGAGGTCATGAAGCTGACAAAAGCCCTATCTAGTTTTCAAAAAGATTTATGTATTTTCCTAAAGTAAATGTTCCAAGAATAAGGAGGGGAAGGAAATCTCTTCCCTTGTTTTCAAAAGGGGAGAAGTAAGCCTCTTAGTTTGCATTTGTAAGTATCCTTTCAAGTAATGTTAATGTGGTCTGGGGGGGTTAGAAGTATACAGCAGATAATTTAAAATAGAACATAAATAAAATAAAACATAAAAACACTACTAATATCTATTTCCTCTATGTCCCTTGTTGTGCTGCAGGATACTCTCACAACCTTAAACTCAGGTAACATAAACTTACGTAAGAAGTAAGGGAAAGCTGAAGAAATGGTGAGGGACCAAAAATAGCAGCAGGCATTAGCCAAGACTTTCTTTTTAGAAATGTAAGAATTAGAACTCCATCTCCTTGTTCTAGTTCTCCTACCACAAATTCAGTCTAAGCAGGACATTACCTGTGCCACAGACTGACGTCTGATGAGGTGAGGACAGGGCAGAGAAGGAGAGGCACCTCTTGGGACTACCCCAAACAACCCTTAGCACTTTTTTCAGTACAAACAGGAGCTCCTTAAATTGTTTGTCATAGTGGCAGTAACTGAGAGCTCAAACCACATGATCCATTCCCCAAAATAAAGGCTGTAGAGGGTGATTTTTCTTTCAGTGATGTCTTTTGTGTTGGAGAAGATCCTGCTTTCTGGACAGATAGAATTTTACTTCCTCGCATCAAGTACTATCTACTCCAGGCTTCAGAAAACCAGAGGGGGAGAAACTCTGCCCTTCATTTATGATTACTCCAAAATGAAAAGCATCTTGGGTCCTTTAAAGGCATTGCTGAGAGTGAACACAGTACAGCAGCTAAATTCTGGCACCATTGAAATACATATAGATAATGAGGTCTCAACTGCATTTCAGCCAGTTAATTATTCATTGGATTTTTCTTGAGTGGCAACCTTCATTAGGAAATTCATGCAGGGCACCAAATACCAAAGGCTACTGGTTAAAAAGGATACATGAGACAAAACCAGCAACACCAAACAGTACTGAAATCACTTATAAAATAGATTGTTTACAAAAGACTTGTCTGAAAGCTTCCTCTGAATGAAGGGGATCCTGGGCTCTGGGCAGTTGAGTTGATAAAGAGTAGTTTGCCCAGTAGTTTCAAGTTTTCTAATCAAGAGATGCTAACTCTTTTAGCAATCAGTTCAAAGTTAGTGAGGATGAATCAGTAAAGATGCCACACATATAAGTTTGAAAAGATTCAGCCCTTCTGAGGCCTTAGAAATCAGTCACTACTTTGAATTCTATTCGGTAGCAAAAGATACGAAATGCAAAACTTCCTGGGGTGCCTGCTCCTTCAGAAGCCTTAGTATTTAAATGAAGACAGCCAAACTCTAGCCCAGAGCTTGTTTGAGGAGTATTTGACCTCCCCCACCTCCAAAAAGGAGGTAATGTGGAGGAGTTTGGGGAGAAGGGAGAGAAGATGGAGAGAAAGGAGGTTAACCAGAACTCTTTGTTCCCAATAGGCAGGGCTTCACTTTTGCCTCTTTTTTGAGAAACTATGTATTAGTCAGAAAATAAGAACACAGAAAAAAAGGAACTTAGAAAACAAAACTAGTCTGAATTCATTTTATCCTGATGGATTTTTCTTGTTCGTTTGGGTTATTCAAACCCACACTAGTCACATGTCTGCCTAAGGAAATGTTTCCAGTAGGTTAACTTCTTTCCTAGCCACTGGCTGATCCCTTTTCTCCTGAACCCGGAGAGAAACCTCTGGTTTCGGAGTAAGTGTAAAGTTTCTCATCAGAGATGCTCAGTGCATCAAAATTGTTCTTTTTTTTTCTTCCCTAAATTCTTCCTATGTTCAAAATTTACTTGCCCTGGGCATCTTGGTAAAATATCAGTGTAAGATAAATGTCAATTGATAAACAACCCGACTCCATTTTTTTAAACCTTTACCTATAACTCTACACCTCACTGAGACATGAACATAGAGCCTCTATGTTGTGAGGGAGGAGCACTGAAACTCCATGATGTGTTTTCCATCTGAATTCCTCTGTGATGCCCTGGTTACTCCACGGAAACCTAGGGTTCCAGGAACTCAGTTTGAAAACCATGATCAAGTCAGTCAGACTCACATCCCGAATCTTCTGACCCATTTTTGTTGTTGTTGTTGAATACACCTGTAGTCAAAGAGCCTGTGACATCATAAATGATCATTTTTAAAAGGTTAATTCAGCAGAACCCCACACATATGCAAGCTTCCTTCCATGTCTGAGTCCTCTCTTCCTCGCTGAGTTCCCAGAGCCTTTCCTGTTAGTACTTCTTTTCTCCTTTAACAAACTTTAATTTCAGTACAGTTGACAATGTTCTTGTTAGGTATTTAAAATATACCAACTTACGTTTTATTGATCATGATCTCTTAATTTTGCCCTGCTGCTCTAGACTAATAGCCTCTAGGAGAACAGCCACTGTATTTTATACGTGTTCAAATCCAACACGTAAAGAAGCATCTAGGATTTACTAAACTCTCTGGGTTTGTCTCTATTGGTAGTGATGATTAGAACACTCAGATTTTGGAAAAAAAAAGACATTTTTGGAAAAAAAAATCAGAGTTTGAGGTATGCTCCCATTCTCAGCTCCACTCATCTTTAGGATGTTTTTTCCTGAGGCTAAACCCTGATCTCTGTTTCCTCAGACCATTTATTTTAGAAAAGTAGTAATTGCAAATTCTTTCTCTACCCCTTTGAGATGGAAATTTATTTAAAAGCTTCTTGCCCCAGGGCACCTGGGTGTCTCAGTTGGTTGAGTATCAGGCTCTCGATTTCAGCTGGGGTCATTTCTCAAAGTTCACTAAGTTCAGTGAGACCGAGCCCTTCATCAGGCTCTGCACTGACTGTGGACACTGCTTAGGATTCTCTCTCTTGCCCTCTCTGCCCCTACCCCTGCTCACGCTTTTTCTCTCTCAAAAGAAATAAACATGAAAAAAAATTTAAAAAGTTATTCTCTCTCTCTCCCTCTGTCCCTCTCCCCCACTCTCTTTCTAAAACACGAATTAAAAACTAAATAAACATAAAAGTCTCTTGCTAGTTTTAAAACAGGATGGTCTTTCTCAAGGAACCACCTCTCTGAGATGTAATGATCAAGGAAGGTCCTAACCCTTTCTCCCCGCTTCTGTGTCTGGGTAGAATTCTAACCCACAGAGCACCTCGCTCTAAGTGGCAAAACTATTTCTTGTCATGAAAATATGAGCAGATTGCTTTTCATTTGGGTAAGATCAATTAGCAAACATAGATGGCCTACAATTTTCCCCACCTCATGTCTTAAAAACTCTGCAGTCCTTTAAGCTCAGACTGAGTTTTGGCTGGTCTCCCCTGTTATAATAGCCTTGAATAATATCTTCCTTACCGGTTGAAATTTGTCTAGTTGGAGTTTTGCTTTGACACAAAAGCTTTCGCTCCCCTGCTCAAACATAACTTGCCCTAATAATATGAAAGTATATTTTTCAGAGAGATGAACAAGTTTTTTGTTTTTTTTTTTAAATTCTGTTTCCTCCCAAGAGAAACTTTTTTGCTAATTGGCAATAAGGAAAAATCTGAAGAAATTGTTTCAATAAAACTGACAAAAGCTATCATTTACTGGTCTGCACTTGTACACTCTGTGTAAATACATTAATCAGCCTTTTACAAAAAACTGAGTCAAGATCTTGTGTGTAAATTATATCCTTGTATCAAAACTGCCTTTAGACTGTGCAGTAGCTTTTTCAGGACATGAGGGATAAAGTATATCTTGCTACTAGTAGACTCTAAATGGTACACTTTTTTCTTGACAAAATAACAGAATTTAAGTTATCCAGTTTTAGAGATAACTGCTCCTATGAGCAGTTTCTATACCTTTCTTCTCAGATGGGCTGTCTGTTCCAGGCTCTGTCTTCAGGGCAGCACCTGAGTATATACCTGACCATCCACCCTGAATTCATCTAGGGGGAATTAGAGCCGAGCAGAATTAAAACCAGGTGACATAAGAAAGTAAAGTGATTTCATAACATTATTGGCTGAAAATGATCTTTGGGGTTAAAGAGTGCTACCTTTTCGTTTTGGAGGTGAAGAAAATGTGAACCTCCATGGATCTGCACAATGGTTAATGATAGAAATAAGACCGAGAATTAAGAATCACAAAATCCTAGTCGACTTTTCTACTTCTCTTTCTGACATTTTTTTCTGTTTTTGTCACTTGTTCCCACGTGCTTTGGTTCTGTGATCTCATGCTGCCCCACTTAGATTCCATAAATTCATCCACTCTAAGATTTTATAGTCTGCATGAGTAACTCTATTTAGGGGATATGTAGGTTTTTAAAAGAAGAATTCAGGGAAATGTTAAATGGAAAATCATGAATAATCCATGGTGGAATTTCCTTCTGCAGAGTGGGTGTTTTTGCACTGGGAGAGAGTACTTCTCCCTCCCCCATGCTATTTCTGATACAAAAAGAAAGCTTTAGCATGACAATTCAATGATCTGACTAAATCACTGAATAGAAATCTGATAAAAGGCTGATTCTGAATAGAGGGCAGTAACCGAACACAAATAACTTCAACATACAACTTAAGGGAAGGTAACTTGGTATGTTTCCATCTAAGTTTTCTCTATCCACACTGCTACATTCTCATTTCTATTTACTGGGAGAATGAGATTATAAGGAAAATACAAAAAACAAGTATCACTGCTTTTGGATAGTTCCACCGCTTTTTATGTCTCCTCCATGCCCTGGCTTAAATAATGTCAACTGAAGACATTCCAACGTAAAAATAAATTAACTGGCTTAAACATGCATGCACATGTGAATGCATGCACTCACACACCCTCTTCAGTGAGTCTAGGGCGAAATCATTTTTTGATCAAATAGATTTGAAATACAGTAAGTTGGGAACTGGTTTATCACTTTAACTTGACTCTAAATTGACTTTCTTTCCGCACACTGGAAAATACCAGCCTCTAGTGTCATAATAAACTTGTATCTTCTTATTTTAAGGACACTGCATTGGTTCTGAGGCAGATAGCTGTCTCTAATGCAAGTTCCATGTGAATTCAATGTCATTGCAGGGTTCCCTAGGGTTTTTTGCCTTTCCAGTCTAACTCAGGGAATCATCAAAATATTATTGTCTTTTAAGATACCCCACGTTCCCACAGGGCTGTTCTTTGAACAGCTAAAAGTGGAGAGTGGAACTGACCTTTTAGCATACCCTTCATTTTTATGCTTGTTAGCAAATTGTACATTTTGAGAGCTACCTGAGATTTTTAAGGCTGTGGATCTATTTCGTCAATTCCCTCACCTACATCAAGTATCTTTCTCTAAAAAGGGAACAGCTACTCGGTTTAATGTTGAACATTATAAAATGTATTTAAAAGAAATGCTTACAATACTGAGAAGGATCCTCAACAGTATCAAATATCATGAAAGATAGTAGTAGGACTCATATTAATAGAAAATGTTTCAATTTATAAATGAAAAGAAAAAAAATTAAAACGAGGAGATGAGGGAAGAAACACAGGAGGGCACAGGAATGACGTTCATTTATTTTGTTAGTTTATGTTACTTAGCATTACTTTTACTTTAAAATTATGTTAGATATTAACATGAGGGGAAGATCTGAGTGTGGGCTAATTGGAGTCATAATTTGATATAGGATACATTGAATACATTGAAGCATGAAAAGGTAACTTTCTTTTCTTCTAAAACTGACAGTTTAAAAAATAAAAGATCACACCTTTAAATGTCAGACCTGGAATTATGATGGTACCAGTGTTGTTCTATATTTCTTAAGAAATGTATGATGGCACTAAAAAAAATCTCAAAGTAAAATTCATTATTCTGCACTTCAATTACCAAACTTCAGAAGTGGATACAATACATAGTATTAGGGATCAAGTAGTTAAAAGTCTTCGATATTTAAACAATATTGTCCCTACAAGCATGAAAACTTTATTTTAATGTTTGTTTATATTTGAGAAAGACAGAGTGTGAGTGGGGGAGGGGCAGAGAGAGAGGGACACACGCAATCCAAAGCAGGCTCCAGGCTCTGAGCTGTCTGCACAGAACCCCACGTGGGGCTCAAACTCATGAACTGTGAGATCATGACCTACCCCGAAGTCAGACACTTAACTGAGTGAGCCACCCAGGCGCCCCTGAAAACTTTAGAGCTGTAATTTTTTTGGTCTGTTTTGTTCACTATTGCATCCCAAGCATGTAGACCTTATGCCCTGGCTCAAATTAAGTGCACAGTAAATATCTGCTTGATTGATGTCCTGGATAAGCATTTCTCAAAGCATGTCAGAGAAACATTGGAGTATTCCTTCAGTTGTTAATAAATATTTCATGAAAAGGGCATCCTCTGATTAAAGAAGTTTGGAAACCACAGAATATAAGGATATTTTAGATATTCAAGTTCTATGTACAATCAAATGCCTCTGAGAATTCCTTTATTAAAGAAGTGTGTAATTGTGAAAACTTATTGACCATGGTAACCTCTTCATAAGTAATAACCATGTTCATTTTCTAGTTCCAGCAGGAAATGCTATCCTGGGCTGCGCCTGCCCTAGCTCACGATATGTCATTATGCCTTCTGTATGCTCAACAGGGCACCTACTTTGAGTTCAGATTCCAGGGAGGAAGTCATTCTTTAAAAACAGATTGAGGGGCGCCTGGGTGGCGCAGTCGGTTAAGCGTCCGACTTCAGCCAGGTCACGATCTCGCGGTCCGTGAGTTCGAGCCCCGCGTCAGGCTCTGGGCTGATGGCTCAGAGCCTGGAGCCTGTTTCCCATTCTGTGTCTCCCTCTCTCTCTGTCCCAAAAATAAATAAATGTTGAAAAAAAAAAAAAAAAACAGATTGAAAGTCACCATTCATTCTTTGCTGATCCTCCAAAGAGAGCAAAGCTCTCATGGAGCAGCAAATCCAGATTTATAATAAGTAAAAATCGACTCTGTTCTGAGCACCATCTTAAACAATTTACATGCATTATTTATTTACTCCACATGTAAGCCCATGAGATAGGCAGTGAATTGTCTCCATTTTACAAACTGAGAAACTGAGGCACAGACCAGTTATGTACTTTGCCCATGCTCACGTAGTCATTGGCAGCAAAGCCAGGATTTGAATGCAGCAAAAGGTGGTCTGGTTTTGGTACTGCATTTAAAATTAACTTCAGGGGGTGCCTGGGTGGCGCAGTCGGTTAAGCGTCCGACTTCAGCCAGGTCACGATCTCACGGTCCGTGAGTTCGAGCCCCGCGTCGGGCTCGGGGCTGAGGGCTCAGAGCCTGGAGCCTGTTTCTGATTCTGTGTCTCCCTCTCTCTCTGCTCCTCCCCCGTTCATGCTCTGTCTCTCTCTGTCCCAAAAATAAATAAACGTTGAAAAAAAAATAAAAAAAAATAAAATTAACTTCAGTTATGACCTCTTTTGTTAATCCCCCATAGTAGAGATTTTTGTGATTGTCATTTTAAATAAAATGTTTCGATTTAAACATATGTTTGATATTATCCTATTTATAGGGTACCAAAGATCTATTTTTAATTTTAGATGTTTGTATGCTAAGTAAGCATTGTAAACATTCAAAGCTAAATACCAAAAGAATAAAAACAGAGTGAATAACTAGCAATCCAGTAAAGAAAAGAATGCACAAATAAAAAATAAATCAGTGAATCCATAATGCAAATATTTTAAAAGCAGATGAGTAGAAAAATGTTAACAGAAACAAGGTAAAATATATAATCACAATAAATGTAAATTCACTATACTTGTCAGTTAAAAATTGAGATCATATGATTTTATGCAAAATAAAATCACTCCTAATGGGATTTATAAGAAGGAATCATTATGTCTCTCTAAAATGCTTATTTTAGGGCGTTATATGAAACCTTGCCCCTCAATGTGACTATATTTGAAGATAAAGGATTTAAGGAGTTAATTAAAATTAAGTAAGGTGATGAGGGTGGTGACCTGATCTGACAGGTCTGGGGTCCTTGTGAGAAGAGGTAGAGACACCAGAGATCTCTCTGTGGGAAGAGGCACAGAGAAAAGACCAGTGAGGGTTTCAAGAAGGTGCCATCTAGAGGCCAGGTTTCCAGAGATCAACCATACTGGCACTTTGATCTTGGACTTCCAGCTTCCAGCATGGTAAGAAAATAAATTTCCATTGTTTAAGTTACCCACCCAGTGGTATTTTGTTAGGGCAGCTTGAAAACACTAATACAGGCACCTCAAACCTTCTCTTCACAGAAAGTTTGAAAGGAAAAGGATGTTAAAATACCTAGTAGGCAAATACTAACCTAAAGGCAGCTGGTGAGCCAATATACCATAAAAAAAAATTGACTTTATTAGGGATAAACTGTATATCTAGTGACAAAAGGTCTGATTCACCAGGAAGGTCATTAGATGCATAAAGTTATGCATCTAGTTCTATAACCTTGGACTATAAAAAGCAAGAATGGAAAGAACTACAGGGGAAAACTGACCAGTCCTTCATTATGGTGGGCATATTTCTATGGAAGTTCCTATTAACAGGTCAAGCAAACAAAGGTTGATAAACATACAGAAATTTTGAACTCACTTTAGACATTTTATTTATCAGACATCTAAGGAAAAAAATACAAATAGCATTTTTCATTTTAGGTTGTGTTGTGATATATACGTGTGTGTATGTGTATATATGTATATGTGTGTGTATATATATACACACACACATATTATACACATACATACACACGTTACGTATATATATAATATATATAATCACATACGTACAGCTCAAATAATTACAAAGTGATCACCCAAAGGCCACAGGCTAAGAAATAAAATATACCACCAACATTTCCCATTTATCCCTCCACAAACACATTCCGCACCTCGTAGAGCAAATATTATCCTAACGTTACAAACAAGAACTGCATACTTGTTTTATCCATGTATTTTTACTGTTGTATGTCCTCCTAAATAATATAGCTTAGTACTGCCTATTATTGAACCTGTATAAGTGGAAGCATACTATGATTCTTTTGTGACATCCTGATTTTCTGTTGCAAGTTGATGTGACAACTTTAAATGTATGTTGATGATACCTCAGGTGTACAGAACTGAATTAATTACAATTCTTGGACCATGACACTTTTTTGGTGGCCATTATTTACACTTTTATACAAAACCTAATGTTCAATGCTATAATTAAATATTACGAATAGTCATATTCCTGTATATAGTACAGGAATCATCTCTCTGCTTCACTGTGCTCTTGCCAGGAACAACCAATCCAGATTTTTTTTTATCACACCCTTGTTTAAAATATATATAAATATAAATTAATCAAGTTTATAAGTATATATGAGCCCTATATTGTTGACTTTTGCTTATTTCAAGGCATCACAAAAGTTACACTGCATGCAGCATTTTTAAACCTGAATTTTAAATCTTCAATTATGAAGAAAATTTGTTTTGGTCATTCTATCTTTGATAAATTTTATCATCAATTGTGTTACTGACACAACAACTGAACATATTTATAGTATACAATTCAATGAGATTTGACATACACATTATGCATAAAATATATATACATGTATATATATACATGTGTGTATATATATGTGTATATATATATATACACACACACACACACACACAGACACACACACACATACACATGTCCTATCAGCAGGAAACCTCTGATCTGCTTTCTGTCACTGTAGATTGGTTGGCATTTCTATAATGCTATAGTAGTGGAATCTCAATATACGTTCCATTTTTTTTTTCTGGTTTCCTTTACTTAGTATATTTATTTTAGGATCTATCCATGTCATACATATCAAGATTCATTGCTTTTGACTGTTGAGTAGTGTTCTGTTATACAGATATACCACAATTTGTTTACCCATTTACCTCCTGATGAAGGTTTGGTTTGTTTATGGTATTTGGCGATGACACAGAAAGCTTCTATGTACAATTCTTCGTACGACATAACGTTTCTATTTCTCTTGGTTAAATATCTAAGAATTGAGTGTCTATAACAAATGATACCTGTATGTTTAATTCATTAAAAAAACGCAAACATCTTTTCCAGAGTAGTTGCAATAGTTTATATTCCCATTAGCAGCAAGCTAAGAGCCTAGTTGCTACAAATGGTTGCCAAAACTTGTTATGTCATACCTTTTATTTACACATGGCAGTAGGTTTGTAATACTCTTAGAGTGTGGTTTTACTTTGCACTCCTCAAATGACTAATGGTATTGAGCATCATTTTATGTGCTTATTTTCCATCTATTTATCTTCTTTGGTAAAGTGTTTCTTTAAATTGGCTTTTAAGAGTTATCTTAATATTCTGGATATATACATATACATATGCATATATATACATATATATGGATATATATATGGATACATGCATTAAGAGTTATCTTAACTCATGCATATATAACTATATAATTCATATATATATAACTAATATCCATATATATATGGATATATACATATGCATTAAGAGTTATCTTAATATTCTGGATATATACATATGCATACATATACATATGCATATATATACATATATACATATATACATATGCATATATATATAAAATATTTTCCCAGTATGTGAATTATCTTTTTATTCTCTTATGTGTTTCAGAGAGCAAATAGTCTTAATTTTGATAAAATTAAATAATTTTTATTTTTCATGGAATATGCTTTTAATGTAATATCTGTTAAATCTTTGTACAATCTATGGCCAAAAAAACATTTCTCTATATTTACTTCTAGAAGAGTTATTTAGCTTTAGGGTTAAGATTTAGGTCTATAATACATTCTAACAAATTTTCATATGGTGAGATAAATTTTATATGGTTCATTTCTTTGCATATGGATATTCAAATATTTTAGCACAGTTTGTTGAAAAAGTATCTATTTACACCAAATTTCTCTCCATCCCTGTCAAAATCACTTACCCTTATATATGAGAGTCTAATTCTGGGATCCTTCATCTCTTTTATAGAAGTTATTTGTCCATATTTATGAAAATACCACATTTCCTTGATTACTGCATTATAACAAGTCTTTTTTTTTTTTTAAATTTATTTTGAGAGAGAGAGAGATGGGGGGGCAGAGAAAGAGGAAGAGAGGGGCTCTGTCAGTGCAGAGCCTGATGAGGGGCTTGAACCCACTAATTGTGAGGTCATGACCTGAACTGAAATCAAGAGTCCGATGCTTGGGGCACCTGGGTGACTCAGTCTGTTAAGCACCCAACTTCAGCTCAGGTCATGATCTCACGGTTCATGCATTTGAGCCCCGCATCGGACTCTATGCTGACAGCTCAGAGACTGAAGCCTGCTTCAAATTCTGTGTCTCTGTCTCTGCCCCTCACCCGCTCGTCCTCTCTCAAAAATAAACATTGAAAAAAAAATTAAGAAAAAAAAGAGTCAGATGCTTAACTGATGTATCCTCCCCTTTTTTAAACAGTCTTGAAGTTAGGTAATTTAAATTTCCAAAAATATTAGTATTTTCTAAAATTGTTTTAGCTTTTACATGTCCTTCATAATGTACAATATTTCTAATCATGTCATCAAATTTTGCAAAAAAGTCTGAAGAAATTTTGATTAGGATTGCAGGAAAGCTATAGATAAATTTGGGGAGAATTGGCATCTTAATGAAACTGATTTTGTGATAAATCAACACCATATGTCTCTCCATTTACATAGATCTTCAGCTTCTCTAAGCAATGTGTCATAGTTTCCATGCAAATGATTTGCAAGTCACTTCTCAGAAACCTATCTGCATTTCCTATCAGTTGATGTTTTCTTACAATCAATGTCAGTTACTGATCTTTCTTTGCTACTGTGTGGAAACAGAATTGACTTTCCTATATTCATCCTGTGTGTTCTGTAATTATTCTTCATTATTTGTTCGAGTAGCTTCTTACATTTTCTGAAGGTTTTTCCATATTGACAAACATCATCTGTGAATAAGGAGAGACTGACTTTATTTCAGCCTGGATGCCTTTTATCTCTTACTGTTAGTTTATTTCCCTGGCTCATACTTCCAGTACAATACGGAGTAGAAATGATGAGAGTTGATGTCTTCGTCTTGTTCCACTTGCTTAGGGAAAAGACACTGAGTCTTTCATCAATTGAGTATGATGTTGGCATAGATGCCCTTTGCCAGGTGAGAAATGTTCCTTCTATTCCTAGTTTGCTAAGTTTATTGTTCCCTCTTTAGGAATAATTGTGACAGTTTGTCAAACATTCTTGCTGTATCTATTGAGATATGTTTTTTTTTTTTTCTCTCTTTCTTACAGTGTTAATACGGTGAGTTACATCGATTGATTTTTGAGTGTTAAGTCAATTCTGTATTCTCAGGATAAATTTGACCAGCACAGACATGGAAATTGTTCCTCTGTCAAGGGAGCTGAAATGAAAGACTCCTGTAGTTTTATGGCTCTAAAGGGTTATAGGGGAGGTGGAAAGGGAGTTAGATGTGGGAAAACGCTGAGCCCTGAAAGTGGGGAAAAAGTGTCCTCCTCAAGGCTATTCTCTTCTGCCCCAGTAAGAAGACCTGAAGACGACTCCCACAGAAGGCCCCAGATAGAGAGACTTCGGAATGAAGGCTCCTGAACTAGGAAGGCAGACATGCTTCAAGAGGACGGCCTGCCAGGGCTTACCTCCCAGGCTGCAATGCACTAACCACGCACGGGGCCTGGTTGTGAGGAGAATGGCATTTCCCGTGATGCCTGCCAGGCAAATCCAGGTACTTGCCTGTAGCCGTCCTGAAAAATCACACGTAGGCTTCTGGCCATGAGCTATACTTCTGAGGAAATATTTCATTTGCACTTGGAATGTGTATGCCAATTAAGTAATAGTTGATAGTGTTTCAGTCTTCAGTACCCTTACTGAGAACTGAGGGCCAAGTATTTCTGCCAATTTTCATGAGGGAGGTTAGCCTGGAATTTTCCTCTCTTGCAGTGTCCTTAGTTTTTTGTATTAAGGTGGTACTAATGCAGCCACTGTGGAAAACAGCATGGAGGCTCCTCAGAAAGTTAAAAACACAACTACCCTACAACCCAGTCATCACACTACTGGGTATTTACCCCCAAAATACTCATCCAAAGTGATAAATACACCCATTTATAGCATTATTTGCAATAGGCAAATTATGGAAGCAGCCCAAGTGTCCATCTATAGATGAATGAAGAAAATGTTGTATTTACGTATGTACATCTGTGTACACACACACACACACACGATTATTCAGCCAGAAAAAATGAAATCTATTTGCAATGAGCTAATCAATATAATGGTAAGCAAAATAAGTCAGTCAGACAAAGGCAAATACTGTACGATTTCACCCAAGTGGAACTTTAAAAAGCAAAATGGGCACCTGGGTGGCTCAGTCAGTTGAGCGACTGACTTCAGTTCAGGTCATGACCTCGCGGTTTGTGAGTTCAAGCCCTACATCGGACTCGCTGCTGTCAGCACAGAGCCCACTTTGGATCCTCTGACCCTCTCTCTCTGCCCCTCCCCTGCTTGCGCTTTCTCAAAAATAAACATTTAAAAAGAAACAAAACAAATGAGCAAAGGGTAAAAAAGAGAGACAAACCGACAAGGAGACACTGAACTAGAGAGAGCAAACAGATGGCTACCACAAGCGGGTGGGGGATGGGTGAAATAGATGGTGGGGATTCAGGAGAGTACTTGTTGTGGTAAACACCGGGTGATGTATGGAAGTGTTGAATCACTGTACTGTACATCTGAAACTAATATAACACTGCCTGTCGATTAAACTGGAATTAAAATAAAAACTTAACAAAAGATGGTGGTGAGGTCATAAAATGAGTTGGTGAATATTTTATTATTTTCTTTCCTCTAGAAGAGTTTTAATAACGCTGAAGTGACTTGTTTCCTAAATGTTTATAGATTCACCAGGAAAGCGATCATCTTTAAAAAATTTTAATGGCGTGTATTTTTGATTACTGGTTCAATTTCTGTCATGATTTTTGAACCTCTTAAGTTTTTATTTTGTTTGTTTCTAAGTCAGTTTTCATAAGTAGTATTTTTCTATGAAGTTTCTCACTTTATCCAAATGTTCATATTTATTGGCATAAAGTGATTCATTAAATTTGTATTTATGTTTTAGGGTTTAAAGCTCTGCAAAGTGACAGCAGAAACAATTCATCAGTGAATTTATAAGCACAAACGTGTTACAACCATTAAATAGATACAGAAAAACCTACTTAGTACATTACCTTAAGCATCATATGCCTTGTATATACAGAATGTCTCTATCATTTTTTTTATCAGTTTTTATTTAAATTCTAGTTAGTTAACACACAGTGTAATATTAGGTTCAGGAGTACAACTTAGTGATTTAACACCTCTATACAATACCCTGTGCTCATCACAACAAACGCACTCCTTAATCCTATCACCAATTACACTGATCCACCCTACCCACCTCCCTTCTTGTAACCATTGGTTTGTTCCCCATAGTTAAGAGTCTGTTTCTTGGCTTTCTCTCTCTCTTTCCCTTTGATTGTCTTTTGTTCCTTAAATTCCACATATGATAACCTGTATACCCAAGAATCCCAGGAAGCTTTCGGCCCAAGAGTTACTATCACTACAAAATCAGACATCCGGTAGCTTGTGCAATATGTAGATGAATCACAGTTCAGTGAATCCCTGTTCACCCAGCTAACCATGGTACATGTTCTGTCATTGGTTTAGGATTGGTTTCCCAAAACAGGAAGAATAAAAATCCTCTCTCCCATTAGACAATGATGGTTAGCCTATGGCAGGCACTCTTTTTCAGTCACCATGCTCCCCACTAGTTAACCACAAAAAGAAAAGTATCTGATAGAAGTAGGTTTCCGAAACTCAGACTTATTCAATCTTATATGTTACTTTATCACTTGGCAATAGATTTATCCCTATAAATGATAATCATTTATGATCAATTGAGGAATTATGTCAAGAATATCCTATCTTATGAGAAACACCAGTACCATAAAAATTTCCATATGTAAGGGAAGCCTTGACTGTTGCTATGACTGATAGAGTAGATTTCTTAAATACTTCTAGGATGAAACAAAATTGTCTAATTCACACAAATGAATTTGTTAAGCAGACTCTATTAATGATAATGATAGACTGAAGAGAATTTTTATACTACCCACATTACCTCTTCCTCAGAAAAAAATGAAACATATTGAGAAGCTATATTAGCTCTTTCAAAACCTCACAGTATTAAAAGTTTTCCTGTTTTCCACTCTAGGGAACTTTTCTTGTTTAATATTTATCTATTGATCTATTGAATATCTATTGTCTTTTTTTTTTTCAACGTTTATTTATTTTTGGGACAGAGAGAGACAGAGCATGAATGGGGGAGGGGCAGAGAGAGAGGGAGACACAGAATCAGAAACAGGCTCCAGGCTCTGAGCCCTCAGCCCCGAGCCCGACGCGGGGCTCGAACTCACAGACCGTGAGATCGTGACCCGGCTGAAGTCGGACGCTTAACCGACTGCGCCACCCAGGAGCCCCTATTGTCTTTCTTTTTTACGTGGTGCTATTTATCTCATGCTATACAAACTTGAAAATTAGTTGAACTGCAAAAGAGAAGAAAATCCTGGATCATTATCTAAAACAAAGTACAGTTTAACCCCCCAAAATAAAAATTACTGAGAGTTTCGACACACTGATTTGGAAAAATAAATGGTGAAAACAATTACTACTAAAATCCTTACCTCCTAAGTAAATTTAGGGCTACTAACTCTTTAAAATGAAAATTTTAAATATTATATTTATTTCTAATTGTATTGATTGTTTTCTTCAAGAATGGCAATGAGTTTGCTATGGCTACATGGAAACCTGTCCACACAAATGTCTGAAGCTAAAAAATACCCTTCCATTTGATATTAAGTTTCATAGTTTATTCTTTGTGTGTGCAGCCATACATACATGTGTAACAGTGCAAGTAATTATATTTTACTGCCAGCAAAAATGAAATTTAAATTCATTTTAAGGAATATGTTTTCCTCCCCCCAAAAACTGGTCCTAGGAATGAAGCCTCGCCTTTCAGTTAAAATAGTTGCACTATAGGTATGGATTTGTGCAATTTGTGTAATTGTTTTTCTTACACCAATATTAAGAATACTTTAAAATGAGTAGGTGGGTTTCAGAGACCAAGTGAGCTCCTAAGGTCATTTGCACTTGGTGGTTACTAACTACAAACAGTCTAAGGAAATTAAGGATATATGAGCGTTTGGTTAGAACTCTTTAATCACAAAGTGCTGCATTTCAATAGCTCAATTTCTAATTTAATTTTTTTTATCTGTTCCTACTACAGATTATTTCTAAATCTTGAAGCCTTCTGCTTTAACAAAATTGTCAATTTAAAGTAATTAAGACAGCATTGTCTATCTTCTAAGATTGTAATCCTTTTATTCTATTTTTTTTTCTTATATATTTTGATACATGGGTTTTGGGCAATATATATGCTTTCCTAAAATAACGTGCATTATATTACTATTTCTCATAATTTCAGACTAATGTCCATGAAGGACATGGAACTGACGTCCTTGGAAATCTGGTAGCAGATCCCAAGATATTTGAAATGAGGAATGCCTTTTAATGTTTTTGTTTTGTTGTGTTTTATCGGATTCAGACTCTATTTAAAACTAAATCCTTGCTGGTTCCAATATTAATATATTTTCTCCACAATACTTATGTGAATTGATACTTCATAGGCACCATCTTTATTCTGTGGCTCACAGGACCGCCCAACCCATCTCTGTATATCCCTAAGGTTTACACATATTCAAGCTTGAGGAACAGATCACCAGATATCATGGGTTGTATCCAACACTCACCTCATTTTATGTTACCTGAATTTAGATGAAAACCTTAAAATTTAGGAAGAAAAGAAAACCTTATTTTTCTTGGATGATGTAAACTATGGGTTTACAAAGATTGGTAGTCATACAGTTTAAAAATTGCCTTTTTTTTTTCAAGAAAAAGAAAGTGAGACATAGAGATATAGAGGGAATTATCCACAATTCCAATGGAATTGAAGAATTAGAATTAAAGATCAGAAACTCTGGGAAACTTGGAGTGTTTCTAATGCCACAGCTCTGCCTTTCTTCTCTGGTTATGTGAAGCTAATCTCTTCTGACACGTGCTTCTGCAGAAATGACAGCCTAGTCATCTGCTGGATATAGGTTACGAAACTATATCCGTTCCGTAGTTTTGCTCAAGACATTTGCCTTTTCAAGACATTCTGAGTTCCTCTCAAATTTGCAGGTAGAATTTTATAGAAGACTAGAAAAGGTTTATCATCGTGTAAAGATGATGCCAAAAGGACAATCTTTTCCCAATTTTATACTTTGAAAAACCTTTTTTAAATGCTTCCTTCACCGCTCAAGGAGTGATATGCAGGTACAGCAGCAAAAATACAGTGAAAAATAGCCTTCCTTCCTCGTGACTTTTCTAGTTCATGCAAACATGCTGCCTAGCCTTACCCTTTGTTATGCCTGTAACTATTCCGTGATTAAATGTGTCAACTTCAGCGGCACCTTTTGTGATATTTTTAACTAATCACTTTCAAGATTCTGCAGGGCCTATGTTTTCCCTAGGGTCTCGCTGCCTTCTTCCTTTCTCTGGTTCTCCTACATACAACCTCCTTGGACTGTCTGGTCTCATTGTTAAGCAAGTCAGAATGTTCCCTACGATATGCTGCTTCATGCATCCTGACTCCAGCTGAATAAAAGTCCTGGCAGATTTCCAGTTCATTCTCTGCTCTAGATTTTAGTTGAAGAAATTTTGCTTCATGAAGATTTTTTTACCCAAGTTATCCTGCCTAAGACTGACTCTAGCATATTTTTTACTCTTGAAATTTTTTATAGCATTTGCTCTCTTTAAAATTAACTTAGGACTTTTATTGTAGCAGCTCTTATAGGTTATTTAATTCAACAATATTTTTTATTCTATAACTTTTCAGCCTTATCGAGGTATAATTGACAAACTAAAATATTTAGAGTGTATCACGTCGTGATTTGATGTGCATACTGAGACAGGAATACCCAGATCAACGCAGTATTTATCAACTGTAGTCACCAAGTTGTAATTAGATCCTCAGATCTTATTCATCTTATAACAAATTGTACCCTTTAATAGAAGTGCTAACCATGCAGCATTTATCTTTCCCTAGCTGGCTTAATGTCCAGGTTCAGGTATATCGTTGCAGATGGCAAGATTTTAAGGCTGAATAATATTCCATTGTGTATATATGCGACACTTTCTTTATCCATCCATCCCTTGATAGATACTTAGTTTGTTTTCCGAACAAGGCTGTTGTGAATAATGCTATAATGAACGAGTAGAAAAATTCTTCGAGATAAAGGTTTTATTTCCTATGGACATATACCACGATATACAACCTCATGATGTCACAGTTTGTGAGTTTGAGCCCCACATGGGACTCTGCGCTGATGGCATGGACCCTGCTGGGGATTCTGTCTGTCCTCCTCTCTACCCCTCCCCGGCTTGTGTGCTCCCTGTCGCTTGCGTTCTCTCTCTCTCAGAAATGAACTTAAAGAAAAAAATTTAATAACAAATAATTAAAGAAAAGAATTAGTTGACCATTGATGCATGGATTTATTTCTGGGTTCTCTGTTTTATTCCATTGATGTATGTCTCCTTATTTTAAGGCCAATATCATATTATTTGATCCCAAGAGCTTTGTAACACAGTTGGAAATCAGAAAGTACAATTATCTCCAGCTTGGTTTTTCCCTCCCAAAATAGTTTTTGTTGGTCGGGGTCTTCTGTGATTCCATGCAAATTTTGAGATTGCTTTTTGTTTCTGTTTAAAATTGCCATGGATGGGGCGCCTGGGTGGCTCGGTCGGTTAAGCGGCCGACTTCAGCTCAGGTCATGATCTCACAGTCTGTGAGTTCGAGCCCCGCGTCGGGCTCTGTGCTGACAGCTCAGAGCCTGGAGCCTGTTTCAGATTCTGTGTCTCCCTCCCTCTCTGCCCCTCCCCTGTTCATGCTCTGTCTCTGTCTCAAAAATAAACGTTAAAAAAATTTTTTAAAAAAATTGCCATGGAAATTTTCACAGGGATTGCATTCAATCTGTAGATGACATTGGGCAGAATGGATATTTAAACAATATTAATTCCTCTAATCTGTGAATATGGAATATCTTTTTATTTAGTTGCATCTCTAACTTCTTTAATGATTTTGTTTTCGGTGTACAGACCTTCCACTTCCTTGACTAAATTTAAACAGTAAATTTTTTTGGATGCTATTATAAAGAGGACTGCTTTCTTAATTTCTCATTCTGATGATTTGTTATTAGTGTACAGAAACATGACTGACTTTTGTATATTGATTTTATAATCAGGAACTTTACTGAACTTGTTTATTAGTTCTCCAGGAGAGAACAATTTTCCAGTGGAGTCTTTAGGGTTTTCTATATATAATTTTATCTGCAAATATAAACAGTTTTCTGATTTAGAGGGTTTTTCTTTTAATTTTTTATTCTTTTTTCTTGCCTAGTTGTTCTGCCTAGGACTTCAGAACGATGTTGAATAAAACAGCTGATCTTAAAGGAAAAGCTTTCAGTTTTTCACTGTTGACCATGATGTTAGCTATGGACTGCTCACGTGTGGCCTTTATTATGTTGAAGTACCCTCCTTCTATACTCAGTTGAGAGTTTTTATCAGGAAAGAATGAATTTTGTCAAATGCTTTTTCGGCATCTATTGAGATGATCATATGATTTTTATCCTTCATTTTGTTAATGAGAGGCATCCCACTGACAGACTTGCATATACCAAACCTTACTCGATCCTTGTACATGATTCTTTTTTTTAAATACTTTTTTTTTCAACGTTTTTTATTTATTTTTGGGAGAGAGAGAGAGAGAGACACAGAGCATGAACGGGGGAGGGGCAGAGAGAGAGGGAGACACAGAATCGGAAACAGGCTCCAGGCTCCGAGCCACCAGCCCAGAGCCTGACGCGGGGCTCGAACTCACGGACCGCGAGATCGTGACCTGGCTGAAGTCGGACGCTTAACCGACTGCGCCACCCAGGCGCCCCTGTACATGATTCTTTTAATGTAGTATGAAGTTTCATTTGCTAGTATTTTGTTGAAGATTTTTGCACTTTCAACAGGTATATTGGTAATTTTCTTGTAGGGTCTTTGGTTGGTTTTAGTATTAAAAGAACAGTGGCCTTGTAAAATGACTAGGAGTATTCCTTCCTCTTCTGTTTTTTCGGGAGAGTTTGAGAAGGACTGTATTTCTTTTTAAATGTTTGTTAGAATTCACCAGTGAAGCCTGGGTCTTCTCTGTTGGAAGATTTTTAATTAATGATTCAACATCCTTACTAAGTAATTATTCAGGTTTTCTATTTCTGCATGGTTAAGTCTTTGTAGATTGCGTTTCTAGGAATGTATCCATTTCTTCTACACTAGTTTGTTGGTATATAATTATTCAGAGTAGTTTCTTCTGATTTTAGTGTTTCTTGTTATGACTTATAGTGTCTCTTCTTTCATTTCTGGTTTTATTATTTGGGGCTACTCAGTCTTTTTTTTAGCTCATTTAAATGTTTATCCCTTTTGTCTATCTTCGCAAAACTCGGTGTTAATTGTATTTATCTATTTGATTAACTTTTAGCCTCCGTTTATTTCTGCTCTGTTATTTTCTTCTACTAACTTAGGGCTTACTTTTTTAGGTTTTAGATCCTTTAGCTGTAAAGTTAGGTTATTTAAGATCTTTTTCTTAATGCAAGCATCTAGCACTATAAACATCTCTCTTAGGCCTGCTTTTTCCCGTGTTCTCTAAGTTTTGGTATGCTGGGTTTCCATTTTCATTTTTTTCAAGATTTGTTTTAAACTTCTCCTTCAATCCATCTGTTGTTCAGAAATATATTTGTGAATGTTCTAGTTTGTGGTTTGTTTTTGTTATTGGTAGCTACTTTTATATCATTAATCTCCATAAAGATGTTTGATAGGATCTCTTTCTTAGATTTCTTGTTATCCCTCAGTAAATAAAGATCAAGCTGAGGGGCCAGCACATAGGAGGATCCAATGAGAAAGGGGCTGCTGGTATAGATTTTTTAAATGCAGTGAATACCAATGTGTCATGAATGCCTTCAACTCTCATGAATCCAATTATGTGTTTGAAAAAGAGAGGAGAGATACGGAAAGAGAGAAATAGATGAGACACACACACAGATTTTCAATAGCACAGGGTGTACCTGTGCCAATCTTTTTACTCAGTGAATACATAACCCAGAAGGAGTATGACATAGAGGACATCAAAGAACTATCCCCAGTTGTTAGTTCCTGCGTGCTGTTCCAAATGTGAGCGTTGTACCCTATTATGATCCCAGGGTTAAAAGTTACACATTTTTATGTGAAAAGTATAAAAATGAAGGGCAAATATTTTATTCGGAGCCCCCCCCACCAAAATAAATTCTTACAGTATTATGAAAAGAACGGTGTTGAACTTGATGAAGAAAAATCTTTTATGTACCAAGGTTTGCATTACTAGGAGATTCTCAAAAATAATATCTGATCTTTAGCTTGCTGACCTCATTTCTAATTCCTCAGTAGGATGCAATTTCTCTGTGATAGTTTACAATTGTTGCCACATAAGATTCTCCAACTTAACTGCGTAGAACAGAATTATAGATTCAATTCGCATTTACCAAAACTATCGATCCTCCCTCATTTTTACTTCTTAGTAGATAAAACGGTGCCTCAATCAATATGGTTGCCCTAGCTTGAGGCTAAAAACATTAGGGCCATCTGAGATTTCTTTCCCTTTCACATATATATCTAATCAATCAGCAGGTTATGTCATTCTACTTTCAAAATATTCCCCAATTTCAACAATTCCCTTATCAATAACCCAAGTTTGGCATTATAAGCTTTTGCTATAGACTTCCTATCATGACTAATTGCAAAGTTTCCTCCTGCAATCCCCAAAATCGTTCTCTTTCCTGTCCCCAAATTCCAGATCCTTGTCCTTTCAAGTTGTAAATTTGATTAGGCAACTCTTTTGGTTAAAAATCTTCTATGTTTTTTCAGTGCAGTAATATAAAATCCAAAACCCTTACAATAGCCCAATTTAATGTGCCCACTGCCTATAGTTCAAGACTTCATTTCCTCACATTAGTTCCTGATATTTTGATAATCGTGCCCTGTGGACACACCCAAGTTTACCCGTCCTTCAGATATTTTGTTTTGCTGTTTGCTCATGTAAAAATCTCCTCACCAATGTCTTTACATGCCCTCTGCCCTAGACCCTCATGCTCTATCACAGCACCCTGTTTTAGATTCTTTATATCAATTAGCATTTATAGAAATTATAGTATTTGTAGCCAATGCTCTATTAACTAGTATGTGAGGTCTGAGCTAATAGGAACTAGGTTTATCTTGCTCACTGTTGTATCAAACATTTAGGAAAACATCTGGCAAAGATGCTCAAACTTGGCCAATCAGATGCACGCAAGCTGCACTTGGACTTGGGGAGAATTTTCTGCTCCTTTCCTTCCTTCCCTCCCCTCACCCCATCTTTTTCAATCACTTAGGATTCATAAGGTCAATCTTCTCTTTCTTCCACATCTATCTATATGTACTTATATAGATAGATATGGAAGATGTAAGATCTATCTTACTATTTATCTATAGATATAGATCTTATAGAGCTACATATCTCTATATCTACCTACCTATCTATATATCTACCTATATCTGTTCTCCAGGAATCTTTTGATACAAATGCATAATATTAGTATATTTAAATCAATGGGTCAACTCTTTTACAGAACTTTAATATTTTAAGATTAAAAAAGATAAGGCATGAAAGAACTTGAACAGAAAGAGGACACAAATGGAGGCACAATGAGACATTTGGTAACCCTGAAAACATCTGATACAACAGCTTTCTTGGGAGCTCATGGACTGGTGTTGGATAAAGAAATAATTTATATTCATTTTACTCTTGAGATACTTTCTTGTCTTATGCCAGCTGTGATACAAGTCTGCAGAACCCTGAGTCCTCTCTACAGCATAATAAGGTGTTTTAGTTTGCATATTAAGAATTTAGATCACTGTATTTAAAAAGTTACCATGGCATAATTCTGTAGCTTTAGGAGGAAATGATATTGTCAAAAAATTCAACACAGTTATCTTGCAGAGGAAGGCAGATCAGGCATCAGTAAGTCCTTGCATGGTTCAGTACCAATGTTCTCTAAATTTGAGGTAAAATGAGACTGAATCTGTAATTAAATTCCCCGATACAAAACGACAACTTCTTTGCTACTCTTACCACTCTAAGAATTAAAATAAAAACATATCACCATAATGTAACATTACGTTTGATTCTAATTATTTCTAATGCATTTGTGGGGGAAAAAGGATTAAAAAGAAAAATCAAATCAACTTGTAATATCCAAATCTCGGGCCATTTGATGAGCTGCATAATGCTAACTACAGACACTACTATAAATTACCGAATAGGACAGAAAGATATATGGAAGTCATAATTCCCTTGCCCTTAACAAGTTTTCTCTTATGTAAGTAAAACTCAACTTTATCCTGAGGCATTCTACCAGGGCTAACCATGGACTGATTTGAATTTTATCTTCCAGTGCCCCCCAAATTAAGGTAAACTAGCAATGAACAGAGGCTTGGGCAAAAGAAAGTCAGGAGGAAAAAAAAGGAGGCAAGAAATATAGAAACACAATACTGAACAAACAGTCCTTGGTTACCTATAAATAGGACTTTTGGTATTATTGCAGGAAGCCTCCAGGATGGCTTCACTTGACCCCAACTCTTTGTATTCCCTGCCTTATGTAATTCCTTTCCATTGAGTAACTTGCTTCTGGTCAGTAGAATATGATAACGTTGAAGAGATGTCGTTTCTACGATCAGGTCACAAAAGATTACGCTCCTTTCTGGTAGACTATTTCTTTCTTGTTCTCCTTCTCGCTTTCTTTTTCTTTGGCTTTGGTGAAGTAAGCTGGCATGTTGGAAAAGACTAGGAGTCAAGAAACTGAAAACAGTCTCCAAATACAGACAGTGCATAAGTGAGGTTATGCACAGTGAAATAAACCTGGAAAAATTAAATTGCATTTCCAATCTTGTGTGGTTGGAGACACATCCTTCCTCAGGTGGGCCTCAGATGAGCCTTTAGCCTCAGTCATAGCCTCATGAGAGAATATTCACTATACAGTGAGAAATCCACCTAAGTTGTGCATGGAATTTTGATCCACAGAAACGTAACAAATGTGTGATGCTTTAAGACACTAAATTTTAAGGTAATTTTTAATGCAACAATAGATAAGTAATACACATATTATACAAATAGGAATTTATCTCTTCTAAAGAGGTCAGATCATTTTATAGCTAATCTGCCAGGGATAAGTTGAATTCTAACTCTGCTTTGCATTCTTTTTTCAACACTCTTCTGCTGGTGAGAAACAAGTTAGTCAATGGGAAGGAATTACATACTCAGCAGATACCTGGAGGTTGGGATTGTGTGAGGCCATCGTAGAGGTGTCTGTACAATAGCAAAAGTGACATTTTTAAATACTAGTTTTTTGTTTGTTTGTTTGTTTTCAGTAACCATGAAGACTCATTTAAATGAAACAAGTATCAGGGGCACCTGAGTGGCTCGGTTGGTTAAATGTCTGACTCTTGATATCCACTCAGGTCATAATCTCAGGTTTGGGAAATCAAGCCCCGCATCGGGCTCTGCACTGAGCAGGGAGTCTGCTCCAGATTCTTGCTCTCCCTTCCTCTCCCAAAATAAATAAACTTAAAACAATCAATGACACAGGTATTGGATTTTTAAAATATTTTAATACTTTTCATACTACTCATTTGATCATCCTTCAGCACTATTCTTTTTGAACACCACAGATCATTTTTCTGAGCAGGTGACTAGCCCACTCATGACATAATGTTTTGCAGGTGCTCGTAAACTCGTGTATTTTTTCCCCTTTGCTCTTGGTGCGACATTACATTTCCCTCTTGTTAACCTTTTATTCTTACTTCTAGTTTTACTCTGTATTTTATTTTACGACGTTCTTCTCAAATTTCCATCTGACAGCGTTTACCTTAATTATATATAAATGTATTTCTGCATACTTGTGAGAGGTCCATGGTGGCCCATTGAGCCCAGTACATCCAGCAAGAAGCACTCACTGCTCTTTCCATGCTACACCACAGGGCCTTCAAGGCAGCCCTAGGCATTGTGTTCCAAGAGAGTGATCTGATAGCTCAGACCTGGATTCCTGATTCAGAATGTTTAAACGATGAATAATTCTTTAGGAGAATTATGTCTTCTGGGACACGGAGATAGACGATGGTCACAGATGGGATACCATGTAATGTATGCCCACATCTGCTCACTGTGAAACAAACTGTTCTGTCATTTTATGAGTCAATTTTATTTGTCCAAAGATGAATGATTAAGATACCTGGATTGCAAGAGTTTGATGTAAGATGAAGTTTAACTCTTTTGGGGGAAAATAAAAACAAGCAGGAGAGATTCTCAATGATACACATTGCTTATTTTCACAGCTGATTTCATCATTTCAAATACACATCTATAAACACACAATACCAACTAAAACATAGAAAAACTGTTGTAAGGATATCTAAGATCCTGAGTAAAAATGCTAGCTTCTGTCTCCTGAATTATTTAGGACATTGCTTAGATTTCTAAAATCGTTTGATGATCTATCCTTAGAGTCTGTGCTTGTCAGATAGTAAACTATTGAGAGATAAACAGTTGCTTTTATTTTAGTAAACAATCTATTCTGATCAAAATTATTATAAACTATCAGCATATGGGAGCTTGGGTGGTCAGTTGGTTAAGTGTCCGACTTTGGCTCAGGTCATGATCTCATGGCTCATGGGTTTAAGCCCCACCTCGGGCTCTGTGCTGACAGCTCAGAGCCTGGATCTGTTTTCAGATTCTGTGTCTGTCTCTCTCTCTTTCTGCCCTCCCCCCTTGTGCCCTGTCTCTTTCTCTCAAAAATAAACATTAAAAATTTTTAAATAAATTATCACTATATAATAATTTATAATCTATTTTCTGTATTTGCATATATTTAAGATGGATGGATCATTACAAGACATGCTGATCAAAGAAATACATGATTCCAAAAATATGCCATATATCATAATAGTAACAAGGATAGTGAAGTTCAAAAGTAACGATTATGGACAATTGTGATGCCAAGTCCATAGAAGTTGTATTTAATTGAGAACACAGGGGTTAAATGCTAGATCAATAAATAAAAATGGGATACAGAAGATGGAAAGGAAATGGAAACAGAGACTGCATTTAAAATGCATTAAGTCAGGGATGCCTGGGTGACTCAGTTGGTTAAGCCTCTGACTCTTGATTTCAGAAGCTCAGGTCATGATCTCACATTTCTTGAGATTGAGTCCCACTTTGGTCTCCATGCTGACAGTGTGGAGACTGCTTGGGATTCTCTCTCTGCCCCTCCCAGGCCTGTGCTTTCTTTCTCAAAAATAAATATTAAAAACAAAAACAAAAACAAAAACCTTTCAAAATGAATTAGGTCAGAAAAATCAAAAGATGTTTG
This sequence comes from Herpailurus yagouaroundi, assembly GCF_014898765.1. Classification (NCBI taxonomy): domain Eukaryota; kingdom Metazoa; phylum Chordata; class Mammalia; order Carnivora; family Felidae; genus Herpailurus; species Herpailurus yagouaroundi. The sequence goes on along the minus strand of NW_024412412.1, from coordinate 24,348,986 downwards.
TGTAAATATTTAACATCTTGAGATTTATTAATTCAAATTCTCTACTATCAGACCATCTCAAGGGTCTGGATTAAAAAGCAATACTATCTTTTTCTTTAAACATTTATTTGAGATAAATAAATGATAAACATTTATTTTCTTTAAACATTTATTTTGAGAGACAGAACGTGAGCGGGTGAGGGATGGAAAGAGAGAGACATACAGAATCTGAAGCAGGCTCCAGGCTCTGAGCTGTCAGCTGAGTCTAATGTGGGGCTTGACCACATGAACCCTGAGATCATGACCTGAGCCAAAGTCGGACGTCTACGTGACTGAGCCACCCAGGCACCCCAAAAGCAATATTATCTGTAATGCAGAGGTGGAAGAAGCTTAATTACTAGATACTTGAAGTTAAAAAAAAACATAAATACTAAATTAACTTGGCAGAGAATTCTGAAAGATTCTCTGAAATTAAAATAGTCCATAAACACGTTTAATAAAGGAATCCTATTGCTAACACACCCAAATACTCATGTAAATAGGGTCAAGGATTAAAAATGGGGTCACATTTGAGCCTGAAACTGTAAATGACTATTAATATGAGCCACTTTTTAACTATGTGACTATGAAAGAATAAAAAGTCACATAATCATGATCTTTTAGGACAACACATATTAGGATTCACAGATATAGTGAATCAAATTATAACTTCAATGATTTAAGATAACTAATTTGATGTGAAATAATCAGGTACTATTTTGATATTTATTTCATGTCTATAAAGGACATGGATTCAGATAGAATTAAGATACCTAAGTGAAATAAATCATACAGAGAAAGACAGATACCATATGTTTTCACTCTTATGTGGATCCTGAGAAACTTAACAGAAGACCATGGGGGAGGGGAAGGGAAAAAAAAAAAGAGAGGGAGGGAGCCAAACCATAAGAGATTCTTAACAACTGAGAATAAACTGAGGGTTGATGGGGGCGGGGGGAGGGTAGGAGGGAGGGCAAAGTGGGTGATGGGCATTGAGGAGGGCACCTGTTGGGATGAGCACTGGGTGTTGTATGGAAACCAATGTGACAATAAATTGCATATTTAAAAAATTAAACAAAAAATAAAAAAGTAATAAAACATAAAAAAGAATTAAGATCCCATCCAGTACTCACAGAATCTGACTTTAGAAGGAATGAATGGATATTCTGCCTGCATAATATCCATACCATCCGTTTACCTCAATGTGTAGTATCATTGATAGGTCTCATCAGTCACACTTGACTGTTAAAAGAGTCAGAATTCCCTTTTGACATGTAAATATTTTAGATAAAAACATGTTGAACCATTACCAAAAAAAAAAAAAAAAAAAATCTAGTAATGTGTCAAAAGGCCAAGAAGTAACAGAAGTGCCATTGTTAAGCTAAGGAAGCACTTTTGAGAAATGGGGGTTTGGGATTTGATCTCAGCGTTCTGCAATGGGATGATGACTTTAAAAAGACAACAGGGCAACACGAATACAAAGGACCAAGAATTCATACACAAGTCCTGAAGACCTAATTAATCCACTGTACTTTTTGTTAAAGTGTCTAAAAAGGAATTCTCAAGTCAGTGTTATACTCAACTTTTGTTCCATCTAATATTAACCATGCCCTTTTATGGGCTGTGTCTATGGGAAGCATTAGTGTCTTTACTCGAGGGCATGTTGTTAGAATCAAAGTCTGTCTTGACATTTGGAGAGAGGGACCAAGATGGTGACATAGGAAACTCTTGGACTTCCCTCCTCCCAAGCCTGTAGCAAATGCACAACTACACATGGAGTAATTTGCTGGAGAGAATTTCAGAAACTAGCTGCTGACTCCTGGACACTGGATGAATGAAAATCGCCCACATCAAAATGAGTAGGAAAGGCTGAGACACACTCTCACTATAAACCCCAAACCCAGCAAAGTTCCATACAAACAGGAGATAGCCCCCAACTCCAAGCCTCTCCCTTGGGAACTGAGGGTTTAGCTCACACATGCAGCACCACAACTTTTAAGACTCCCATGTAAAAGATGAGCCCCCAAATACCTAGCTCTGAAAGCCAATGGTAATTGAGTGCAAAAGTGCCAGGGGACTAGAGCAAAGAAAGAAGAGGTTCCTAATGGGTCTCTCCAGAGCCTAGTGCAGAGGCAACAGGTAAAAATGCCTAATCTTCAAGTCCTTCCCTGGAAGGGGTTTGTGACTTTACAGGATGCTGCTGGAGGATGGGACATCTAATTAGAATACAACTTGGTCCTGACTGCAATCCCTCCCTGAGCTGGAAGGAGCCAGTGTGCACTTGCCCCACCCTCTCCCCTCCCTCCAGCTCTTTCCAACAATAAAACCAAATCACCACTATCTTCCCAGAAGAAGCTTATCAACACATCTAACACTCCAAAGTTTACAGATGTCACCTGAGGAATGACCCCAAATCACCTAGTTCTGATCATCAACGGGCTTGATTTTATGGGTCCCACAGGACTATACAAATGAAGTTTTAACCAGATGCAGGAGTACCCCCCCCCCACACTCCTTGTGGCTATACACCCAGAACTTAACAGAAGTTCTGTTTCTCTAGATGGCCACAAGCTTAACGCAGAAACACGTACACCAAACCACAAAAGCAAAACAAATTAGAAAGGGTCATACATCTAAAACACAATCCAAAATGAATTTCAAATAGGTTTTGAGAGTTAGAAAACATGTAATAGGATTTAAAAAAAAAAAAAAACTAGAACATGAACTGAAATCAGTTTTTCTGAATCTGAAGTGTACAATAAATTATTTGCACATAAATCTATTTGCCAATTGCCAAGGATTTAAATTTATAATTAAGGTATGCTTTTAAGTATAAATGAAAAATTTTTAATATTTATGCTATTAAATACAGTTTTCCATTAGAAATTGTAATGTAGGTAAATACTTTGCTTATTTTCAATTAAGAACAAAGGAAACTTTTTTTAGTGTTAGTTTAAGCATGAGAAATAGTTGGTTAGCTAGCTAAAAAGGAAATTAGGGTTCATCCTAGAAATATTGGATGAATTTAACAATGTCAGGAAACAGCATAGTTTGACATATTATTACAATGAAAAAAACCCCACGAATATTTCAATACATACAGAAAGAAAAAATTGATAGAACTCAATACATTTTTATTATAAGAACATGCAGAATTCTTGTAACAAATGGAGAATGCATGTTATGTTTAAGTATATTTGGAAAATTCACCAAGGCAGACCATATAACAGGCCATATGACAATTCACACACATTTTTAAAAATGAAATCATGCAAAGAGTGTTCTCTGGCCATAATGAAGTAAGAAGTCAATAACAGAAATATAACTGGAAAAGCCTCAAATATTTAGAAATTAAGCAACACAGTTCTAAACACATACTAACTTTTTCACTTAGCAAAAGAAATTAGTGTAGAAGTTGAAAAAGATCATATAAAATTTTTCTACTTGTAGATTAGCAAGTATACTTAGAAAAACCTAAGAAATGAACTAAAAAATGACCATAAAAAATAAGTTATGGGATATAAAATTAACATACAAAAATAAATATCATTCATATGTATAAACCATTCCACATTAGAAGAATGGAAGTAAAGCTTCCATTTATAGTAATTTAAAAACAGTCTCCAAACAATTTAATACAAAAAAATTGCAAAACCTTAATCATATGAGGAACACTTTGAAATAATCCTTAAAATGCACCTGGACAAATGGACAGTCTATAATATTCTTGGAAGGGAAGATCCAAAAGAAAAATGTTAGTGTTATTCTCTGGTAAACTATAAAATAAATACAATCCAATATGAATATATCCACCAATTTTTCCTCCTAATCCTACACCAATTGATTCTTAAAATCAGTTATAAATTTGAAGAAGCAAAATAGCCTGGAAAATTCTGAAAAATAAGAACAAGATATATGATAGCTCTATTAAATTCAGATAGTCCACAAAACCTCATTAATGAAAACAAAGCAGCACGAGAAGACACATGGTCAAATAGACTAATACATTCAATTAGAAACTCCAGACAGAACACTTAATATATAAGGGAATTAGGTATAAAATAAAGATGTTATCTCAATGGACTATTTTCCATATATGCTTTCATGAAAAAATTTTTAGCTATTGTAAGAATAATCATGCAATAAATTAATTCAAATTAGCATTAGAAGGGACTTGAAAAAAAATCCAGGTTAAAAATAGTAAATAAATAATATTACTAGGCAGTTTATACAAGGTGACAACAAAATGCGTCACAGATGTAGAAAAAGATGCTCAATATGACTAAGAATTAGAAAATATCAAATATAAACAATGGTGCGATACTACTTTATATCTACTATCTGGAAAAACTAAGGAAGATATTACCAATGGCTGAATGGGAAAACTATTTTTACACGTTATTCGTTTGAGTAAAACGTATTGCAGATGTTTTAAAGAACAATTCTGCCATAGTTGGTAAAATTCACAATGCATAATATCACCCAACATCCTCACTCTTGGGTACATTTTCCAGAGAAACTATATTTCTAGGGCACGGGGTATTATGAAGATGCTCATGTCAGCATCACTTATAGTAAGAAAGTAAAAGTAAATATCCTATCATAGTGTTCATGCATATATAAAATATCCTACAGCAGTTAGATCTGAAAACCCTAGCATTGCACATCAGACTACTGAAGCAAATGTGTTTGGGAGGAATATGTATTAAACTCAGGACAGACCAGTAAGAAGGGTGCTTTCAATGACTATTAGAATAGTGTGGCATAAGATGAGGAATATGAGCACCTCAAATATCTGTATCTCAGGTAAATATAAACTTTACAAAATTTCTATGGATTAAGGTGTTTGATTTAGCAAAAAGGTTTTTTTTTTTTTTTCTGAAATCTAACTGATGGGATACAGAAATATAAAAACAAGAATCACTCACTGAAGTCAAGAAAGCTTGAAATGGTGTAACAAATTCATCAGGTGATGGGCATTAGAGGATGCTTGGTAGCATCCAAAGCATCTAGGATCAAACTGATGAAGAAAGAAATCACATGAAGTCATACTGATGGAGAAAAGTACTATGGTTATAGAACAGTAATACAAGAAAGGCAAAGCATAGCACTCCTGGAAAGCAAGGCTTCCTACCAAAACCTTGAACAACCACACAATCAGAGACAGCAGGGTATAATAGGGGACAGTCTTCAAATCTATTAATTTCAGACTTTGGGAAAGTGGTGCCATTATCTTGGTATCATAGCTGGTTGCTCTCCCATTTGGCCTCAAGATAAAGGCGCAATGATAATTTATAAAATACCCTAAATATCTGCCATAGGGATTTACAGAATGGGTATTATTGTTGGGCAAAGAAGCAAAGTGAGTCCTAGCTTCCTATTTCAAAGGACAGGACATATGCATTCACATTTCCATTTAAAGACAAGCTAATCTTTTCACATGTCCAAATGCCAACCCCGAAGCACTGGCTTCCCAATTCAGTTTGGTCAGTAAAGCCTCTACCTCATATGGAAAATTTCTATTTATTGTCAGAAAACAGTGCTTAGGAAATACTTCTGCTATTTTGCAATTTGTTTTGTTTCATGAAAATTATGCAGTAAGCAAAAATCACTGCTTATTTAAATATATCCAGTATCATGAAAGACAATCAAAAATACCAAGAACTGAAAAAGCAGCAAACTTTAATATAAACAGAATCCTCAGAGAAATAAAAAGATCCCACAAACTAAAAACACCTCATTGCTCGAAAAAAATCAAACAATGTAATATGAAGAAATGAAAATTTTAAAATAGCAGAATGTAGTAGAAAAACTGATTAACAGAAGGTGTATGAAAATAGACTAAATAACCAGCTGGAAGAAATTCTTAGGATTTAGACTAAAAGAAGACAATGTTAATGGGCACAGAGTTAAAGTTTGTGGAGATATATTCTGAATAACCTTAACAGCCTAATTGGAGCTCCAAAAGAGAGACTGAAAAAGAGAGGAGGGAAAAACTTCCAGGAAGAACATTTTCCAGAGTTGAAGCAAGATTTGAATCAATAGCCAAAAAATTATCCACCAGTTGCCCTACAGGAAAACTTAAATAAGCCTGTACTTGACCATGGCTTGGTAATAGGAGAAAAGTGATAAAAAAGAAGGTAGCTCATGAGAATGGAAATAAAAATATGGGTAGAAAGCCTGAGGAGACATTTTCCCAAAAAACGCATACAGATGTCTAACAGACACACGACAAGACACTCAACATGATTCATCATCAGGGAAAGACAAGTCAAAACTACAATGAGATGTCACCTCGCTCACACCAGTCAGAATGGCTAAAATCAACAACACAAGAAAAAACAGGTGTTGGCGAGGATGTGGAGAAATGAGAAACTTATGCACTGTTGGTGGGAATGCAAACTGGTGTAGCTGCTGTAGAAAAGAGTATGGAGGCTCCTCAAGAAATTAAAAACAGAGTTATATACAATCCAGTAATTCCCCTACTGGGCATTTACCCAAAGAAAAAATAAACACCAATTTAAAAGATATAAAAATATATAAAAGATATATATAAGATTTAAAAATATATAAAAGATATATATACTCTTATGTTTATTGTAGCATTATTTATAATAGTCAAGATATGGAAGCAGCCGTATCAGTTTTTCCCCCAATAAGGATGAGGTTAGCTGTGGGTTTTTCATAGATGTCCTCTATTATGTCGAGTTATATTCCCCCAAATAGACTCAGATACAGAGAACTGGCAATTGCCAGAGAGGAAGTAGGTAAGGGGATGGGTAAATAGATAAAGGGATTAAAAGTATATTTATGGTGATGAGCACTAATGTACAGAATATACAATTAGTATTTTATATAATTCTAATGTATAGAATGGTTAACTCATTATATTGTACATCTGAAAATAATAGAATACTGTGTTATTTTTATGTCAATTACAATATCTCAAAAAAAAAAAAAAAGAGTGAATATCAAATTCATATTAAGCTTTTGTCTCCAAAAGGGCTATTCTGGATATGTCTCCGGGGGAATTTCTCAGTGAGATTAACAATTCAATCATTAGACTAAGTAAAGCAGATTGCTCTCCCTAATGTGCATTGACCTCATCCAATCCACGTAGAACATGAATAGAAGAAAAAAAGCTGAGTAAGGGACAATTTCTACCTGTCTTTGAATTGGAACATTGCTATTTTGCCTTTAGACTCAGATTCAGAATGCAATCTATACCACCAGCTCTCTTAATTCTCAGCCATTAGATGCAGACAAAAATCATACAATTGGCTCTTCTGGTTCCCCAGCTTGCTGACCCCCCCCCGCGGCCCCCCCCCCCCCCCACCCACCATACAAGTGTGGTAGGATATATCTATATCTATATTACCTATATCCTATTGGTTCTGTTTCTCTGGAGGACCCAGACTAATATGGTGGTGGTAAAGTGGGAAGTAAAAAAAAACCCTGAGAAGAAATTCCTTTAAAATCTAGTTTTAAATCAACCAATCTATATTCAAGTGTGACAGCAAAATCTGTTTAGACATCTAAAAAGGCAGAAATTTACAAGCCAAACAGTTTTGTCTTTTCTACAAGCACTTAGGAAATGATTAAAACATGAACATATTTCATGTCTTCAATGTTTATTAAGTGTTGCTTATCGTCTATATCCTCCAGCATACCATATTCAAGATTCCCATTGTGGCTGTTGATCTACTGACCCTCTTGTACTGCACTCACTCATCTTGCAATGAAGTGAGAAGGTAAAATGTCTATGTGATGAGATGCAGTGACGTGTATGACTAGGCACTCTGACTAGTGTTGGCCTACTAGTGACCTTCCGACCATAGGTTAAAAGGTGATCATCCCCTTCTCCATTGCAGTTGACCACAGGTAACTGAAGCAACAGAAAGCAAAACCACAGATAAGGAGTGGAGGGAACTATTGTAAAGCGTAAGCTTATAAAATAATCTGATACAAGAATTAGGGATTAATATACAAAAACTGACAAGGAAGCTTTTGAGACAAATTAAAGCAGAAGAGCGTTCTATTTTGGAGAGAGATTACTGGAAGACAAACCACCTCAGTATGCTCACATATTATTCATTTTAATTAGAAATCTGAAGACAGTCATTGGTAGGTTTACAAAAAGAAACTGAAATTTTCCTTTTGCTGGGCTACAAAAGATATAAAAGGAAATCCTGGGCAGTATAAAACAATGTATTAATACAATTTAAATTAAATATAATGAACACAGTAGGAACTAGAAATAGCTACCCAGCCCCCCCAGCACGTGAACCCCCTTCCCTCCATAAGTAACCAGTGCAAAATGGTTTGGGTGTGAATTTTAGAAAATCTCAAAAAAATTCTCTGATTTATATTTAGAAACTGTTCTAGAGATTAGAAATAGATGATATTGAATTTATTTCACTTGGCTAACGTAAATAATAATAACCTAGATACATAAGAAGAAAAAAAAAAAAACTATGCTTGCCTTTACCTGTGAATATATCCACAAAGATCCAAAGAAGTTGCTAGCATGCTTTATGACATTTCAAATGTACAAGATATTCAACAAACCCTTCTGTCTAATAGTTATAAGTATCAATAAAGAAATAAGTAAGTAAATTAATTTTAAAAATCATAGCTATTTTTAAAAATGAGGTAGATTTGTGCATACTGATATGAATATGTGTAGAGCACATATTTTGATGGGAGACTCAAGGCATAAAACAGTATGTATATTATCCTTTCTTTTGATAAATATATTTGTGCATGTATATGTATATTACATATCTATGCTAACAATGTATATAAAATAGACCAAATATGGTTCCCCAGTGAATCAGAAATGTATACTTCTTCCAAATTATTTCAATTTCCTACAAACATTTGTAAATTTCAACATTGAAAATTAAACTTTTCCCCAGATGACTATGTGTCAGAATAGCTATAGATAACACAAAACGTATTGAGAGTACATTTTCCTTCCCTTGGAGCAAGTTTAAATGCTTCAGAAATAGTTCAAACTTACTCATGTAAAAACTTAGACACGTAAAAATAAAAAAAAAACTATGTTTGCCTTATTCATGTGACTTATTCATGTGAAATTCATGTGAAAACATATTTTTTTAATTTTTTAAAAACGTTTGTTTACTTTTTGAGAGAGAGAGACAGAGCATGAGAGGGGAAGGGGCAGAGAGAGAGGGAGACACAGAACCCAAAGCAGGCTCCAGGCTCTGAGCAGTCAGCAAAGAGCCTGACACAGGCTCCAACTCAGGAGCTGGGAGATCATGACCTGAGCCGAAGTCAGACACTGAACCAAGTGAGCCACCCAGGCTCATGGAAAACATGAATCTCTTTTAGGGCATGACCTTATTTCTGTACTTTCTTTCCTTTTTTTTTTTTAAATTTTTTATTTTGTTTATAATGATTTTTTTTTTTTTTTTTAGCTTACTCTTTTTTGAGAGAAAGAGAGAGTGAGAGAGCAGGAGAGAGGCAGAGAGAGAGGGAGAGAATCCTAAGCAGGCTCCACACTGTCAGCACAGAGCCTGATGTGGAGCTCGAATTCATGAACTGTGAGATCATGACCTGAGCCAAAACCAAGGGTGGGAACACTTAAATGACTGAGCCACCTAGGTGTCCCTATTTCTCTACTTTCTTACTGTTAATATCTGAGACCTTCATGTGTGTATGACTATTACCCTTTTCAATGAACTCAAGTGTTTGCTAAAATTTCATCAATAGTGAAGCCAAGATTTCTTTCAAGGACTCTATGATTTCACTGTTGATGTTTGCAACCTTGATATTAATTCCCTTGGAGGAAATAAACCTAAAATAATTATACCTTAGGTGCTGAATACTTCAAACTTTGTAGTAAATTATGACACACATTTTATTAAAAATTATTAGAATATCTAAACAGTCACAGCGACCTGCTTGGAGTCATCTTAATACATGTGAGAGGATTATGGAGATCCCACAGAATTATGGCATAAAAATTGGAAGAGGAAATTTCCCTTAGCATTCCGTAGATCATGCAATATATTTTATAGATTTCATGAGAACTTAGGAAAGCCCAGTGCTGAGACTTTTGCTACAGCTTGGGCTTTGACTTCAAATTTCAAATGTTGTTCACCAAGATCTGGGAGGTTTCCTTAAGAATAAAATCACTCTGGACGTTGCCCATAAACTCTACAATATACTGTGCTTCACTTCACCCAAGACCTTAGATTTCCTGGTAGCTGTTAAACCTTTATGCTTGATAGAGAGAAGAGTTTTGTAGATGACATGGCCATACCTTTACTTTGTCCTAGAGTGGCTTGCTAGTGTTCCAGAGTTTATTGACTATGTTTCCTCCTCAATGTCTTCACAGGGCCTAGAATATAAAATAGAAGAAACAGTCCCTGAATAGAAGGTCCTTTACAAAACAGACTTATTCTGAATAAGTGATTTGGTAATAGCAAAATATGGTTCTTTTTCCTACAAATACATAATTTGTGAACAAAAATTATAAAAGGATTTTAATTTTTAATTTTATTTTTTTAAATTTTAATGCTTATTTTTGAGAGAGGGAGGGAGGGAGGGGGAGGGTCAGAGACAGGGAGACACAGAATCTGAAGCAGGCTCCAGGCTCTGGGCCGTCAGCACAGAGCCCAATGCGAGGCTCAAACTCAAGAACCAGGAGATCGTGACCTGAGCTGAAGTTGGACACTCAGCCAACGAAGCCACCCAGGCACCCCTTAACTTTTAAATTTTAAGCCATAAAAAAATTTACACTAAAACAGCTTTGTATAGACAAATCATTTTGGCAAAAAACTAATAAAGGGTAATGAAATGATCAAGATTTATAACCTGGATCTGTGTGTTCTTTGCAACATATCCAGCTTTGCCCAAACAGATACGAATCTGTGGGCTCGAGGAATCAGGTGATTTTCTCACTCTTCTGCTCATAAGCTGGCATCAATAAACCATATTCTAAGTGAAGAAACCTAAAATCTTGTTTTGATGTTTTTATTACATTTTAATGACAAATTTTCCATAAAACGAATTAACCATTAGTTTTAGGAGCTCTCACATTCACAGACCCACTTCCAAATTGATAGTGGCCTACAAGTGTTCCTAAGGTGATATATTCCAGAAAATTTGAAAAATTAGATAATTTATTCTAGTTAATAAATGTCACTGCTTTCATCCATGCAACTCCCTCCAACACACTTTCCTTCTGATGCCATTGGAGTGGCCATGGATACTTTCTGATAGGAGAAAAGTTAAGGATTTAGTTTGGATTCAGGGGGATATATTGATATGCGTCACAAGTACCATGATGTCTGTTAAGTTACTTTTAGCTGTTTGCACTGTAGGAATGGCTACCAGGAAATCCATGGTCTCCCACCGTGATAACTCATCTAACATTATGACAAGTAGGGGCAGGATCATACCTTATTTTGTGACTTAAATGTGTCATAATGTATGAATTACCAGAACTATTTGGGTATTGAAGGAGAAATAAGGACTGAACTATATGGAGCTGAACACTAGCCTGTGGAAAATTCTTCTAATCATCACAAGGTATAATCACACATGGAGAATTTGGTTGTCATTGTCACCTAATCAAAACTGACGTTATCTCCCAATAGCACATACTAGAAAAATTTAGCATATACAATTTAAAATATTCCCTAAAAATAGGAATTTCCAAGAATCCTTGTATTTGTAGGACACAAATCTGTAGCTGTACTACAAATAGTATTGTACACATTAGGTGTCTCAAGGGTCAACAGATTTACATCAGCCATACTGAATGCAAGACAGATACTCTAACTCCATAGAAAATATTATAAAATTATTAGCATGTGAATAAGTGAACATTTCATTGACCAAATACCAAAACACTGAACTTTCTTCACTTCTCAATCTTTTGTCTCAAATTATTCCACTTCCATGGGAACACCGAGCTCCACCTTCAACCCCTTATGGTCATTTGCTCTTACTGGCTATATTTGGCCATAAGTAAAGGGGAGTTTAGGCCCTTCACTTAGACTTAAAAGCATCAAACACGTGGCTTAGGTCAATGCAAACCACCGTTATAATGGATCTCCTTGTTGTCCTTTGCAGTGAAGGATTTAAGACAATAGGTGTCAACTCTCCCAAGTTTCAAAATGAGAGGCTATAGCATTATAAATGCTAGAGTGGAAGTTCTAAAAATCAATTTATGACACTAATCAGCCATCCTCACACAACAGAATTAAAGGTTCAGAAGTCAGCCATGCAGTTCAGAAATTAAGAAACAAAGCGTAATGAAGAATGCTGTTGGAGTGCTGTGGCATTTTCTCAACATATCCTCCAACAGCGTGTGGAGGAAATTCTTCTCCCTCACCTCTATCCAAAACCAGAAAGTTTTTAAGGGGTAACACAAAAGGTATAAATAAGTCCCTCTGGAAGTTTGGAAGCTTCACTTTCTGTTGTAACCCATACCTAGAACATTTTAAAAGATAGTGGCTGTTTTTGCCTATTTGGAGGAACACAGGGATGGAAACTAAACAGAACATTATTACAATGGAAATGAACTACCAGGATTTTAAACTAGATCACATGTGAGCATACATATTATAACCAAGTACATGTTCTCGCCTAACAATTACAGGATACAATTAAGCTTATTCCTATTTTTTTTTTTTTAGGCCACCATCGTCCTAAAACCTAACTCCAAAGAAAGGATATTTGCTGGGCAAAAGTTACTAGAGAGGATGTCAGGAATATATACATAAAGTGAAATGGTCAATTTTCTTTAGACCAGTGTCAGGTAAGTGTGTTTATCATAATGAGCAAATGTTTTGAGACCATATATCTGGTGGCTTTGTCCAACCCTACTGTCAAAGGGACAGATAGATTTAAAAGCATCAGGGCAGCTTAGTTATTAGAATAAAACATTATATGTAACTGGCAATAGGACACTATGTATTTTAGTAGAGCTTTATAATTTTACTGACTTTCCCTATAGAAAATGGTGATAAAATAAAACTTTGGTCTCTACCACTGTCAATTGGGCTTATAAAAGGTTATTTTTACATGTTGCAAAGTACAACTCATTATTTGCTCATAAAATAAATTTCATTGTTTATCAGTATTTTCTTAAGTTCTCATAGAAAATGATTAAGTACACTTTTTAATCTTGTGAATTTTATATATGTGAATATTTCTGTATATTCCAGCTTGTGACAAATAAAAGTACTTTGTACGATGAGTAACAGTCAAATATTTTCAAGGTCATTGACCTAAACTACTCAAAGACCAAAATTGTCAATTGGATTTCTTGAGTATTTTAACTTTTTTCAATAATTCTAATTATAGGCAATATGTTTCCTTATCACAAGCCTAGACCTAGAAACTAAAAGACCATGATGATTATTAACTCCAACTGAATCAGGGATCAGAGAGTAGAACATGCAGGAAAAATATGAATATGCTTACTGGCACAAGACTGGGGATAAATGAAGGCATTTCTTATCTCACCCGTTTGGGGAAAATTAAGTGAAGGCCACAAAATGCTGCAAATTTAGTTCTTCCATGGTACCTGATTATAACTGAGCAAATTTTAGTTCATAATGTTAATTTATTTGTATCTTTTAACTGCTCTCATGAAATTAAAATCTCTCATTTTTTCTAGGAATCTTTTAGGTTCTTTTCACTACTATAATTTGAGATTATAAATCTGTTGAGTGATTAGAGGTGTCTATTTTTATGGACGTGCCGGTAAAATACTAAGTAGTCAAGGGGAGAAATAACAATGAAGCAGTCAATTCCAAGTCAGAATTGTTGTATCATGAGATATACAAAACCGAAATAGTAAACCCTCTAATTAAAGGACTTTTCCTCAAGTGCCTACATTACTGGATATCTTTATTTTCCTAAATAATTGACATAACAGACATTTATTGAGAGCCTGTACTTTCCCAGGCATTGCAGGAAGAGCTAGGGATTCAAAGATCAGCAATCCCACTCTCAAGATTTTGATTTCAATGATAACAGTTGTGAAAATTGACACTTTCAATATTGTATATGAAGCATACAAGTTCAATAAGCAAGAAACTTTCCTTTCATGTTTATCCTGTGTGAATAAAGTAGTAAAATTGGTAACAAGGAAAGAAGGAGAAAAAGGAGGATCAATGGGTGGTGATTCTTGGAAGAAAAATTAGAACCAGATTCCAGAGCATATTAGATATGATCTTACTATGTTTGATGTTCATTCCCAAAACAACTGGAGAACAATTGAAGCCTTTTTTTTTAAATTTTTTTTTCAATGTTTATTTATTTTTGGGACAGAGAGAGACAGAGTATGAACGGGGGAGGGGCAGAGAGAGAGAGAGAGAGATACAGAATCGGAAACAGGCTCCAAGCTCTGAGCCATCAGCCCAGAGCCTGACGCGGGGCTCGAACTCACGGACCGCGAGATCGTGACCTGGCTGAAGTCGGACACTCAACCAACTGCACCACCCAGGCGCCCCTAATTGAAGCCTTTAAACAGAGGGATGATTTAATCAAATTTTGACTCAAAGTCCATTTGGGTTACAATTTTAAGATTGGAGTCAGGAAGGCAATGCTTAGTAGTGGAGAAGTATATTGGTATGCCACAGAAGTTCTGGTGTAAATGGTGTAATTATCAACTGCGACACTATCAATGGTGATAAGACAATTGTTGAATAATACCATCCATTTTGAGAAAGGACTAATCTTCATGACTAACTTGATCCTAGTTATTAGGAACAATTTATTTTTTTAATTTAAACTTCTACATATTTTGGCTTGGATGACTAGGACAATGGTAGCTTTTACCTAGTATAATTAAAAATAAAGAAAAAAAGTAGGTCTCAGGGTAGCATAAAAAACAATGAATTGAATTTAACTTCAATACTTTGCGGTTAAAGGTGAGAATGCCCAACAGTTCACGATACGTAGCTTAAGAAGAAAAATACATCCCAGACAGAAAATATGGAGTTACCAATGCATAGCTCTCAAACGAAAAGGATTTAAGTACTGAATAAGAATAATCCAAGTTCAGGTATAGAACAATGAGGAAAATTCACATGTAAAGCATAGTGGAAGAAGAGCTTAAGCCAGAGAATGTTAACATGTATTTAGAGACTTACGGAAGAAAAATCAGGAAAGAATGAAATGGAAGTTAATTCTTTCTGAGAGCCTGTTACTCTCAACACTATAGGTTTTATTTACCTTTAAGAGCCCCAAAATGAAAGATAGCAGTGCTTAAGAAGAGATACATCTAGAAGTGCAATAACCAAACTGAGAAAACTCTTTCAGCCTTAAATTCATGCACAGACAGGATATAAATCCTAGAGAAGAATTCTATTATCAGTTATCTGGGAACATAGAGGAAAATCAGGATCGGTGAAGTCTAACATTTGATGATTTTATACATGTCCTTTACATAGGTACAATGTTATTTTAGTAATGGTATAATTTTCGTGTTTTATCCTTAATTTGCTTGGTCAAATTATCCGCTATATTCATGTTTAACAATATCCTAGCTAGGTTGACCTATGAAGGCAGCCCAATATTATAGCTGTTCAGAGGCCTTAGTTTTATTCCAATGTGTCCTGTACTTTGGGACATTCCTGAAATCATTCCCTGTTTTCAGCATTTTTAAACAATTCAGTCCTGAGTTTTATCAGAGTAGACAAGCATGAAATGAATTTTCTATCATGGTTTATGAATGCCAGGAGAGCTCAGAGATCAGTAACATTAGAAGGCATTGGTGCTTGATGTTTAACTTTTCCTCTGTATTTAAGTAGGCAAATCCCTTCGAGCATTATTTTGAAATGCCATGGACAGTGGTTGATCTAATTTTAGAATAGTATATTTACTCTAAATAGAGGACTTTCTTGTATAGTAGTCTTTGCTATTAGAAATAGTAGGTCTAAGTTTTGTGAGAACATTTCGCCATTATGCCATTTATATGGATCTCAATAGAATGTTGTATAATCTAGTGCCAATTCTAAAAACTGTTTCATTATTTACTGTTTGTGATACTTTAGATAACTGATTTAAAGAGTAACAGATCATATTAGATCATTGATTAGAGTGTATTGAAACAAGATTCTGTATTAAAAATTAAACAGCAAATATATGTAAACATTTTTCATTCTGTTAAATTCACAAGTATCATACCTGAAGAATACATAATTGGCCTATATCTCTCACCTGCCAACATATATAATAAGATTGTCAAACTGTATGTAGATCAGAACTTACACCTTGTTACTTCTCTTGCATTTATACATCCACATTAAACATTCATGACTATTTATTGTCTCAGAAGATTTAAATTCAAATTATTTCTGTTAAAAACCTACAAAGAAGACAAATGTGGTTTTTTTTGTTGATTTTGATTCTCAAGGGCACTTGGAAAAATTCTGGGACCTTGAATGGAAGGAATCCTTCCTTTAACGGTCATGGAAATGGTGGGCAGACTGATCACTGGGCATAATTATCTGAGGTAGCCCGGAAAGCATTTCCTACTCCAATTGGTCTGAGGGATTATAAAGCATACAATAGTAATAGAACTAAAAATGTTCAGTTATTTTCTGTCATGGTGCAATACAGGCCCCCTCCCCATTGTGCAGCATTTTCCTTACTTTCTAGAAGATGAAGAGAATTGTTGCACAAGTCTATAGAAGCGCAGTAAATTTTCTACCAGTCTGATTAAACTGCTACTACCAGGTGGGAAAAACCTTGTGCAGAGAAAAATCAAACAGTTTAAGGCTCATCTTATGCCAAAGGATTCTGTATATTAAGCTTGAATGTCCCCCGATCTGTTTCCTCTGCCCTTCTATAGAAACCTCGGGCTATTCCCTGAATATTTGATTCTTTTATAGTTACTCCTTACCCATTTATTGTGTTTCTAATACAAGATTTTTAAACCCTGCGGTTTCATTTTCTGTCTACTATAATTCTAGAGCAAAAAACAAAATTGTGTGATTAAGTTTCCTTATTTGGGTAATGATTGTCCATTTAACGCGAGGTCAGTTGAAATTCTAAAACCACGTGGCTTCAACATTCTGCAGCTAAAATCTTTTTAGTATCTGCTTTTGAATGGCATCCGGATAAGAGCACTTGACACACCGTCTCCCAACTACCTAAGATGAAAACTAACACAATACAAAACTAGGGCACAAAAATCTAGGGAGGGGTTGGGAGAGAGCGCTCAAGTAATTACTTAGCAAACAATGTTCAATTGAAGGAAATCAATGTAGTTATCCCTCAGGACATCCAGATGTCCTTCGTGAAAAGAGAAGCCACCAGAAAAAAATAAAGGAACACAAAAGACAGGTACTGAATCTATCTCACGCCTCCAGAACTAAAGTGGACAAAAAATTGGAAAGGTATTCCTTTCACCTGTATAACCTGGTTTTTGAGGTATCCAAGCAGTGATCTTTTTGTTCCCCCAGCAACCATGTTTGTAGAAACTACCAGTGGACAATGAAGAACTTATACGCATAGTACTGATGGGGGCAGGAATAGATAAAAAGGGCACTTTTTTTTTCTTTACTTATTCACCTGAAGTTATTTATGCTATATTTTATATCGTATAAAACACAAATTAGGCAACATTGTTTCTTTCCCAAGGACTTAACATTTATATACCAGAAAGAAGGCATAAGAGTCTATCTTCCTGACTAAAAGTAAAGCCACAATGCTCAGTCTGCTTTAATTTTTGCAATGAAATTTTGAAGCTGAGCCATGTTTTACCAACTTTTGATAGGATACATAAAACAAGGCCATCAAAAATTTTATTTATAGTTTGCCTTTCTTTTGCCAGGATAAATAGCACCACATAACAAATACTTTGCTTTCATCTTTGAACTCAAGTTCTGCAGATTTCTTTTTAAGTTCCAGAACTACCTGCTGTGTCTTGAATATGTATTTTTTCTACTAGTAGTCTAGAAGGCTGCATTAGTAATAAGAATTCTCTTATTTTAAAATATGCATATTTAAGAACCAATATCTAGTTCCCTAAGATGCTAAAAAAAAAACCTAAACCAAACTAAACCAAAAATAAGATACAGCAAAGTTTGACCTAACAATGGAAAGGCTAGATACAGTTTTATTTCTAAAACCAGAACCACATGGAGGAGTTTTCTAATAAAGTACAGTGACTTTTGCTGGTCCTCTGTATTTCAATTTATTTGCCACGTAAACTCACTGAATTAGAAAACATTCAGCAACATGTAATGGAAGGAAAAAAAATAGAATCCAAAAGAATTAGGATGACAATTTCTGGGCATTAGAATTTGATTTAGGGGTCTTTTTCTTGCTTATACACACTTCAAGATATTCAGAATATTCCAAAATTTCTCTTACAAGCATGTATGAATTCAAAGTATAAAAAGCCAAGCAAGAAATGCAATTTAAATATTTCTCACAGAAAACCAGTGCTGTGAACCAGTACTGAACCAATGACTAGAGATCGAGGTAGGAGGATTATTTGTGGCTCTAGCAGTTTGAAGTTTCTGAACTAGCTCAGACTGAGCATAGTGGTGGATGGGTCAATCAGCAATGTGGGTGTTTGGAAGAAAACATAGGAACAGAGTTTAGAGTCTCTCATAAAAGCTTGCATCTGGCAGAAGGGTGATTAACTCTTATTGTATATTCTTGGCACGAGTAAGCAGGTGAAACTTGTTTTCAGAATGGACAAGGATGGAATTCACATGTGAGTAAGGAAATACGTCATTGTTTTATCTTTCTCATGCTCAGATTGCCTGGGACTTGCTGTAAAAACAAATTAAATGTGTTATTTAAAAAAAAAATTTAATGTTTATTTTTGAAAAAGAGAGAGCGTGAGCAAGAGAGACAGAGCACACACAAGTGAGTGAGCAGGGGAGGGGAAGAGAGAGATGGAAACACAGAATCTGAAGCTGAAGTAGGCTCTGGGCTGGCAGCACAGAGGCCGATTCGGGGCTCCAACTCAACAAACCATGAGATCATGACCTGATCCGAGGTTGGACGCTTAACCGACTGCGCCACCCAGGTGCCCCGTGATACATGCATTTTCTATGTTCTTCCTCTCAGGGGCGGGAATTAGCTTTTTACTTATACATTGCTCTGATTCTATGAAACCAATGTAATTCAAAAGTTCATACCAAATAAAAGGATGCCTTTCCTGGCTACATTCAAATTTGTTGTTTTAATAGGTTTATTTTTAATTTTTAAATATTTTTCTTATCCTTGTGTAGATTTATTTTGCATAGATATGTAATATGTTATTATCACTGATGCAAACGTCAGAAGAGGGGCATTGATTAAAATGCCCTTTTGTTCAAGATAATTTCTTAATTGAAATTCATTAAATCCCTGAGCACATTTAAATTTGATTTTTACATTTCACAACAGATCTAGTCATACTCTCACAGCTCTCTGTTGCCAAACTCATGGTCAACAATGGTCACCTTCTGCTGTAAGATATAGAAAATGGCAATTCATAGGCTCTGTAGACATTAATGCATACCCTAATATGACATATATAGGTATTTGCAGGTATATTTATCATGAGGGTTAAGTTTTCCTGAGATTCCTTGATTACATTTAGATTTATTTAGGTTCTTCCTTGATGTTTGAATTGGCATCTCTTTCACTATATCCAGATTACTATTCCTGTCTTTTCTGGTTCTCTTTTTCACATGTTAATATCTAGTTAATCAGAGGCAAGCTAGCAGGAATTTCCTTGGAAACACAGCATCTGCTAGAAAGTTGCAGCAATGCTCAATAGCCTCCATACTAGAAGAAACTTGGGAGTTATTAATACAAGCAACAGCAAACAACCACGTTCATCATGAACAAAGACATAGTAACTCCTGCGTCAAATACCATCTTAACTATCTTGACGTTTATAATTATCGTAGCATCCATCGTTCTTTAGCAGCATGGGAAAGTTATCATAAATGTCTCATTACTATATATGAAAGTAAACATTTTATTTAATTTGATGCTTTAAGGGCTGTCAGTTTAATTCCACTTGTGACTGTCAAAAAAAAAAAAAAAACCCTGCAAAAGCAAAAATCATTATGATGATTACTCTAAGTTTGGTCAATAATTGTCTGAGCCTACTTCTTCAGAGTCACCTAAAAATGGTGCTGTCGTCATGGCTTTGTCATAGTTATTTGAGATTTATAGAAAATGTTTTTAACTTGAGAAATAAACTTTTTGCTTTATAAGATCCTAAAAGTGGCTGAATTAATACAATGTTAGCTCATGTTAATTAGAAACATTTTTAAGGGGTGCCTGGATGGCTCAGTTACTTAAGCTACCAGCTTCGGCTCAGGTCATGATCTCAAAGTTGTGAGTTCAAACCCCATGTCGGGCTCAAAGACTGACACCTGCTTCTGATTCTGTGTCTCCCTCTCTGCCCCTCCCCCAACTCATGCTCCCTTTCTCTCAAAAATAAACAAGAAATAAAAATAAAAAAGGAAACATTTTTAAATAAAAACATTTCAACTCAGTAAAATTGATTTAACATTTTTCTTTGAAGATAGAATTTTTGAAAGAGCATATGATACCATTTAATTCTTAAGGGCCCTCCAAAACTATCAACTGATATGAATATGGCTTAAATATTGAATATATTTCTAATGACATGAATATACAGATATTAGTAGGCAAATGGGATTTCCTTTTAGCATATTAAAGTAGAGCAAAGAGATTAACATTAAATAAAAACAGAATACTGTTTCAAGAAAAATAGTCACTGATATTCATGCTAGTGTTCCCAACTTAAAATTCTCCCCATAGCTTTTTTCCACCACAGATCAAATTCTTTAGCTCTTATGAAAACGTTTTCAACATACCAGTCACTGTCCATCACAGTTGAGGTCAGAACCTGACTTTTTACTGTGGCTTTCTTTCAAGGGTTCTCCACACCGTCGTTACTATCAGAAATTCAAACCATTTTTTTTTTGTTTGTTTTGCCTAAATTACCTCCCAGAAACACTTCAGGCAAACTGTGAGGCTGGAAAAGTAGTCTTCAAAACTTCTCTATTGCAGTATCTGCTGTGGGACAGAGCCTCTCGTATCAAATCCATATCCACTGTCACCTTAGGTTAACTTCTGATCAGTGAACCCACTCAGCTCAAGCCAGTGTTACGACTCACTCGTACCTTATCCACCGCACGCCTCACCAGTCACCAACTTCCGGTCACACTAACTTCTCTTAAGGGCCACTCAACTGACTTATATACCACTTTAATTACTAAACTGGCTTTTTCTGAAGGGAAAAGGGCTGCTAATTCACTTCAAAACACACCTGCATATTATTAGGGACTGCCGTGGCTTGGGTGAATATTCTGGTTTGTCAGAGGAGATATTTCGTGGAGAAGGCCTCTTTGAAATCTGTTAATTTGGGTCCTCCAGGAATAAGATGCCAAGGAGT
Source organism: Herpailurus yagouaroundi (assembly GCF_014898765.1). Lineage (NCBI taxonomy): Eukaryota > Metazoa > Chordata > Mammalia > Carnivora > Felidae > Herpailurus > Herpailurus yagouaroundi. The sequence continues at coordinate 24,327,541 of NW_024412412.1, read as the reverse complement.
CAGAAGTACATGTTTACTGCGGAGAATGTCTGTGAAAGACAAAGGGGGGGGGGGGGGTAGTAGAGTCGTCAAGAACTTTAAGTCACTGATGCAGGTCTGACACAAGTGGAAGGAGAAGGGGGAAGGAGGAGGGCTGAATCAAAGAGAACGGGTTGGGAGATGTAGCCCTGAGAAGGTCTTGGACTGCCTGCGGGTGAGATTCAGCACAAAGACTGGGCAGAAGTGGCCAGACTTCAGCCAATCCACTGTGCTCAGTCATTGGCTAGAAGCTGCCAAGGAAGACGCCCTTGACCTGTGATAGCTCCCAGGTGCATTGTGCCTGGATGTGCTCCTCACCGCAGAATTGTATGGGGAAGGTGGGATCTTGAACCTAAGGAAGTGGCTGCTGCAAATTCCTCATGGAACACAATATGTTCATCTAAAAGGTGCAGTGCATGGGACACCTGGGTGGCTCAGTCGGTTGAGCCTCTGACTTTGGCTCAGGTCATGATCTCAAGGTTCATGAGTTCGAGCCCCGCCTCCGGCTCTGTGCTGACAGCTCAGAGCCTGGAGCCTGCCTTGAATTCTGTGTCTCCCTCCCTCTGCCCCTCCCCTGCTCGTGCTCTCTCTCTCAAAAATAAATAAAGATTAAAAAGGTTTTTTTTTTTTTAATTTTTTTTTCAACGTTTTTTATTTATTTTTGGAACAGAGAGAGACAGAGCATGAACGGGGGAGGGGCAGAGAGAGAGGGAGACACAGAATCGGAAACAGGCCCCAGGCTCTGAGCCATCAGCCCAGAGCCCGACGCGGGGCTCGAACTCACGGTCTGCGAGATCGTGACCTTGTTGGGGTCGGCTGGTTGGCGGAGTGGGTTAACCAGGTGCCCCTGTAGGTTCAAAATAAAGTGACTTTGTACAGAAAAATTAAAAACTTTGTTTGAGCACTGCAACTTCAAAAAAAAACCTTTTTAGGGGCGCCTGGGTGGCGCAGTCGGTTAAGCATCCGACTTCAGCCAGGTCACAATCTCGCGGTCCGTGAGTTCGAGCCCCGCGTCGGGCTCTGGGCTGATGGCTCGGAGCCTGGAGCCTGTTTCCGATTCTGTGTCTCCCTCTCTCTCTGCCCCTCCCCTGTTCATGCTCTGTCTCTCTCTGTTCCAAAAATAAATAAAAAACGTTGAAAAAAAAATTAAAAAAAAAAAAAAACCTT